>NC_083440.1:12808514-13127264 GCF_020745735.1 Hemiscyllium ocellatum | reverse complement strand
TGATGTGAAGGGCACTGCTTGTCACAGGCCACTCGGTTGTTTTCCTATCTTCCTGAGTGGGAAATAAAAACAGGAGATTCAGAGTCCCCTCAGTTTATGAGACTGACTCTGTGCTAGCTGGAGAAAGTGAGGACTGCAGATGCTGGAGATAAGAGCTGAAAATGTGTTGTTGGGAAAGCGCAGCAGGTCAGGCAGCACCCGAGGAAAAGGTGAATCGACGTTTCGTGCAGAAGGGTTTATGCCCAAAACGTCGATTCTCCTGTTCCTCATCTTCTGCCTGACCTGCTGCGCTTTTGCAGCAACACATTTTCAGCTCTGTGCTGGCTGGTACTACAGTCAGTATTTTCCTGTTAGTTTCTACTTCGCTTTTTTTTTGGAGGGGAAAACTTGATACCTGAACTGGCTGAATTATTTAGCTAGTTTGTTAACTGACATTCCTTTTAGTGAGAACTGATTGTTAAATTCCTGGTGCACACAATGTGATTCAGGTGTATCTCAGTTCTCATAAGGGAATTGTTGTTTCACTGGTTACAGCCTGTGTGTTACTCTTCTCTCCTTTTTCAGAAAAGGATAATGTTAATTTTATGGTAGGACTTAGCCCTTGGAAGCTAGTTTACTTTGCTTTTTGTACGTGTTTTCACTTTTTATTGTTGTGTTGACTGAACCGTGTGTAAGACATACATTTTACCAGAGGAGCAGTTCCTGTGGGGAGGCTTAGCCCCGGGACTGGGCCTCTGAGGATTTAACACCTGTGTGTGTGTGCTGGGAGGTGAGCAGTTGCTGTATCCTGGAGTTTGGGAGAAGACCTTTCCTTCAGGAGTGGACCAAATCCTTGTGAATTAACTGCACCTGTGCTATGTTCCTGTGAGTGGGCCTGGCTTTCCAAGGCTGGGCCAGGAAACTTTGGAGACTGAACAACTGTGTGCTGTGGGGTGTGTATTTGCTGCCTTCAGGAGTGGACTCTGCCCTTGGCTGCAGACTCTGTTTTTAGCAATGGACACTGCAATTTGGAGAGGACTCGATTTCTGACAACTTACACCATATACTGGAGTGGACTCTTTCTAGAAATGGATTCTATACTTTGAAGCCTGTATAGATTTGGAATGTGTACCAGAAAAATCTCTGTTTTTTTTGGTAACTAACTGTATTGTGGTGTTTCCTGGGTCTATCACCTGCACTGTCTTGTGTATCCCTGGGTATGGCAGGCCTTGTTGTGAGCTGGGATACTCATGCGTCGTTCTGAAAGCTGTCACCCCGAGAGCCGAAGGTTGTGTTGGCCATCCTGTGAACCTGAAAGTTGGTCGGCTGTCCTGAAAGCCGGTTGGTGGGTTGGCCACCCTGATGCCAGTTGCACCGAGAGCCAGATGGTGGGTAAGACGTTCTGAGCGCTGTCGTCTCGAGAAGGGGTAATCGGGACCAGCTGTCCTAGAAGTGGTCGAAAGGTGTCCGAGCAGTTGAGAGCCAGAAGGCGGTTTGGGGCGGGCTGAGATCCGGAAGGCCTATGGATGACCCTACACGCTGTCGTCCCAGGGAATGTGACGGGCTGTCCTAGAGTTGACCGAAAAGTGTGCCAGGAAAGCCCACTCGTCTGAGGTGCATCAGGGTGTGTGAAAGCCCAATGGTACATAGGGGCAGACCGAGAGCCGAAGGTACGTAGCTGTCCTCAGCGCTGTCACCCCGGGCAGGTACCGGTGCAGCCTACCACAGAGGTGGTCGAAATGTGCTGAGGGTGCTTAGTGAAGCCAGAAGGTTGGTAGGCCGTTCTGACCGCTGTCACCCCGGGCGGGTATCGCGGCGGGCTGTCTTAGAGGTGGTCAAAAGGTGTGTCAGGGTGGACCGAGAACTGGAAGGGGCACGGGCCGGACCGAAGGGCCCTGGGCTGCCTTAGTGTTTTTGGGAAGGTGGAAGCGGTGGGCGCTTGCAGGGTCTGTATTGTCTGCAATTTTGTATGTAACAGTATTGATATTTGAACATTAGACATTGTTGATGTCTCTTTATATTTTTATATGTGAATCTGGGATTTGAGGTTTGTCCTCATGTCCCTGTAAATTGTTCGTACGGTTGGGTTTGGGGCCTGGCTTTGCTGCTCCTCTCCCTTGTAAAATTGCTGTCTCTTATATGCAGCTGCAAATGTAACTGTTTGTTGTAAACTGTTTTTTTTTATTTGTTGAATAAAATAAACAGGAGATTAGGTGGGACGGACAGTGGCTAGCTGGGTCTGTATGGTCTGCACTTTTGTATGTTCCACTATTGTTTAATGTACAAATATCATTGTCATTGACTTGTTATATGTGAAACTGGGATTTGAGGTTTGTCCTCATCTCCCTGTAAAATGGTCGAACGATAGGGCTTGGTGCCTAGCTTTGCTGCTCCTCTCCCTTGTAAAATTGCTGTCTGTTTTATACAGCTGCAATTGGTTTTTGTAAACTTTTGTAATTTGTTTATTAAAATTAAAAAAAACAGGAGATTCTGAGCCTCCTCAGTTTATGAGACTGACTATGCTGGCTGGTGCGACAGTCAATGTGTTCCTGTTAGTTTCTGTTTCCCCTCTTTTTTTTAAAGGGGGAACCTGATTCCTGAACTGGCTGAATTACTTAGTCAGTTTGGTAACTGGCATTCCTTTCAGTGTGGACTGATTGTTCAACTCCTGATGTACATAATATGTTTCAGGTGTAAATGAGTTCTCATTAGGGGATTGTTGTCTCAATGGCTGGTTACAGCCTTTGTGTTACTCTTTTTTCTTCTACTTTTTGAAAAAAGAACAATGTTAATTTTGTGCTAGGGATTAGCGCTTGGACTCTAGTTTCCTTTGTTTTTGTGTATGTATCCTCACTGTTTTTGGTGTTTGGACTGAGCCCTTGTGGAAGACAAATTTTACCACACGTGTTGTTCCTGTGGGGAGGCCTAGCCCTGGGACTAGGCCTCGGAAAATTAAACATCTGTGTGCTGGGAGGTGAGTACTTAGTGTATTCTGGGGTCTGGGAGAAGACCTTGTCTTCAGGAGTGGACCAAAACCCCTGTGAGTCAACTGCACCTGTACAATGTATTATGTTCCAGTGAGTGGGCCTGGTTTTCCAAGGATGGGCCAGGACTCCAGGAAGACTGAACACCTGTGTGCTGTGGGGTGTGCATTTGCTGCCTTCAGGAGTGGACTCTGCAGTTTGGAGTGGACTCGAATTTGGACAATGCACCACAAAAACTGGAGTAGACTCTGTTCCTGAGAACGGACGCTGCATTTAGCAGATTTTATACCTGGACTCTGAGCACCAGAAAGGACTCTGTGTTTTTTTGGTATTTAACTGTGTATTGTGGTGTTTGCTGGGTCTATCACCTGTTCTGTCTTGTGTGTCCCTGGGACAGGCAGGCCTTACTGAAAGCTGTCACCCCGAGAGCCGGCGGGTGGGTAGGCTGTCCTGTGAATCTGAAGGTTGGTAGGCTATCCGGAAGCCAGAGGGTGGGTAGGCCACCCTGATGCCAGTCACCCCAAGAGCCAGATGGTGGGTAGGCCGTTCTGTGCGCTGTCTTCCCGAGAAGGGTAATCAGGATGGGCTGTTCTAGATGTAGCCGGAAGGTGTGCCAGGATACCTCACTGACCGGCCGGGCATCGGCGTGGGTGAGAGCCCCGTAGGGGCAGACCGAGGGCCAGAAGGCGGGTAGCCGTCCTCAGCATTAACACCCCGGGGAGGGTTCCAGGAGCCGGCTGCCCTAGAGGTGATCCAAATGTGCTGAGGGTTGTTAGTGAATCCGAAAGTTGGGAAAGCCGTCCTGACCTCTGTCACCCCGGGCATGTCCCGAGCCGGGCTGTGCTCGTGGTGATCGAAAAATGTGTTAGGGCGGACCGAGAACAGAAAGGAGCATGGGGAGAGCCGAGAGCCGGGAGGTATGTAGGGGCGGGTTGCCTTTGATTGGTCGGAAGGTGGGAGGGACAGGGGCCTTGCTGTGTCTGCATTGCAGTCACTTTTTATGTTACTGGATTGCCCTTTTATGTACAAATGTCATTGTCGCTGTCTTTTATATGTGAAAGTGGGATTTGAGGTTTGTCCTCATCTCCCTGTAAACCTTTTGAACGGTAGGGTTTGGGGCCTGGCTTTGCTGCTCCTCTCCCCTTGTAAAACTGCTGTTGTATGCAGCTGCAAATGTTAACTGTTTTTTGTAAACTGTTTTGTCATTTGTTTGATAAAATAAAACATTACACCTGTTTCAGTGGTCTTCTCAGTTTAGGAGACTGACTCTGTGCTGTCTGGGCACAGTGTGTAAATATTGCAGTTGGTTTCTGCTCCATGTTTTGGTGGTGGGGAAACCTGATAAAAAAATAAACAGGAAGCTCAGGATTTCAGTCCACTCTGAGAGTTGGCTCCGAGGAAATCAAACCATGCGATGTCTGATGCATGCGTAAATAATGGGTGAATTACTGATGGATCCATCATCTAATTACTGGCGTTCTTTAAACTGTTTCCTGATGTGAAACATTTTATTTTTTACGTTGCTTTTCAATCATAGAATCATATCACAGAGTTACAGAAATTTCAGTCCAAATTAACCATACCAACTGGCTTTCCAAAATTAAAGTAGTCCTATTTTCCAGCGAGTTACCAGTTTCCCTCTGAACCTTTCCTGTCTGAATACCCGCGTAAATATCTTTTAAATGTTGTAACTCTTCTTGCATCCACCACTTTCTCTGGTTGTTCGTTGCACATATGAACCACCCTCTAAATGATAAACCTGCCCCTTAGTTCTCTTTTAAATGTTTCTCCTTTCTCTTTAAAATTATGGTCTCCTGTTTTGACTGCCCCCACAACACCTGAGAGAAAATACCTTTATTATTTGCCTTACCCTTTGTACTTAGGATTTTATAACCTCTATAAAGTTACACCTCAGTTTCCTACGCTGGAGAAAAAAAATATCCCTAGACAATTCAGCCTATCCTTATTACTCAAACTTTCCATACCTACAACATGTTGATAATTTTCAACGAAAACCAAAGTAATACTATTCCTTGGATCGTAGATGACCAGGACTGCACACAATATTCCAAAAATGGACTCACCAACGTCCCGTACAAAAACAATATGACATCCAAATACCTGTACACCGTGATATGAGCTATGAAACAATCCAAACGCCCTCTTTACCAGCCTGCATACCTGCGACATGGCATGAAAACAAATATGTAACTGAACCTCGAGATCTCTCTGTTTGACAGCACTACCCAGTGTCCTTCTTTGAACTTCAAAAGCCCTTCCCTTGTACATCTTACAAAAATACAACACCTGGTATTAATCTAAATTAAGTTGCATCTGTCGCTCCCCGGCCAAGTGACCCAGTTCAGCCCTTTCCAATCTTAGATAACACTCATAGTGTGGTATACGACCAATGTTGGTGCCATCTGCAAGCTTCCAAGGAATGCATCAAATGATGTTCTTTTCTCAGAGGATAGTGAATATCAAGAGTTCTCTGCCCGGAAAAGTTTGGAAGCGAGATCAGTGAATGTATTCTAAGCAGAGTTCCACAAATGTTTGAAATATCAAGGAGTTGAGGGCTTTGTGGAACTGGAACTGAAGAGTTGTTGTGACTTGAGGCAGATGAACCATGACCTTATCGAACAGCCATCAGGCTATTTCTGCTTCTGTTTCCTATGCCCTTATGTCATGTTGGAATTTACATGGATCATGGAAGTGTGAGGAAAATTCAACTTTTGGAGAAGATCAACATATGAGACGAAGAGCTTTGAAAGAAACGAAACACAATTTTCAATATTGGAACTGTTAAAAGGCTAAGAACAGCAGAGCGCAAAACTACAAGAAGAAAGCAGGGCGGACCACACTCTGAAATGGAACCTATGATGTCGGGAGTAGAAAGAATCAGTTGTAGACTGCTTGGGATTTGCATGGTGGCTTAGTGGTTAACATTGCTGCCTTACAGCGCCGTGTACCCGGAGTCATCTCACCTTCGGGCGACAGTCTGCGTGGAGGTTGAATGTACCCCCCTCCAGGTGCTCCGGTTTCCTCCTTCAGATCAAAGAAGTACAGGATAGGTTGCATGGCCATAGCAAGTCATCCCATCATATCTGAGAATGTGCAGGTAGCTTAGCCATGTGAAATGCAAATGTACGGGAATATGTTTGGCAGGGGTTGAATGCTGTGTTAGATATTCTAAGGAGGATTGGTGCGGACTCAATGGGCCGAATGGACTGATTCCACATCATTGACATCCTATGATTCTGTGTACTGTCCTTTCGAATCAAATTTCGGGTGTATGAATGTACTGAAATGGCAGACCTAACGATAAATAAAGATCATTCTCATGGAATACCTTACCCTGTTGGTCTACTTTAATAGGAGAACATATATTTGATAAAATGATGATGTTAACTTGCGTTAATGAACTTTATCTCTCTCTCCGAGAAGTAAAACAGGAATACATTAAACTCAGTTTCAATAAATTTCAATAAAGTTTGTAAGTGGACAAATTAACTCGTCCCAGCAATCATTTACTTAACAAGGAGAAAGTGAGGGCTGCAGATGCTGGAGATCAGAGTCGAGAGTGTGGTGGTGGAAAAGCACAGCATATCAGGTAGCACCTGATTAGCAAGAGAATCAACCTTTTGGTTAAGATCCCTTCATCAGGAGTTCGGTTTATACAAGTTCACAGCAGTCAGAACCAGTGGCTGCAGTCATTATATGGGCAGAATACTGTGCTGCTAATCTGATGGTTCGGAATTGAAGTCACTTCACATTGCTGTGTTTTATAATGTACAACACTATATTACATCTTGCACAACTCATTGCCCTTTGATAAACAATCAAACAACAAAAAATTGGACATAGGACCAGGAAGCAGAAAATATGCTTCCAATCTTAACAAATGCTGGAAAATGATTGCAATTATCAGAAAAGGACAAACACATAGTGAACTAACTGGATCATGTAACTATCTCACATACGGAATAAAAGTGAAAGTTCCATGTACTCATTCGTTTCAGGCACCCATTACTGTACATTTAACACGTTGTATAAGATAATGTGCGCAGTTTTGGGCGCCCTGTCGACGGAAGGATGTGTTGAACTTGGAGGGGGCTCAGAGGAGATTCACAGGAATAATTTTGTGAATGAGGAGTCTGACATATGAGGTGTGTTTGAGGACTCTTGACCTGTATGCAGTGGGGTTTATAAATATAACGGCGAGTCTGACTCGAACGTACACTCCGATAACAGACCTGGATTCCGTGGATATGGAGAAGGTGTTTCCACAATAGGAACGAGCTGGATCCAAGGGGACAGGCTCAGGGTGAAAGGACAAGCCTTAAGAACTGAGATGAGGAATAATTTGTTCAGCGAGAATATGGCAAAACTGTG
This sequence comes from Hemiscyllium ocellatum, assembly GCF_020745735.1. NCBI lineage: Eukaryota > Metazoa > Chordata > Chondrichthyes > Orectolobiformes > Hemiscylliidae > Hemiscyllium > Hemiscyllium ocellatum. Next base: position 13,119,909 of record NC_083440.1, on the reverse strand, counting down.
GAAGTCATTGCCACAGGAAGGCTGTGGAGAAATAAATAGTTGGTTGATGAATGAGGAAATCAAAGGATGCATGAAGAAAGAAGGTGAAAGGATTAGGAATTATATCATCCACGACCGAATAGTGGAGAAGGTTTGCTGTGCCATATAGCCCCATTCTGTTGCTATTGCTAACGTTCTTATGATGTTATGGACAAGTCGTAAACAATATTTGATGCTCACAAGTGTCAAGCAATTACCGTCTTCAACAAATGAAATTATAACCAAAGATCTTTGATATTCTTTAACATTGCCATCATATAATCCACCACTATCCACATCCTGGAGATTAACAGTGACCCAAACTAACTCTGGCTTAGCCATGTAAGTATTGTTACGGCAAGAGCAAGTCAGAGGCTATGAATAAGACATTTCCTTACTCCATGAAGCCTGACCACCGCCAACAAAGCACAAGTCAGTGGTGTGAGTGAATAGTGCACACTTGCCTCGATGGGTACAGCTCCAACAACACTAAAGAAGCTCAACACCATCCAGGAGCAGGGAAAATTCTGAAGAAGATTCAGACCAGAATTGCAACCTTAACTTTTTTTTAAATATCTATACACCGATACTGACAGATCTGGCAGGTATATCCAACACTTTCTTTGGTTATTATAAATATCCAGCATCTGTAGTAGTTTTCCTTTATTCCATGATCTATCAGTCCACTTGATTGGCAACACATCCACAAACGTCCAATCTGTCCCCCTCCAACACTGTCGCTCATAACAGAAGGGTGTACCAACAACAATAAACATCGCAGCAACTCACCAAGGTTCAGAAGAAAGTTCTCTCCCAACCTCACAGACACTACAGTCTAGAAGCATGGGAATGACACCACTTGCAAAACTGCTTGAAGACACTTAATATCCTCGCTTGGGAACACACCATCATTCTTTCAGTATTGTTGAATCAGTAAAATAATTAGTTTGACAGCTCCATGGAGAGGAAAGGTTTAGGAGGATATGGTTCAAATGCAGGAAAATGGGACTAGTTCAGTTCGTAAAATTGGTCAGCATGGAAGAGTTGGACAGAAGTGTCCATTTCCGTGTTCCATGACTCAATCTGGATGATATAACTCCAAATGGTCTGCAAAGGCTTTAGAAGGAAGCTCACAATCGCCTTCTGACGTGTAACTTGGGTTGGGGAATAAATGTTCTGCATACTAAATACAGCGTAAAGCATTTTTTTTAAAAAAGCCCTGCTTCATCAGACGGAAGGAAAAACAATATAAATGAACTACTCGTGAAATCAGTACAAACGCAAAGATGGGGAATAACCAAAGACATGGAAAGTTTGTCAAATTTCAATAAAGATTGAGAGAGTTAAGCAGATTTTACACAAACATAAAAACCACAAGAGCTCACGATACTGTAAATCAGACTCAAAATACAAGTTGCTGGAGCAGTTCATTGAAAGGGTTACATACCTGAAATGTTATTTCTGATTTCTCTTCCCAGATGCTGGCAGACTTGCTGATCAGTTCCAGCACCTTCTGTTTTTGATTACAGAAACATAACTGGATTTAAGGACTTACCAATAACGCCAACAGCTGCAAGAAATGGGTAGTATATACGTGCTATCTGTAAGATTGTTGAGTATTTCATTCTGCGCACAGTCAGGTCTATCTTTATCCGTGGAGTCAATAATTCTGTCCAACAAAATATGATAATATTGTTAGCACAACCTCATTTTATTTGGCAGCTAAATGTCCAGTGAGACATTAAATCTTTTTGAATCACTAATTGCATTAGTTGCAGTCGTCTGAATAAGCAGGAAATTAACCATTTCCCTCTGAGAATTAACGCAGAATAGAATCTGCTTTTATAAATAAAATACGACTACGTTCTTGAGAATTTCAATTTGATTTGACTGTCATGCGTACTCAAGTGCAGAAGTGCATGAGTACAGTGAAAAGTGTAAACTGCCAACATTTCTGGGGGCATCTTAGGTACAAAGGTACCTCGTACAACATCGTGTACATATTAGAAAAAAACAAAGTTACATTTCAAAGATTAATTTTGAAATATTATCTAGAGACAGAACAAAACGCTACAGTTTTCAGTGAAACTATTCGACTATTCTGTATCATACTGACATTCAACGTTTTCCTTCATAATCGCCGTGTAGATTAAAAAGAAAATACCAGGACAGGTTTCCGAGTGAATGATAATCCCACACGGATTGCTAATCCGGCTATTTCCTTTCTGATGAAAGAACGAAGCTATGCATTTCTGAGTGGATATTCCATTCTGGATTACCCTCAGGAATGTGGAAATTGTACTTCCATTTTGACAGATCATTCCTGGCTATAACTGTCTTGCAATGCATAAAGTCAGTGTGATTTAACAGAACTGAAATAGTAAGCTGCTCGGTGGGGAATGATGGCGGGCATCATTTTAATCGAATGTAAGGTGTTTCGGTTGCCAATGTTCCTGGTATGTAGGGAGCCGACTACAGATAAGTTTGAATGCCAACTAGAATCCCTGATCGACAGATACAATTAAAAGTGTCAGGGGATCTGTTCACTCTGTGAGCTGGTTCTGAGGAAATTGAACCAGTGTCAAGTACTTTACACGCTCAGGTAAAAGTGACTTGATGACCGGATACTGACATCGGTGGAAGTATTTCATTGACGATGGGATTGAGATTCGTGATGTATTCATGCAAAAGCATCTACTCGCTGAAATACGACTGCACTTCAACCAGGTATTTCAAAAGTGGTAAGTGGAACAAATCAGTGGACAGTCTTCCCAGACCAACTGGGATTTGGGAATAACCCTTGAGTGAACGCAATTGCATCTCCTCAGGATATGTCGTGAGCAGATGGACACCAGGTCAGCTCACACTAAAACCCCAAAACAAAGCCAAAACGTGTCCAAACCATAAAGACTTCCAGCATGATCAGAGCCAGCAAACCATTCTAGTTGCTGCTGGAATGTGTACTTGTGACAATGAAAGAGTCCAAATCGCCTTGACTGAGTAAGAGAACTGAAAGGCTGGTATCCAAGAGACTGCACAGCCTGGAAAACCTATCTAGAGCTGTCTTGGAAGTTGAATTGCTTAGCAGCATCCAAATAAGAAGCAATCGAAATAAACATTTGGTTTAATGCTCACCTGGTTCTAATGGAGGTAGATCCTTGGGCGGCACGGTGGCACAGTGGTTAGCACTGCTGCCTCACAGCACCTGTAAACCCAGGTTCAATTCCCGACTCAGGCGACTGACTGTGTGGAGTTTGCACGTTCTCCCCGTGTCTGCGTGGGTTTCCTCCGGGTGCTCCGGTTTCCTCCCACAGTCACAAAGATGTGCGGGTCAGGTGAATTGGCCAAGCTAAATTGCCCGTAGTGTTAGGTAGGGGGTAAGTGTAGGGGTATGGGTGGGTTGCGCTTCGGCGGGTCGGTGTGGACTTGTTGGGCCGAAGGGCCTGTTGCCACACTGTAAGTCTAGTCTAGAATACCAGCAAAATTGTATCAGTGATCGCAGAACCATTGTCTACCGAAATCCCCTTGAGACTGGAGCTCTTTAGTTTGTGTAAGACCACAACTCGACTGAAAATCTATCTCCGAGAACTCTTACAGATTAAGGGGATAACTTCGGTTGCGATCTAGTATGAGAATTGTGATTAAATTGTATGTCCAGTTAAAGTGGTTCGAGCTTATTTGTCAAACTCTGTGATGATGATTCCAAAGCTCTGAGCATTATCTGCAAGACATGGACTACCGAAAGTGTTGGTCAGGCACAATAGGATGTCATTTTCCAGCACGGATGTCAAATATTTTCTGAAGTTGAATAACATCCAGCATGTTCAGGAAGCTCTATGCCATCTACCATCAAATTGTTGAATGGAAAGAGCAGTCTAAACATTGATGGCAGGCCTAAAGAAACAGCCCAACAACTTCACTGGATCCCAAAGTGTCCCAGGTCCTCTCCGATTATTGGACGACCTCTCACACAACAGCAGGGATAGCTCCAGCAGAGTTGCTAATGGGAGAATAATTTGCACCAGGCTTTTAACCTTGATATTTCCAGACCAGGGGTGGGACTGAAATAACATCAGGAGCGCGAAGACCAGCACATGCTTCCTCTAAGCGAGAGAGACAGTTTACTTCAGGGGGTGAAGATTGCTTTTGAACCGAACGGCCCTGGATGGGTACAAGGTGAGATCGATGCGAGGTCAATGCGAGGTCAGGTCCCCTGACTTGCAAAATGTGGCTCAGTGAGGTGGTCATGAATAAGCATGCAGATCATGTTTGCTCCCTTGTAGGAATCTGAGATGGATGCAACCTGTGAATCTGAGATGGATGCAACTTCGATAGCATAACTGCCTGAAGAAGAGGAGTAAATTCTAACGTGACACTCTGTTGGCAAGAGACTGGTTACGTTCCAATGCATTTCGCCTGTGTCTGAGTCATAGTGGGAAGAAACAGACCTGAGATGAAAAGGACCACTTCGAATTCAAGCTACAGACCCAGCCAGACAAACGGAGACTTTGGCAAGAACTGAATGGCATCACAGGTTCGAAAAAGAGACAGTGCTAGATAACAGACGTTGGCAAATCCCTCGCAGATCGACTCAACGGCTTCTAGGCTCGATTTCAGTAGACTTTTGGCACAGAGATAACATCTATTCTGACACTGCCTGACCAACAGTAGCGACATGAGAGGTAAGATAAGTTTTCCCTCATGTGAATCCAAGCAATGTAATGGGACCAGATGGAATACTAGGCCGTGCATTCATCGTATGCGCAGATAAATTGGCAGAAGTATTCTCGGCCATCTTTAAACTTTCCTTGCAACAGACCACTGTCCCCGTCTGTTTCAAGAGGACCAGCCTCATTCCTGTGCATAACAGGGCTCATTCAGCGTATCTCAATGACTAACGCCCAGTCGTCCTAACTTCGGTGGTGATGAAGTGCTTGGAAAAGCTGATATGGCATCAATCAGCTCCAGCCTCCACACTACTCTTGACCCACTCCAATTTGCATGTCAGACCAAAAGGTCCACGTCAGTTGCAATATAACTTGCCGTTCAATCCTCCTTAGAACACCTTGACACCAAGAACAGCTCCGTAAGAATCCTATTCATTGACTACACTATTATCCCATGATTACTAAAAGTAGTGATCTTGGACTAAGCGCCAATCACTGACACAGGATCCTCAGTTTCCTGACCCACAGGCTACAATCAGTGAAGACTGGGGACAATATTTCATCCTCAGAAAAACTCAAGACTGGATCCCCCCAGGGGTACGTATTCAGCCCCCTACTGTACTCATTGTATACCCATGACTGCGTCTCCCAATACCAGACTAATGCCATTTACGAGTTTGTTAATGACATCACCATAGTCATTCGAATCTAAGTTTTGTTGAAACAGAATGCAGACGGGAGGAAGAAGACTTGGACAAATGGTGCACTGAGAAGAGCTAAGCTCTCAACACCAGCCAATCAAAGGAACCCATTATTTACTTTTGGCAGTGTGCTATTCACACACCATTACAAATTAACAGCACTGAGTGGGAACAAGTGGAGAGTGTTAATCTCCTGGGAGTGGTTATCATAATCAAGCTTTCTTGGATCCTATGTGACGCACGAGTTACAAAGGCTCAACAACATCACTTCTTCCTCAGGCATCTGAGGAATTTTGGCATGACGGTGAATAGCCTTACCAACTTTTATGGGTGCGCTTTCGAGAGCATTCTGTCTGGATGTATCACTACGTGAGATTCCAATTATACCATTCAAGATCAGAAACGGTTGCAGAGAGTGATCAACGGTGCCCGGAAAATCACACAGGTCAACCTTCCGTCTGAAGGTTCCATTAAGAGGCCCACAGTCAAATAAAGGCTGCCAGCATTCTCATAGATCCAGCCCACTTGGCAATACTTTTCCACAACCTCCACCATCTGGGAGAAAGTACACAAACGTGAATACACGCACCAGCTGATTTGTAAGAGTTTCTATTCTATGTTGTTGAAATACTGAATGGACTCACAAACTCTTAACATTCGCATATCCATGTTTTTGTTTTTGCCGCTGTTAACTCATTATTTAATAAACTATCCTACTTAACTATGTGATCTGAATATTGCTCGCAAGACAAAGCATTTCACTGTGCCTTGTCACATGTGACAATAAATTCAATTGAACGCACTTCAGTTCAGAAAGTTGAAGTAAAAGGTACAAGAGAAAGAGTAGGTGCACATTCCCGGACTTGGTGGAGGATAGTTTCAACATTGGAACGAGGACCAGGTTTGATCACACTGACTATCAGATCCTTGACAGGAACTGTAAACCTGTGCCAACCATGGAGTTACCAGGAGATGGTCTCTGCTGAGTGCCTGTCCATCCTGTGCAGTGAAGTTCGAGGCCGAGTTTCCTTGGAGAGGGAGCATGTGGTGTCCACGAATACTCTTGATGCCTTTTGGAGAGTTTGTAACAATGGGGAATAGAATGTTTTATTTCCCCCTCCAAATTCATTTTCATTTCTTCCTTACCCTTCCCTTCCCATTCACTTTATTTCATCACGCACACCTTACCCCTTTTGGGCTTTGCTTGTTAATGACTATCTGGCTACAAAGGTGTTTCTCCCGCTGGTAGAATTATTGCATAGATTTCTTTTGCAATGAAGTGTTTGTTTCTGAGTCTATACATACTTACACAGCCACAGGGACACGGGTCATGTGGGAGAAATATAAGTAATACTGCTGTGCAGTGGTCATTTCGGGGATCAATAAAAGTGAAAGGGAAATAAAGAAAACACGAGGGTCTTCACACTGTCAGCACAGGCTTTGAGCTGCTTGTTTGAAGCCCATGGACGGTGTTCTTGTAAATAACAGATAACATGGTAAAGGGACACCGTTCTCTGTTAGGTGATTTCAGTTTTAAATGAATGCATTCATTTGCTATGAATGAGAAGTTATTGCAACTCTGAACCGACATAAAAGAAAACAGTCATTTGTATATTGTCAGATTGCGTCTGCCGGATGCTGCAGGAGAGGGAGCAAAATGCACAACTGTTTATATTCGGTTCCATGAGTACAAATTACCGGGTCAAGTTCCTTGCTTTGTGCAATGACGCAGGCATTGGGGCTGTGCTAGCGTTGATACCCTGCCTTGAAGGTGGAACAGTCCTGCTTCCTGTCAACAGTAGGTAGGCTGACCCACGTGACCTAAGGGAGTTAATTCAAGGAGTCTGACAGAGTGATAGTGAAAGAACAGCAATATACTTCGAACTCGAAATGGTGAGTGCCTTGGTGGGGAACGCGTAGGATATGGTGTTGTCATGTGTCTCTGCCCTTGTCTGGATGGAAATGATCATGTGTTGGAAGGTCGTGTCTCAGGATCTGTGGTGAATTTCTGCAGTGCGTCTTGTAGCTGGTACACAATGCTGATATTGAGTATTGATGGTTGAGGGGCTGGATGATTGTGAATATTGATAGAATCAAGCGTATCACCTTGTCCTTGGAGAGTGTCAAGACGTTTCTTTATAATTGGTGTCAGTGCTCAGTTTCTCTTTCACAGTGAATATTTGTGCTGACTCTCAATGTTCATGGAACTGCTCAGATATTTCGATGTACGTGTGATGTGCTGTGCAAAATGGCCTTTGGTGAGTGATCCATGACTGGATCTGACTGCTCTGCATCAACATCATTAGCACAGTCTCAATCAATGGGTCAATGAGTCCGGCGGGGCTGCCCATTCTCACTTGCCTTGTTTGTCTGTTGTTTCGAGCATTTGTAGAGTACATTAGGAAGGATGCGAGCCTGAGAGGGGTATCTATGTCAGGCAGCGGAGGCCTGCAGTTCAAAGCCTCTCCATACGAGTATGGCATCGCCGATTTCTATTCAGATCCAATGTTGTTAACAAGTCTCGTGCATCTGTGACCAGTTCAAGCTTGACTCAGCAGCCCAGGGAATCCAATGCAAGAGTGAGGCCATGTTCTTTAGGAACTAGACTGACCGATTCTTTATCCCCTTCATGTTCAGGACAGATTACCTGAAGGTGCTGGGCATATGACTCAGAGGGGCTGGAGTGTACACAAAAATCTGGAATGAGGACTTTGCCAAGGTGAGGCAGAAACAGGGAGTATCGCTTCTTCTCCATTTCGAGTAAAACCCTGGTCATCAGGTTTCAGGCATTATCTCTGTTGTTGTTGTCTTTGATGCAGGTTTGGCCCATTGCCCAGAACTGCACTGTTTCAGTCACCCTAGCCATTTTCCACTTCATCTAGACCTTGAAGATGTACAGCGTCCACGGAGACTCCATGTCAAAAACAAAACAACAAACATTTGTCTAAGTGAGGGGAAGGATGTACTCAACATTGCCCTCACCTTGATGGCTGCATTTATATGCAGCTGCATCAAGCAGTGCAAACAAAAAGTGTCACTATGTACTGTGGATCCACCTGTCTCCAGTTTTGTGAAGGATGGTACTGGTCTCGTTGCCACAGAATGGTAGTTGGACCATTCGTTATCACGTGTCCTTCATGGGAGCACTTGCAAAAAGAAATACCTTTGACCACCAGTCCATCTGGAATTCGGCAGCATGCAATGTCCCTGAGACACTGCAGGGAAAGGAGAGGAATGATCCTGTCACATGGTTCCCGGAACAGAATATCAAAGTTCTTTGGCAGCATTCTGGTAAAATGGCCCTTTGTAATATGCATCAAGGTATCGCTTCACTGGTAGTGAGAAAGGCACTACCTGAGAGATGCTTCATCTGCACCCGGTCTGTCCTTGCCTCCATACGCTGCCTTAAGACAGTGCATGGGGTGGGGTGAGCAGACTGTCACACGTCCCCTGCTGTTATGTGCCTTTGCAACGGAGGTCTGGAGGAAAATACAATGGTTTTTGTCGAGGGATATCCCAGCATCTGGGTGACAGAGGACGCCGTGCTCTATGGACTGTTCCCCAGGACCTACATCAAGACAAATATCTGGTGCACCCAAAAAACCATCCGCTTGGTGAAAGATGCTGATACATTTGCAGAGTATTTAATTTAAACCTGGTGTGATCACATGAAGGTTGCACCTTCATCACGTTGCTTTTCGCTGTAATTGGAAATCACCGAATTGACTGCCTTGTGTAGTTAAAATATATACATACTTAGGACTGAGGCAATAATGGACAATTGCGATCACGTTAATTTGCAAACAAATTGTTAGTAGTATTCTGCCAAGATGAAGCTGTTTCTTTGTTTTTCAAATTATTATCAGTATTGAAATAAAACTGGTAAATGCCCATTCCTTTCCTGTTGGCAGTCAGTTTTTGAACATTATCGCCCTCTCTTTATTTTTCTCTTAGTGTTTGTCTGTACTTCATTTTCTTAACTCTCTCTTCGCTTCTCTTTCTGTCTGTGCACTAGTGCCTCATTTTTCTATGTGTCTCTTTGTCTCACTCTCTTTTCCCTTGCGAATCTATTTTTCTCTCGACCTGACTCTGTGTATTTGGATTTCTCCCCCTGTCTCTCTTTGTCGCTCCAATTCTCACTACCTTTGTGTTACAGAGTGATTTGGCAAGGAAACAGGCCATTCAGTTCAATCAGTCATTGTAAAGTATAATCAAGACTAAAACACTACCATCCGCCTGCACATGGTCGGCATCCTTCCAAACATTTCTAATTCATTCATTTTCCAAAATAAAACAATTTGCATTTATTCAGATTAAACTCGGCTTTCCACTACCCAGCCCATTGACCTGATTCATCAAGATCTGTTTGTAATCTTCAATAACTTTCTTCACTGTCATTATACAAAAAATCATAGTTTAATCCGGAAAATATGAACCATACCTTCTATATGCAAATCATTTATGTAAAAGACAAATGAAAACTGGACTTGACACTGACCCTTTGGAACGTCACTGATATACAGGTTTCCAGTTCCCTTTCTTTTCTGTCTCTTTCTCTCTCATTCTGTGTATCTGTGATTTTAATCATTTCTTTTTCTGTCTCAATCTCTTTCTGTGTTCTCCCTCCGTCTTTCTCTTTCACTCCCTTTCCATCTTTTCTCTCTCTATCTGTCCATCTCTGTCTCGTCTTGTATTGTTTTCTCTGTTTCTCTCTGTGTAATTCTCTGTATATCTGCATCTGTCTTTTTTTTCCCTGCCTCAGTCTATCAATCTTGGTTGTTGTGCCTCTGACAGAGAGACTAGCTCTTTAACTTTGACTGTCCACTCTCTCAGTCAACCTGTAGAATGTGTGACGGGGACTGCAACGTCATAAAATGCAAATTATGGATCTCGAACTTAATCGTATAAAGTTGGCCTCACAGTGATGGGAAAGAGGGCTAGATGGAGCTCATTTACAAGAAGATCGTTGTTTGGTGTTGTTCACCTGGGCCAATGTGATAGCCCTTGCTGACACAGATCAACAGGAGGTTCAGAGAGTCTCCTCATTCTAAGCATTGATTCGGAGATGGCTGTTAATGTCACTGTTGAGATATTGCGTGCAATTCTGGTCTCCTTCCTATTGGAAAGATGTTGTGAAACTTGAACGGGTTCAGAGACACTTACAAAGATGTTGCAGGGTTGGAGGATTTGAGGTATTGGGAGAGGCTGAACCGGCTGAGACTGTTTTCCCTGGTGCGTCGGAGGCTGAGGGGTGACCTTATAGAGGTCTACAAATTTATGAGGCACATGGATAGTGCAAATAGGCAAAGTCTTTTCACTGGAGTAGGGGAGTCCAGAACTAGAGGACATAGGTTTAGGGTTAGAGGGGAAATGTACAAAAGAGACCGAAGCAGCAACTTTTTCACCCAGAGATTGCTGCGTGTTTGGAATCAGCTGCGAGAGGAAGTGATGGAGGCTGGTACAATTGCAACATTTAAAAGGCATTTGGATGGGTATATGAATAAAAAGTGTTTTGTTAGGGATATGGAGGGGGCGGGGCTTGTTAGGATGGACTTGATTGGGTTGGGATATCTGGTCGGCATGGACGGGTTGGACTGAAGGGTCTGTTTCCATGCTGTACATCTCTATGAGTCTATAGGCACAAACCATGTGCTGTGTAGATGTAAAAAAAGAGGTTGAGTTGGTGATGGGATTGCGGACTCTGTGCAGTTTTTCAGCGGCAACTACGAAAGTGACAACAGTCAAATTTGAATTGGGTAGGTATTTGTGGTATTTTACTCCTATTTGGGAAGTTTGACTTGTTCGATCCTGCTGTTAAATTCTGGGATTTGGAAAGAATGCATTCTGTTTTGCAGGGAAAAGCAAGGCAACGAATAACCCTGAGCGATGCAGACCAGCAGAACGCTCAGATAAAAGGAGCCTAATTTTCTGAGAGACATCAGACGCCAAAAACTTTCAATGTGTGATGCATTTAGTTCAGGAATATTACGACACCAAGCCTTCTCTTATTCTAGCACACTATCAGTATTATTCAACTCTTTGAGAACCACAGAATTTGTAATCAGGAGTTTTCGTGTTTAAGACGACCAAGCGAGGCTTAACCCTGAATGAGACTTTTCAGTTTGTGGGATTCTTGGCGTGACCAGGCAGATTACCTCCAAGCTGAAGACTAACTGGACTTCAAACAGACATTACAAATGACTTTGTCAATAGAACATGTGGTCAATAGAAAATATATCTTTTATACGAACATGTAATCGGAAATTATTTCAATCATCACAAATAATCGAGCTGAGAGAGAACTATGTGGGAAGGCTGACTCACCAACATATGCAATAAATTTAAAAGTCTCATGAACACTGAATTTCATGGACTCATGAGCAGATACGTAATGCCTTATACAACATTTCGTGAGCAGTTCTTGGGCCCCGTGTCTAAGGAGGGATGCATTGAACTTGAAGAATGTTCAGAGGAGGTTTATAAGAATGGTTTTAGCGATGAAGGTTTGCTCAGAAGGAGCGGTTGAGGACTCTGTCGATGCACGCGAAATGGTTTAGAAATATGAAGGGCAGTCTGTTTGAAACTTAAAGAATTTTGAGAGACCAGGATAGAGTTGAAGTTGAGAAGATGTTTCCATTAATCCGACGCAAGAGGGATTGCCCCGAGTGAAGAAGTCCAACTGATATTGGTTGAATACCAGCAGTGGTATCCAGGGTCTCCAAAATGTAGATGTTAGTGTGACGTTATGTCTGATGGTCAGGATTGGATGCCAACATGGCCACATTGGTGGGAGAGTGGCCAGTTCTCATATGGATAAACATTATTTGCAGCAGATGCTCCTAAGCCCCACCCCACCCCCATTCTCCTGCAAACGGCTGGGTAAACCATGGATTAGATTACACATGGAATATACCGATCTTTTCATGAGTTCAATATTCTTGGTTATTGTGGCTGTCCATTGAAAGTGGTTGGACCTGGATCGAATTCATTTCGCAAACTCCGTGATGATGATTTTGTGACTGTGAACATCATCCATTGTACGCTGACTCCTGGAAGTACTGGACACAGACAAGAGCAAGTCATTTTCCAGCAGACTGGTTATGGTCCAGTACACATCACCCCATGGCCGTTTCAGAGTCAGAGAAACAAGAACTGGGGTAAAAGTATGCCAGGGAAGCTGCAAGAGATTGAACAGTCGTGCATCCCTGACTTGGTCGGGGAGTAATGTCGTCATTGGAAAAAGGGCCTCGTGGATCACTGACTATGTGAGCCTTGACTGAGCTGTTAACCTGGTCTAATCAGGGAGCCCTGGCTGACAGAGTTAAACAGGAGCTGGTCTCTACCGTGTGCCTGTCCCTCTGCTGCAGTGGTGTCCGAGGTTGGGTGTCTTCGGAGAGGGAGCATGGAGTGTCTCGATGCCCTTAGTGACAATTGTTCCTGTGAGGGAGAGAGGGCTTGATTCCACCTCCAACCACATCTTCATTTCATCTTTCACCTTTCCTTCTTCTTTACTTCCCTTTCATCGTTGGCCTTGTTTGTCAATGATGTCTTGTCCACATAGATGCTTTTCCTGGTGGTTGAATTATAGCATGACCAACAATACGCTTAAAGAGGAAATTCCAGAATATTAACCGATTGTCAGTAAAGCAACAGGGATATATTTCCCAGGCGAGATGATGAGCGATTTGGAGGGGAACGTGTAGAGAGTGATGTTCCCATGTATCTGCTAACTTTGTCCGGATTGAAGTGGTCACGTTTTGTAGGATACTGCCTCAGGATATTTGGTGAATTTCTGCAGTGCATCTTGTAACTGGCACACACTGCAGTTATTGAGTGTAAGTGGTGAATGGGTGGAATGTTTGTGAATTCAGATATAATCAAGTGGATTACATTTTCCTGTATGGTATAAATACTTTTCTTTATAAATACTGTCGTTGCTCAGTATTCCTTTCAATGTGAACGTTGGTGTTGGCTTAGATATTTTGAGGCAAGTGACCATTTATTTTGCATTGTCATGAACTTGCCAGAACTGTAGAGGAAAAGGTAAAATCCAGTATAACAATTTTAGACAGGAACTGAAATCTAAACATGTAATTTATAATAGCTTAAACAAAACAAAATGCATGGTACACCCAAAGAAGGAGGCTCAGGAATGTTGACAATGTGATTGTTTCAATGATGGATAGTGCGATGCAACAATGAGAACAAGTGAAGAAGTGTTTTTTTTTGGAGGCTTAGGCAGAGTCTGAAAGTGGGTCGAGAGCATGGTGCTGGAAAAACACATCAGGTCAGGCAGTATCCGAGGAGCTGGAGCACATTCACTCCTGATGAAGCTCTGATGCCAGAAATGTCGATTACCCTGCTCCTCGATGCTCCCTGATGTGCGGTGCTTTTTCCAGTACCACACCCTCGACTCTGATCTCCAGAATCTGCACTGGTCACTTTTTGTAAGGGACTGAACGTGAATTTTGGAAAAGAGCTTTGAATATTGCATATTCTCATCGCAACTGCAAATAATGCCACTTAAATCAAATTTCAGAATGACAGTAGCTTGGAAGATTTTATGTTTAATGTTTACATTTTGTTGCCACGGTAGTCAGTCATTGAACATATTTACACAAGTTTTCCACTAAACTTTTAACAGAAGAAGGCAATTACAGAAAGCAATGATTTAAATAGTTTTCAAAATGAACTAGTTTTTCACATGAAGCGCAAAATCAAATACTCATCTCTTTGACCAGCAAAATCCTTGACAGATACTACGTCTCAATGACACATTTTAAATACAAATTGTTAACTTTTTGCACAACTGATTATTTCTAATTCTCGTGGCCAAGACTCGTCTTTCCAATTCTTAGGACATGGCGATCTTTTCATTTAATGAAGCCTGGGAAATTTCACAAGTTATTTCAACTTGGAGGTGCTGCAGGAACACGGATATCCATCTTCAAATACAGGTCAGGCTTGTATGCTTATTGGCATAATTTAATAAATCGAGTAAATGGATATTTTACTCCATTGATAAATTCCTCTCTGAATTTTCTTTGGGTTAGAGCGTATATGCAAGTATTGGTGCACGAACTCAGAAGCTGGAGCATGAATCCAATTTCTTGAAAGACAAATATTGCATTATTCAATGTCTTGTCTTTATAATTATAGTTTATTATTTGCCAGTTGAAAGAGTGTACTACATATGTCATCCACAACAATATAAAATTAGCAGACAATGCAAAGAGCAAGATGATGGATTTTCTCCTGTTTATCACCTCGGGATCGGTACTATTCTGTCCATTTCCGTGGATCTGGAGGCGACAGCGAATGCGGTTAGATGTTATAATATTCTTGACAGTCAGAGCATTGAATATTAAAATCAATACAATTGGAAGCAATGGTGTAATTATACTGTCAAACCATTCATATACATTCCAGAATAATGATGTATAATAGGTTGATTTAAAGATGCAAAACCATGGTATATTGTTAATAACAATCGAAGGAATAATTGCAAAATACCAAGCACTTGATTTCAAACAGCTGACCAAACTGACAGTTACTATGACCACAAATGCCGTTCTCACATTGCAATATCTTGCTCTTAGTTTCTGGCAACAAATTGCTACAAACCGATCAAATGTGAAAGCAGCTGTGAACCACACTGAACAGTCTCGGGTTGCAATGAATATTGAAAGTCTCATGGTGCACACAGGAGTGATGGATAAAAAAGTAACTGGGAAATAAAGATTGTTAATTCGGTGCAGTAAAACATTAAAGATGACGAGAAGCAGGTCTGCTGTAGACATTGCCAACAAATAGCGAGTGATGCATTTGGAGAGCCCACAATTGCCTCGATTCAGTATCACAATTCCCACCAAGTTAACTGTAAGAAAAATATAAAAATGCATACTTCTTCACGTTTAGACACAGCAAAATTATCAGCACAATATATCTGAAAAATCAGACCAATTGCCTCCGATTAATATATTAAGTCAATTACACGATGCACAGTGAAAAGATTACATTGGAATTACAGACGCAAACAAACCAGAATGAACTAAAGATATGCTGCGAAAAAAAATGGAGAAGCAGAGTAAATCAACATATAAGCAAGAATAAGAACGATAAAGGAAAAAATGAAATATTTTAATGGAAGTCGGTCATGCTAATAGACTCACTAAAATATTTAGCAGATTTTGCAGACTTACTAAACATGTAATGGAAGAAAAAAAATCAAATCAAAATGTAAAAATGGACAAGATATTTTCCATCAATGGACCTGATCAGGAACTGTGTATGAACAATCACAACAGTATACATTTTATAAAGTTGAACTGAGATGGTTAAATATGAAGACTGAATTGTCGGACTGAGTTGGGTCCCATGCTTTTTCATGTATGCTAGTCACAAATCTGTAGGATCTCGTAATGAGGGGAGGTAGACCTTAGAGTTGGGGAAGCATAGGTGCATGTGAGAATCATTAGGGAACTTAGTGAATGTGGTACTTTATCATAACAGCAATATTATTATTGGAAAATGTGATTAGAGCCCGCTTGATTAGCATCACATCCACAGAAGTACCCCCCCATCTACCACCAAAACGCAGGTCCAGCAGTGTTTACTGTACTATCTACGAACTTCTCTGCAGAAATTCACCAAGGATTCAGATAATAGCCACACTCAGATTCCATACACAAGGACAGGGTGTTTGATACACGGTAACACCACCACGTGCAAGTTCCCTTGAAGGCACTCACCATCCTGACTTGGAAGTACATCACCGTTCCTTGGTTTTGCTGGGTCGCAACCATGGAGCTCCCTGCCCCATAGCATTGTAGGTATCCCCGCAGCAAGCAGCACAGTGGTTCAAGGAAGTGCCACCATATTCTCAAGGGTCAAAGAGGAATTGGTAATACATATAAATCTGGCAGCTCTCATCCCATTCATGAATGAAAAAAAGGATCAGTCAGAATTCAAAATGTATTCGAATATACCAATTACCGTTCAGATCACTTCTGTTTACAAGATTAAATTTTGTAGAGTGATATGGACAGTGGTATTGGGAAAGAATGAGGAAATGAATCACTCAGCACCCGGCGTGTTTAACATGTCACACCGATGTGAGGAAACATCTGACGTTCAGGAAGCTTCTTTACTGAACAAAGGGAAGGCATATATCTTTATACATTCATTTCATCCAAACATTATAGAACAATCATGTTAGTAATTTCGAACTTGCACAACTAATCCAATTGCTTATGTGGCTGTCAAGTCAGTGATGGAAAGCGTTGCAGTCAGCCTTTGGTCTTCTATGAAGACATGATGTTTCCCACACACACCTATCTCTATCCTTGGAGCTTTTCCAGTGAGTATTATACATAAAATCACGTTTCAATATGGGTGGCACAGTAGTTAGCACGGCTGCCTCACAGCGCCAGAGACCCGGTTTCAATACCCGCCTCAGGCAACTGTCTGTGTGGAGTTGCACATTCTCCCCATGTCTCCGTTGGTTTCCGTCGGGTGCTCTTGTTTCCTCAGTCTGTCGAAAAATGTGCAGGTCAGGTGAATTGACCATGTTTAATTGCCCAGAGTGTTAGGGGAAGGAGTAAATGTAGGGGAACGGGTCTGGATGGGTTACTCTTCGGAGAGTCAATGTGGACTTGTTCTTCCGAAGGGCCTATTTCCACACTGGAAGTAATCTAATCTAACACTGCTGACGTCTGCACCAGCATTTCAATCCTATCTGCAATCGTATGAGACTCCTCCTTTACTATCCAGAGGATATTTTGTGGAAGCTCTTTAATGCTTATTAAGTTTTTACGGTTATGTGCATATCTATTCAAACTCTATCACTGATTCACAACACGTAACTGTGAACATCTGGAAATCTCAACCAATTAAATCTGTTTGCGCTGGATTTCAGACTTTGCAACAGCTGAAAATGGAATTGCTCTATCAGCATACTTCAGGGTGCCTTTATCCAGCCTTTTCTGCATCAGCAACTGCCGCTGCATGTCTCTAACAGGACCCTTTGTTTATTATTTTAACATGTTACCTTGGATATAATATGTCTGTAAAGCTATGACTGTCCGAACACGTGCATTATTTTAATGCATCACCAAGAAGTAATATGATATTGAAGGCATGTACTGTACCTTAAAATAGAGGGAATGCTGAACTGAACTGAGAGATTACAAGAAACTATGTAAGTTCAGTTGGTAGTATCAGAGTACCCTAGAAAATTGAAAATTTGTAACATTTGGCTGTGAAATAAATCCTGACTTTTGGTTCATGTTTTCAGAGCAAACCAAATTTAACCAAAGGTTAATTTTAAGTTATGCTCATGCATACTAAAATTCAACTGAGTTTACATTTTTTTGTTCTCCAGCACTGCACCAATGAGATCATACAATGTTGGCGTGATGTAAAAATGCAGACATGTTGAAAATTGTTCAGAGATCAAATGCCACAAAGAGAAACTACTGGAGAGTAATTTCCCATCTAACATCTTGTTCTCAAGATAAATAGAAAACACACTCTTGCAATGGTACGTTTTCACGTGAAACATACTCGCAGAAACAGGAAGAACATCAGCTTGAAGAGTGACGACACAGAAGAGGACAGAGATCATGTGGTTTTGAAATTAAGTTGATGTACTTTTAATGAGCATCTTTTTTGGAACAGCGTATTGGCATAGCGTTTTTATTGCATATTTTTGTAGAGTAAGTTGTTCCGAGAAAAGAGGGCTTAGATTTGTGAAAAGTTTACTGAAATTTGTGAGTTCTCCGTCACACATATTTTAACATATTGCCAGGCAAGTCCAGCTGTTCTGTATGATTGGTTGAATTGACAGTGGGTTTCCATCTGTGTCATAACACTTTGCTATTCTTAATCAACTGCAAGCCACTTTATGCCATCTTAATAGCGATGGGAACACGGAGAGTCAGGGATATCTCGCATGAGTTTCCTGATTGGAGATGTTGACGTGGTTCAATCAGTGAGTCCTGGCTGACTGATATAAACAGGAGATTACACCCCTGCCCAGACGGAATTTCACATTGGCCCCAAGGTCCCGTACTTCCCGCCGGAGCCTGTGCCCCACAACCTGATACGCCTCCGAAATTTTAATCTTTTCCCATTTAAGGATGTTAAAAGGTGCGCCCTGTACAGACTGCTGCTGCACACCGTCCACCTCTTCTCCCTCATCCACCGCCCGGACACGCCCTGGCGTGGCCATTTGCCACCGGGCGGTGGGGATCCCCAGTGGAGGGCCCTCTATGCAGGAGTCCTCCCCCTTTCTCTTGGGGATCTGGGGTGGAGGGTGCTGCACGCAGCAGTCCCCTGCAACCGCAGATTGCGGTGGTTCACGGACTCCCAGCCCAACTGCTTGTTCTGTGGTGCTGTGGAGTCCGTGGACCATGTGTATATTGGGTGTGGGCGTTTGCACTCCCTTTTTGATTTTCTTAAAAACCTTCTCCTCTGTTTTTGGTTGCACTTCAGTCCCACGCTCCTGATCTTCGGTCACCCGGTGCGGAGGAGGGAGGGCAGGTCTGAAGACCTCCACGTGCGTCTGCTCCTGGGCCTGGCCAAACTGGCCATAAACAGGTCCAGGCAGCGGGCTGTGGAGGGGGTCGTTAGGGCCGACTGCCTGCCCCTCTTCCGCGGTTACGTTAGGGCCCGGGTGTCCCTGGAGAAGGAGCACGCGGTGTCCACCAACGCCCTGGAGTTGTTCAGGGAGAGGTGGGCCCTGCAGGGAGTGGAGTGCATCATTTCCCCCTCCAACGCTATTTTGATTTCGTCCCTGCCCTCCCCTTCACTGTTTGATCACACAGCATTGCCCTTTGATGAGACGGGCACTGCTTGTCACTGGCCACTCGGGTGTTTTCCTATTTTCATGGTGGTGGAAATTAATAAAGATTTGTGCACTTTGTGTCCTTCACTGTGTCTCACAACCGCACACACACACTATGGGTGCTGGGGGAAAAATAAGCACTACCGCAGTTAGGCGGTAGTGTGGGGGTTAATGGGGAAAAAAGAAAAAAAAGAAAAAAATGAAAAAAGAACAGGAGTGTCAGAGATTCTATTCACTCTGAGAGCAGGTTCTGAGGAAGCTAGATCAGTGTCAAGGTCTTTCAGAAAAGAAAAAGAAAAAGAAAAAAAAATAAAGAGGAGATTACACCCCTGCCCGGACGGAATTTCACATTGGCCCGAAGGTCCCGTACTTCCCGCGGGAGCCTGTGCCCCACAACCTGAGCCGCCTCCGAAATTTTAATATTGTCCCGTTCAAGGACGTTAAAAGGCGGGCCCTGTACAGACTGCTGCTGCACACCGTCACCTCTTCTCCCTCATCCACCGCCCGGACACGTCCTGGCGTGCCCATTTGCCACCAGGCGGTGGGGTTCCCCAGTGGAGGGCCCTCTATGCAGGGGTCCTCCCCCTTTCTCTTGGGGATCTGGGGTGGAGGGTGCTGCACGCAGCAGTCCCCTGCAGCCGCAGATTGCGGTGGTTCACGGACTCCCAGCCCAACTGCTTGTTCTGTGGTGCTGTGGAGTCCGTGGACCACGTGTATATTGGGTGTGGGCGTTTGCACTCCCTTTTTGATTTCCTCAAAAACCTTCTCCTCTGTTTTTGGTTGCACTTCAGTCCCATGCTCCTGATCTTCGGTCACCCGGTGCGGAGGAGGGAGGGCAGGTCTGAAGACCTCCTCGTGGGTCTGCTCCTGGGCCTGGCCAAACTGGCCATAAACAGGTCCAGGCAGCGGGCTGTGGAGGGGGTCGTTAGGGCCGACTGCCTGCCCCTCTTCCGCGGTTACGTTAGGGCCCGGGTGTCCCTGGAGAAGGAGCACGCGGTGTCCACCAACACCCTGGAGTTGTTCAGGGAGAGGTGGGCGCCGCAGGGAGTGGAGTGCATCATTTCCCCCTCCAACGTTATTTTGATTTAGTCCCTGCCCTTCCCTTTACTGTTTGTTCACACAGCATTGCCCCCTTTGAGAAGGGCACTGCTTGTCACTGGCCACTCGGGTGTTTTCCTATTTTTCTGGTGGTGGAAATTAATAACGATTTGTGCACTTTGTGTCCTTCACTGTTTCTCACAACGGCACACACACACTATGGGTGCTGGGGAAAAAATAAACACTACCACAGTTAGGCGGTAGTAAAAAAAAATAACCAAAAAGAGAAAAAAAAGAAAAAAAATAAACAGCAGATTAATAGTCAATCAGACAAAGGTGTGCAAAACAACAAGATGCTACAGTAACAGTTGATGTCTGTAAGCTGTCCCACAAGGATGCCAGGAACCGTTGTGACATGAAGAACAAAATCATTTCTGAACAAGGGCTGCTATTCTGAAATAAAAGTCAATTCAGTAATTTTTTACTGCTTGCCCTAAATGAGAATGCAATATCAATTTTTTTTTGTAGATCATAGCTGTAGCTGTATGAATTGTAATAAACAATGGCGAGCCTTTTGTGAAAAAAAAATATAAACAGGAGATTAGGGTTTGGGGCCTAACTTTGCTGCTCGTCTCCATTGTAGAATTGCAGTCTTTCGTACAGCTGTAAATGTTTTTTGTAAACAGTTTTGTAATTTGTTTAATAAAATAAAAAAAGTGAACAGGAAAAATAAATAAACAGGAGATTCAGAGTCTCCTCAGTTTATGAGACTGACTCTGTGCAAGATGAAGAAAGTGAGGACTGCAAATGCTGGAGATCAGAGCTGAAAATTTGTGGCTGGAAAAGCGCAGCAGGTCAGTCAGCATCCAAGGAACAGGAGAATCGACGTTTCGGGCAGAAGGGCTTTTGCCCAAAAGGTCGATTCTCCTGTTCCTCGGATGCAGCCTGACCTGCTGCGATTTTCTCGCAACACATTTTCAGCTCTGTGCTGGCTGGTGCACCATTCAGTACGCTCCTGTTAGTTTTTGCTTCCCTTCTTGTTTTGGAGGGGGGAAAACCTGATTTCTGAACTGGCTGAATTATTTAGCCAGTTTGTTAACTGGTATTCCTTTTAGTGAGGACTGATTGTTAAATTCCTGATGCACATAATGTGTTTCAGAGGTAACTCAGTTCTCATTAGGGGATTGTTGTTTCACTGGCTGCATACAGCCTGTGTATTACTCTTTTCTGTTTTTACTCTTTTTTTGAGAAAAGGACAATGTTACTTTGATGATAGGGCTTAACCCTTGGACTCTAGTTTTCTTTGCTTTTTGTACGTGTCTTCACTTTTTATTGGTAATTGGACTGAGCCTTTGTGGAAGACATACATTTTACCAGAGTGGCTCTTCCTGTGGGGAGGCCTTGCCCTGGGACTGGGCCTCTGAATATTGAACACCTGCGTGTGTGTGCTGGGAGGTGAGCAGTTGCTATATCCTGGAGTTTGGGAGAAGACCATCCCCTCAGGGTTGGACCAAACTGCTGTGAGTTAACTGCAGCTGTACAATGTACTGTTCCTGTGAGTTGGCTTGGTTTTCCAAGGCTGGGCCAGGACTCTATGCAGACTTAACAACTGTGTGTTGTGAGGAGTGCATTTGCTGCCTTCAGTAATGGACTCTGCCCTTGTTTGTGGGCTCTGATTTAGTAATGGACTCTGCAGTTTGGAGCGGATTCTATTTCCGACCACGTACATCGTATACTGGAGTGGACTCTTCCTGGCAATGAATTCTATATCTTGAAGACTCTATGTATAGATTTGGACTGTGTACTAGAAATGACTCTGTGTTTATTTTTTATCGTGGTGTTTCATGTGTCTATCCCCTGCACTGTCTTGTGTCCCTGGGTCTGGAAGGCCTTGTTGTGAGCCGGGAGGCTCATGTGTCGCCCTGAAAGCTGTCACCCCGAGACCTGGAAGTTGGGTAGGCCATCCTGTGAACCTGAAGGTTGGTAGACTGTTCTGAAAGGCGATGGGTGGGTACGCCACCCTGATGCCAGTCACCGCGAGAGCCAGATGGTGAGTAGGCTGCTCTGAGCGCTGTCATACTGAGAAAGGGTAATCGAGACCGGCTTTCCGAGAGGTGGTCGAAAGGTGTCAGAGCAGTCGAGAGCCAGAATGCGCGTAAGGGCGGGCTGAGATCTGGAAGGCTTGTGGGCTACGGTACACGCTGTCGTCCCAGGGAAGAGGTCGGGCTGCCCAAGAAAGGTGTGCTAGGATAGCCCAATGGTCGGAGGAGAAACGGGGTGTGTGAGAGCCCAATGGTACATAGGGGCAGACCGAGAGCCAGAAGGCGGGTAGCCGTCCTCAGCACTGTCACCCCGGGCAGGTACCGTGGCGTGCTGCCACAAAGGTTTTTGAACGGTGCTGAGTGTGGTTAGTGAAGCTGAAAGATGGGGAGGCCGTCCGGACTGCTGTCATCCCGGGCAGGTCCCGGGGTGGGCTGTCCTCGAGGTGGTCGAAAGGTGTGGCAGGGCTGACAAAGAACTGGAGGGAGCACGGGGTTGACAGAGAACCAGAAGGTGGGTCGGGGCGGGCTGCCTTAGAGTGCGCGGAAGGTGGGAGGGGCGGGGGCTTGCTGGGTCTGTATTGTCTGTACTTCAGTATATAACTGTATTGTTTAATGCACAATGTCGTTGTCACTATCTTACGTGGAACTGGAATTTGAGATTCCTCATCTCCCTGTAAAATGTTCAAACTGTAGAGTTTGGGGCGTAGCTTTGCTGCTCCTATCCATTGTAAAATTGCTGTCTCTTGTACAGCTGTGATAGTTTTTTGTAAACTGTTTTGTAATTTGTTTAAAAAAATCAAATAGGACATTCAGAGTCTCCTCAATTTATGAGACTGACTCTGTATTAGCTGGAGAATGTGAGGACTGCAGATGCTGGAGATAAGAGCTGAAAATGTGTTTCTGAAAATGCGCAGCAGGTCAGACACAATCCGAGGAACAGGAGAATCGACGTTTCGGGCAGAAGGACTTCTGCCCGACACGTCGATTCTCCTGTTCCTCAGATGCTGCCTGACCTGCTGCGCTTTCCCAGCAACACATTTTCAGCTCTGTGCTGGCTGGTACTACAGTCAGTATTTTACTGTTAGTTTCTACTTCGCATTTCTTTTCGAGGGGAAAACCTGATACATGAACTGGCCGAATTATTTAGCCAGTTTGTTAACTGACATTTCTTTTAATGAGGACTGATTGTTAAATTCCTGGTGCACACAATGTGTTTCAGGTGTGACTCAGTTTTCATTAGGGGATTGGTGTTTCACTGGCTGGTTACTGACTTTGTGTTACACTTTTCTCCTTTTTGAGAAAAGGACAATGTTAATTTTATGGGAGGGCGTAGCCCTTGCACTCTAGTTTTCTGTGCATTTCGAATGTGTCTTCACTTTTTATTGGTGTTTCGACTGATCCCTGTGGAAGACATACATTTTACCAGAGTAGCTGTTCCTGTATGGAGGCCGAGCCATGGGACTGGGCCTCTGAAGATTGAACACCTGTTTGTGTGCTGGGAGCTGAGCAGTTGCTGTATCCTGGAGTTTGGGAGAAGACCTTTCCCTCGGGAGGGTACTGGGGCGGCCTGTCCTAGAGGTGGTCAAAAGATGTGTCAGGGTGGACCGAGAACTGGAAGGGGCATGGGGTCGACCGAAGTTGGGTAGGGGCGGGCTGCCTTAGAGTGGTCGGAAGGTGGGAGCGGTGGGGGCTTGCTGGGTCTGTATTGTCTGCACTTTTGTATGTAACAGTATTGTCGAATGTACAAATTTCATTGTTGATGTCTCTTTATATTTTTATATGTGAAAGTGGAATTTGAGGTTTGTCCTCAAGTCCTTGTAAACTGTTCGAACGGTTGTGTTTGGGGCCTGGCTTTGCTGCTCCCCCCCGCCTTGTAAAATTGCTGTCTCTTATATGCAGCTATAAATGTAATTGTTTGTTGCAAACAGTTTTTGTAATCTGTTGAGTAAAATAAACAGGAGATTAGGTGGGACGGAGAGGGGATGGCTGGGTTTGTATGGTTTGCACGTTTGTATGTAACAGTATTGTCTAATGTACAAATGTCGTTGTCACTGTCTTGTGAAATGTGGAAGTGGGATTTGAGGTTTGAGGTTTGTCCTCATCTCCCTGTAAAATGGTTGAACGGTAGGGTTTGGGGCCTAGCTTTGCTGCTCCTCTGTCTTGTTAAATTGCTGTCTGTTGTATACAGCTGCAAATGGTTTTCGTAAACTTTTGTAATTTGTTTATTAAAAATAATAAAAATAAACAGGAGATTCAAAGTCTCCTCAGTTTATGAGACTGAATTTGTGCTGGCAGGTGCGACAGTCAGTGTGTTCCTGTTAGTTTCTATTTCCCCTCTTTTTTTTAGAGGGGGGAACCTGATTCCTGACCTGGCTGAATTACTCAGCCAGTTTGTTAACTGGCATTCCTTTAAGTGTGGACTGATTGTTAAACTCCTGATGCACATAATGTGTTTCAGGTGTAACTCAGTTCTCATGAGGGGATTGTTGTTTCAATGGATGGTTACAGCCTGTGTGTTACTCTTTTCTATTTTTTAGAAAAAAAGGATAATGTTAATTTTGTGGTAGGGCTTAGTCCTTGGACTCTAGTTTCGTTTTTTTCTGTATGTATCCTCATTGGTTTTTCGTGTTTGGACTGAGCCCTTGTAGAACTCATATTTTACAACACGTGCGGTTCCTGTGGGGAGGCCTAGTCCTCGGATGATTGAACATCTGTGTGCTGCAAGGTGAGTATTTACTGTATTCTGGAGTCTGGGAGAAGACCTTGCCTTCAGGACTGGACCAAAACCCCTGTGAGTTAACTGCACCTGTACAATATACTATTTCCAGTGAGTGGGCCTGGTTTTCCAAGGATGGGGCCAGAACTCCAGGGAGACTGAATACCTGTGTGCTGTGGGGTGTGCATTTGCTGCCTTCAGGAGTGGACTCTGCAGTTTGGAGTGGACACCATTTTGGACAATGCACCACACAACCTGGAGTAGATTCTGTTCCTGAGAATGACTCGACGTTCAGGACACTCTACATCTGGACTCTGTGCACTAGAAAGGACTCTGTGTTTTTTTTGGTAATTAACTGTGTACTGTGGTGTTTGCTGTGTCTATCACCTGCACTGTCTTGTGTGTCCCTGGGACTGGCAGACCTGACTGTGTGCTGGGAGGCTCATGGGTTGTCCTGAAATCTGTCACCCCGAGACCCGGAGGATGGGTATCAGCGAATCTGAAGGTTGGTAGGCTGTCCCAAAAGCCAGAGTGTGGGTCGGCCACCATGATGCCAGTCGCCCCAAGAGCCAGATGGTGGGTAGGCCGTTCTGTGCGGAGGCATCCCGAGAAGGTGTAATCGGGACGGGCTGTTTTAGAGGTGGCCAGAAGGTGTGCCAGGATAGCTCACTGTCCAGATGACACATCGGGGTGGGTGAGAGCCAGAAGACGGATAACCGTCCTTAGCGTTATCGCACAGGGCAGGGTACCGGGGCGGGCTGGCCCACAGGTGGTCGAAAGGTGCTGAGGGTGGATAGTGAAGCAGAAGGTGGGTAGGCCGTCCTGACCACTGTCACCCCGGGCGGGTACCAAGCCGGGCTGTCCGTGAGGTGATCGAAAGGTGTGTCAGGGCGGACACACCTGGGTCTGTATTGCATGCACGTTTTATGTAAGTGGATTGTCCTTTTATGTACAAATGTCATTTTCGCTGTCTTTTATATGTGAAAGTGGGATTTGAGGTTTGTCCTGATTTCCCTGTAAACGTTTTGAACGGTAGGGTTTGGTGCCTGGCTTTGCTGCTCCTCTCCCCTTGTAAAACTGCTGTTGTTTGCAGCTGTAAATGTTAACTTTTTTTGTAAACTGTTTTGTAATTTGTTTAATAAAGTTTAAAACATTACACGTGTTTCAGAGTTCTTCTCAATTTAGGGGACTGTCTCTGTGCTGTCTGGGCAGTTGGTTTCTGCTCCATTTTTTGGTGGTGGGGAAACCTGATTAAAAAAACAGGAAGCTCATGATTTCAGTCCACTCTGAGAGCTGGCTCCAAGGAAACCAAACCATACGATGTCTGATGCATGCGTAAATAATGGGTGAATTACGGATGGATCCATGATCCAATCACTGGCGTTATTGAAATTGTTTGCTGATGTGAAATATTTTATTTTTTACGTTGCTTTTTAATCATAGAGTCATACCACAGAGTAACAGAAATTTCAGTCCAAAATAGCCATACCAACTGGGTTTCCCAAATTAAAGTAGTCCAATTTTCGGGCGAGTTACCAGTTTCCCTCTGAACCTTTCCTGTCTGTATACCCGCGTAAGTATCTTTTAAATATTGTAACTCTTCCTGCATCCACCACTTTCTCTGGCTGTTCATTCTACATATGAACCAACCTCTATATGATAAACCTGCACCTTAGTTCTCTTTTAAATGTTTCTCCTTTCTCTTTAAAATTAGGATCTCCCGTTTTGAGCGCCCCTCTCCACACAACACCTGAGAGAAAATACCTTTATTATTCGCCTTACCCTTTGTACTGTGGACTTTATAACCTGTATAACGTTACTGCTCAGTCTCTTACGCTGAAGAAAAAAATAGCTCCAGACTATTCAGCTTATCCTCACAACTCAAACTCTTCATACATTCAACATGCTGATAATTTTCAACTAAAGCCAAAGTAATACTATTCCTTGGATCGCAGATGACCAGGACTGTACTCAGTATTCCAAAAATGGACTCACCAACGTCCCGTACAAAAACAATATGACATCCAAATACCTGTACACCGTGATATGAGCTATGAAACATTCCAATCGCCTTCTTTACCATCCTGCGTACCTGCGACATAGTATAAAAACAAATATGTAACTGAACCTTGAGATGTCCCTGTTTGACAGGACTACCCAGTGTCCGTCTATGAACTACAAAAGTCCATCCCTTGTTCATCTTACAAAAATGCAACATCTGGCATTAATCTAAATTTATTTCCATCCGTCGCTACTCGGCCAAGTGACCCAGTTCAGACCTTTCCAATCTTAGATAATGCTCATAGTGTGCTGTATCAACAATTCTGTTGCCATCTGCAAACATCCAAACAATGCATCAAATGATGTTCTTTTCTCAGATGACAGTGAACCTCAGGAGTTCTCTGCCAAGAAAAGTTTACAAGTTACATCAGTAAATGTATTCTAAGCAGAGGTCGACAATTTTTTGAAATATCAAGGAGTTGAGTGCTTTGTGGAACTGGAACTGGCACTGAAGAGTTGTTGTGAGTTGAGGCAGATGAACCATGACCATATCGAACAGCCATCAGGCTATTTCTGCTTCTGTTTCCGATGCCCTGATGTCATATTGGAGTTTATATGGATCATGGAAATGTGAGCAAAATACAACTTTTGGAGAAGATCAACATATGAGATGAAGACCTTCGAAAGAACGAAGCACAATTTTCAATCTTGGAAATGTTAAAAGGCTAAGAACAGCAGGGGGCACAACTACAAGAAGAAAGCAGGGCGGACCACACTCCGAAATGGAACGTTTGATGTCGGGAGGAGAAAGAAACTGTTGTAGACTGCTTGGGAGATGCACCGTGGCTCAGTGGTTAACATTGCTGCCTTACAGCGCCATGCACCCGGATTCATACCACCTTCGGGTGACAGTCTGTGTGGAGGTTGAATGCACCCCTGTCCAGGTGCTCCCGATTCCTCCTTCAGACGAAGGAAGTACAGGATAGGTTGTATGGCCATAGCAAGTCATCCCATCATATCTGGGAATGAGCAGATTGCTTAGCCAAGTGAAATGCAAAAGTACGGGAATAGATTTGGTGGAGGTTGGGTTCTGTGTATGATATTTTGAGGAAGATTGGTGCAGACTCAATGGGCGGAATGGACTGCTTCCACACCATTGGCATCCTATGATTCTGTGGACTGTCCTTTCGAATCAAATTTCTGGAGTATGAAAGTACTGAAATGGCAGACCTGACGATAAACAATGATCATTCTCATGAAATACGTTACCCTGTTGTTCTGCTTTAATTGGAGAACATATATTTGACTAAATGATGATGTTAACTTGCAAAAATGAACTATATCTCTTCTCTCCGAGGAGTAAAACAGGAATACATTTAACTCAGTTTCAATAAATTTCAATAAAGTTTATAGATGGACAATTTAACTCGTCCCAGGCACCATGCTGTGTAATTATTTATTTTAGAAGGAGAAAGTAAGGGCTGCAGATGCTGCAGATCAGAGTCGAGAGTGTGGTGGTGGAAAAGCACAGCATGTCAGGTAGCATCTGATGAGCAAGAGAATCAACATTTGGGCTGAGATGCCTTCATCAGGAGTTCGGTTTATACAAGTTCACAGCAGTCAGAACCACTGGCTGCAGTCATTATATGGGCAGAACACGGTGCTGCTAATCTGATGGTTGGGAATTGAAGTCACTTCATGTTGCAGTGTTTTATAATGTACAGCACTATGTTACATCGTGCGCAAATCATTGCTCTTTGATAAACAATCAAACAACAAAAAATTGGACATAGGACCAGGAAGCAGAAAATATACCTTCTAATATTAACAAATGCTGGAAAATGATTGCAATTATCAGAAAAGGATAAACACATCGTGAACTAAGTGGATCATGTAACCAACTCATTACGGAATAAAAGTGAAAGTTCCATGTACTCATTAATTTCAGGCACTCATTACTGGATATTTAACACCTTACATAAGATATTGTGAGCAGTTTTAAGATTAGATTAGACTTACAGTGTGGAAACAGGCCCTTCAGCCCAACAAGTCCACACCGACCCGCCGAAGCGCAACCCACCCATAACACTACGGGCAATTTAGCATGGCCAATTCACCTGGCCCGCACATCTTTGGACTGTGGGACGAAACCGGAGCACCCGGAGGAAACCCACGCAGACACGGGGAGAACGTGCAAACTCCACACAGTCACTCGCCTGAGTCGGGAATTGAACCCGGATCTCAGGCGCTGTGAGACAGCAGTGCTAACCACTGTGCCACCGTGCCGCCCTGTCTACGGAAGGATGTGTTGAACATGGAGGGGGCTCAGAGGAGATTCACCGGAATACTTTTGAAGATGAGGAGTGTGGCATATGAGGAGTGTTTGAGGACTCATGACATGTATGCGGTGGAGTTTATAAATATAACGGGGAATCTGACTCAAACGTACACTCCGCTAACAGACATGGATTGAGTGGACATGGAGAAGGCGTTTCCACAATAGGACCGAGCTGGATCCAAGGGGACAGGATCAGGGTGAAAGGACAATCCTTTAGAACTGAGGTGAGGAATAATTTGGTAAGCGAGAAAATGGTAAATCTGTGAAAGTCATTGCCACAGGAAAGCTTTGGAGAAATAACTAGTCTGTTGATGAATGAGGAAATCAAAGGATGCATGAAGAAAGCAGGTGAATGGGGTTAGGAATTATATCAGCCACGACTGAATAGTGGAGAAGATTTGTCGTGCCATATAGACCCATTCTGTTGCTATTCCTAATGTTCTTATGATGTTATGGACAAGTAGTAAACAATATTTGATGCTCACAAGTGTCAAACAATTACCGTCTTGAACAAATGAGATTTTAACCAAAGATCTTTGATATTCTTTAACATTGCCACCATGTAATCCACCAGTATCCACATCCTGGGGATTAGCCATGACGCAAACCAACTCTGGCTTAGCCATGTCAGTATTCTTACGGCAAGAGCAAGTCAGAGGCCAGTAAACCTGCTGTGAAACAGACATTTCCTTATGCCGTGAAGCCTGACCAATGCCAACAAGGCACAAGTGTGAGGAAATAGTCCACAATTGCCTCGATGGGTACAGCTCCAACAACACGAATGAAGCTCAACACCATCCAGGAGCAGGGAAACTTCTGAAGAAGATTCATACCAGAATTACAAGATTAACTTGTTTATCTCTACGCATCGAATTTGACAGACCTGGCAGGTTTATCCAACATTTTCTTCGGTTATCATAAATATGCAGCATCTGTAGTAGTTTGCCTTTATTCCATTATATACCAGCTCACTGATTGCCAACACATCCACAAACGTCCAGCCTGTCCCCCTCCAACACTGTTGCTCATAACAGAAGGGTGTACCAACAACAATAAGCATCGCAGCAACTCACCAAGGTTCACAAGACAGTTCTCTCTCAACCTCACAGCCGCTACTGTCTCGAAGCATGGGAATGACACCACTTGTAAAATTGCTTGAAGACACTCAACATGCTTGCTTGGGAACCCACCACCATTCTGTCAGTATTGTTGAATCAGTTAAAAGTTATTTTGACAGCTCCATGGAGTGCAAAGGTTGAGGAGGATATATGTCAAATGCAGGAAAATGGGACAGGTTCAGTTCATAAAATTGGTAAGCATGGAAGGGTTAGACCGAAGTGTCTGTTTCCGTGCTCCATGACTCAATTTGGATGATATAACACTAAATGGTCTGCAAAGGCTTTAGAAGGAAGCTCACAACCGTCTTCTGAAGTGTAGCTTGGGATGGGGAATAAATGCTAAATCAGCATGCTCTGAATACTAAACACAGCGTAAAACAATTTTTTTAAAAAAAAGCCCTGCTTCATCGCGGAAGGAAAAACAATAAAAATGAACTACTCATGAAATCAGTACGAACTCAAAGATGGGAAATAACCAAAGACAGGGAAAGTTTGTCAAATTTCAATAAAGATTGAGAGAGGTAAGTAGGTTTTACACAAACATAAAAACCACAAGATCTCAGGATACTGTAAATCAGAATCAAACTACAAGTTGCTGGTGAAGTTGTTTGAAAGGGTTACATTCCTGAAGTGCTATTTCTGATTTCTCTTCCCAGATGCTGGCAGACTTGCTGATCAGTTCCAGCACCTTCAGTTTTTGTTTACAGAAACATTACTGGATTTAAGGACTTACCAATAACGCCAACAGCTGCAAGTATTGGGTAGTATATACGTGCTATCAGTAAGATTGCAGAGTATTTCATTCTGCACCAAGTCAGGTCGGTCTGTATCCGTGGATTCAATAATTCTGTCCACCAAAATATAATAATATTGTGAGCACAAACTCATTTTATTTGGCAACTAAATGTCCAATGAGACATTAGATCTTTTTGAATCACTAATTGCATTAGTTGCAGTCGCCTGAATCAGCAGGAAATTAACCATTTCCCTCTGAGAATTATTGCAGAATAGGATCGGTTTTGAAAATGAAATACGACTACGTTCTTGAGAATTTCAATTTGATTTGATTGTCATACATACTCAAGTGCAGAAGTGCATGAGTACAGTGAAAAGTGTAAAACTGCCACCATTTCTGGGGGCATCTTAGGTACAAAGGTCCCTCGTACAACATCGTGTACATAGTAGAAAAAAACAAAGTTACATGTAAAATATTAATTTTGAAATATTTTCTAGAGACAGAACAAAACGCTCCAGTTTTCAGTAAAACTATTGTGTATCATAGTGAGATTCAACGTTTTCCTTCATTATCGCCTTTTAAATTAAAGAAAAAATACCAGGACACGTTTGCTAGTGAATGAAAATGCAACACGGGTTGCGACTCAGGCCACTTCCTTTCTGATGAAAGAACGAAGCTATGCATTTCTTAGTGTAGATTCCATTCAGGATTACCATCAGGAATTTGGAAACGTACTTCCATTTTGACAGATCATTGCTGGCTACAACTGTCTAGTAATGCATAAAATCAGTGTGATTTAGCAGTTCTGTAATAGTAAGCTGCTCGTTGAGGAATGATGGCCGGCACAAGTTTTATCGAATGTAAACTTCAAATGTAAAGTTCAATCTAATGTAAAGTGATCCGGGTGCCAATGTTCCTGGTATGTAGGGTGCCGACTGCTGATGACTTTGAATGCCAACTAGAATGTGGGTAGTGTATTGACTGAGTTCGCTGATTGGTGCTGTTAAACTGATCCAATCCCTGATCGAATGATACAATTAAAAGTGTCAGAGGATCTGTTCACTCTGAGAGCTGGTTCTGAGGAAATTGAAGCAGTGTCAAGTACTTTACACGCTAATTCAAATTGACTTAATTACGGAATACTGACGTCGGTGGAAGTATTTCATTGATGATGGGATTGAGATTTGTGATGTATTCATGCAAAAGCATCTACTGCTGAAATACGACTGG
The DNA here is from genome assembly GCF_020745735.1 of Hemiscyllium ocellatum. Taxonomy (NCBI): domain Eukaryota; kingdom Metazoa; phylum Chordata; class Chondrichthyes; order Orectolobiformes; family Hemiscylliidae; genus Hemiscyllium; species Hemiscyllium ocellatum. The sequence continues at coordinate 13,087,458 of NC_083440.1, read as the reverse complement.
ACTTCAAACGGGTATTTCAAATGTGGTAAAAGGAACCTATTAGTGGACAGTCTTCCCAGACCAACTGGGCTTTGGGAATAACCCTTAAACGAACGCAATTGCATCTCCTCAGGACATGTCGTGAGCAGATGGGCACCAGGTCAGCTCACACCAAAAAGCCAAAACTTGGACAAACCACAAACGCTTCCGGCATAATAGAGTCAGCAAGCCATTTTAGTTGCTGCTGGAATGTGTACTTGTGACAATGAAAGAGTCCAAGTCGACTTGAATGAGTAAGCGAACTCGTAGGCCGGTATCCAAGAGACTGCACAGCCTGGAAAACCTATCTAGAGCTGTCTTGGAAGTTGAATTGCTTAGCAGCATCCAAATAAGAAGCAATCGAAATAAACATTTGGTTTAATGGTCACCTGGTTCTAATGGAGGTAGATACCAGCAACATTGTATCAGTGATCGCAGAACCATTGTCTACCGAAATTCCCTTGGGACTGGAACTCTTTAGTTTGTGTAAGACCACAACTCGACTGAAAATCTATCTCCGGGAACTTTTACAGATTAAGGGGATAACTTCGGTTGCGATCTCGTATGAGAATTGTGATTAATTTGTATGTCCAGTTAAAGTGGTTCGAGCTTATTTGTCAAACTCTGTGATGATGATTGCAAAGCTCTGAGCATTACCTGCAGGACATGGACTACCGGAAGTAATGGTCAGGCACAATAGGATGTCATTTTCCAGCACAGAAGTCAAATATTTACTAAAGTTGAATGACATCCAGCTTGTTCAGGAAGCTCCATACCATTCAGCATCCAATCTTTGAATGGAAAGAACACTCTAAACATTAATGGCAGTCCTAAAGAAACAGCCCAACAACTTTATTGGAGCCCAAAGTGTCCCAGGTCCTCTCCGATTATTGAACGACCTCTCACGCAACAGCAGGGATAGCTCCAGCAGAGTTACAGATGGGAGAATAATCTGCACCAGGCTTTTAACCTTGATATTTCCAGACCAGGGGTGGGGCTGAAATAACATCAGAAGCGCGAAGACCAGGCACATGCTTCCTCTTAGCGAGAGAGGCAGTTTACTTCAGGGGGTGAAGATTGCTTTTGAACCAAATGGCCCTGTATGGATACAAGGTGAGATCGATGCGAGGTCAATGGGAAGTCCGGTCCCCTGACTTGCAAACTGTGGTTCAGTGAGCTGCTCCTGAACAAGCATGCAGGTCATGTTTGCGCCCTTGTAGGAGCAAAATGTATCTGTTCCCTTGAAAATATCCAGTAACGCAGTCAGAAACCATGGATTTTTTCCGCTGTCTAGCGTTGAATGAACCTGTGAGTTTGAGATGGTTGCAATTTCGATAGCATTACTGCCTGAAGAAGAGGAGTAAATTCTAACGTGACACTCTGGTGCCAAGAGACTGCATACGTTCCAATGCATTTCACCTATGTCTGAGTCAAAGTGGGAGAAACATACCTTGGATGAAAATGGACCACTTCTAATTCAAACTACATACCCAGCCCGACAAATGGAGACTTTGGCAAGGACAGAATGACATCACAGGTTCTAAAAAGAGACACTGCTAGATAACAGACGCTGGCAAATCCCTCCCAGACGTCTCAACGGCTTCTAAGCTCGCTTTGAGCAGACTTTGGCAGAGAGGTAACATCTATTCCGACAATGCCTGACCAACAGTCAGGGCATGAGAAGTCAGATCAGTTTCCCTCATGTGAATCCAAGGAAAGCAATGGGACCAGATGGAATACCAGGACGTGCACTCAGAGTATGCGCAGATAAATTGGCAGAAGTATTCTCGGACATCTTCAAACTTTCCCTGAAACAGTCCACTGCCCCTGCCTGTTTCAAGAGGGCCCTCTTCATTCCTGTGCCTAAGAGGCTCATGCAGCGTTTCTCAATGACTTGTGCCCAGTGGTCCTAACTTCGGTGGTCATGAAATGCTTGGAAAAGCTGGTCATGGCATTAATCAGCTCCAGCCTCCCGACTACTATTGACCCACTCCAATTTGACTGTCAGACCAAAATATCTACATCAGTTGCTATATAACCTGCCGCTCAATCCTCCTTAGAACACCTTGACACCAAGAACAGCTTCGTAAGAATCCTATTCATTGACTACAATATTATCCCATGATGACTAAAAGTAGTGGTCTCGAACTAAGCCCCATTCACTGCAACTGGATCCTCAGTTTCCAGAACCACAGGTTACAAACAGTGAAGACGAGGGAAAATATTTCACCCTCACGAAAATTCAAGACTGGCACCCCGCAGGGGTACGTACTCAGCACCCTACTGTACTCATTGTATACCCATGCCTGCGTCGACTAATATCAGACGAATGCCATTTGCGAGTTTTTAAATGACATCACCATAGTCGATCGAATCTCAGTGGGTGTCGAAACAGTCTACAGACGGGAGGAAGAAGACTTGGACAAGTGTTGCACTGGGACCAACTAAGCTCTCAACACCGGCAACTCAAAGGAACCCATTATTGACTTTTGGCAGTGTGTTATTCATACTCCCTACATATTAACTGCACTGAATTGGAACAAGTGGAGAGTGTCAAGCTCCTGGGAGTGGTGATCAACAACACGCTTTCTTGGACTCTTTATATGACGCACGAGTTACAAAGGCTCAACAACATTTCTTTTTCCTCAGACATCTGAGGAAGTTTGGCTTGACGGTTGACAGCCTTGCCAAATTTTACGGGTGCGCTTTCGAGAGCATTTTGTCTGGATGTATCACTACATGAGATGGCAATTATACCATTCAAGATCAGAAACGGTTGCAGAGAGTGATCAGCGCTGCCCGGAAAATCACACAGGCCAACCTTCCATCTACAGGTTCCATCGATAGGTCAGCAGTCAAGTAAAGGCTGCCAGCATTCTCACAGATCCAGCCCACTTGACAATACTTTTCCACGACCTTCACCATCTGAGAGAAGGTACTCAAACCTGAACAAATGCACCAGCTAGTTTGTAAAAGTTTCTATCCTATGTTGTTGAAATACTGAATGAACTCAAAAGCTCGTAGCATTCGCAACTCTGTGTTTTTTGTTTTGCTGCTGTTAACCCATTATTTAATTAACTATGCTACTTAACTATGTGGTCTGCTTATTCATCGCAAGACAAAGCATTTCACTGTGCCTTGTCACACATGACAAAAAATTCAATTGAACGCAATTCAGTTCAAAAGATTGAAGTAGAAGGTACAAGAGGAAGAGCAGGTGCACATTCCCTAACTTGTTGGGGGAATAGTTTCATCATTGGAACGAGGGGCAGGTTTGATCACACTGACTATCAGATCCTTTACTGGGACTGTAAACCTGGGCCAACAACGCAGTTAAACAGGTGATGGTCTCTTCTGAGTGCCTGTCCATCATGTGCAGTGATGTTCGAGGCCGAGTGTCCTTGGAGATGGAGCATGCAGTGTCCACCAATACTGTTGATGCCTTGCAGACAGTTTGTCACAATGGGGAATATAATGTTTTATTTCCCGCTCCAACTCCATTTTCACTTCTTCCTTCCGCTCCCCTTCCCTTCGCTTCTCTTTCACTTCATTTTCTCACGCACACCTTACCACTTTGGACTACCTGGCTACATGGATATTTTTCCTGCTGGTAGCATTGTAGCACAGATTTCTTTTGCAATGATGTGTTTTTTTCTGAGTCTATACATACTTACACAGCCACAGAGACACGGGTGATTTGGGAGAACTATAAGCGATACTGCTGAGCAGTGGTCATGTCGGGGATCAATAAAAGAGAAAGGGAAATAAAGAAAACAAGAGGGTCTTCTCACTGTCAGCACAGGCTGTGAGCTAGTTGGTTGAAGTTCATTGACTGTGTTCTTGTAAATAACAGATAACATGGTAAAGGGATACCGTTCTCTGTGAAGTGATTTCAGTTTTAAATGAATGCATTCATTTGCTATGAATGAGAAGTTATTGCAACTCTGAACCGGCATAAAAGAAAACAGTCATTTGTGTGTTTAAGATTGTGTCTTCCGAGTGCCACAGGAGCGGAACCAAAATGCGCAAGTGTTTTTATTCGGTTACATGAGCACACATCACCGGGTCAAGTTCCTTGCTTTGTGCAGTGACACAGGCATTGGGGTTGTGCTAGCATTGATAGCCTGCCCCTTGAAGGTGGAGCAGCGCTGCTTCCCGTCAACAGCAGGCAGGCTGACCCACGTGCTCTGAGGGAGGGAATTCAAGGAGTCTGACAGAGTCATAGTGAAGGAACAGCAATATACTTCAAACTCGAAATGGTGAGTGACTTGACGGGGAACGCATATGGTATGGTGTTGTCATGTGTCTCTGCCCTTGTCTGGATGGAACTGATCACGTGTTGGAAGGTTCTCTCTCAGGATCTGTGGTGAATTTCTGCAGTGCGTCTTGTAGCTGGTACACAATGCTGATTTTGTGTATTAGTGGTTGAGGGACTGGATGTTTGTGGATATTGATACAATCAAGTGTATCGCTTTGTCCTTGTAGGGTGTCAAGATGATTCTTTATAATTAGTGACAGTGCTCAGTTTCTCTTTCACAGTGAATATTCATGCTGATTCTCAATGTTCAGGGAAATGCTCAGATGTGTAGATATATGTGTGATGTGCTGTACAAAATGGCCTTTGTGAAGGGAATCCATGACTGGGTCTGACAGCTCTGCGTCAACATCATTAGCACGGTCTCAATTAATGAGTCAATGAGTCAGGCGTCGTGCCCATTATCTCCTGCCTTTTTTGTCTGATGTGCAGAGCATTTGTCAATTTCATTAGGAAGGATGCGAGCCTGAGAGGGGCATCTGTTTCAGGCAACGGAGGCCTGCAGTTCAAAGGCTCTCCGTACGGGTCTGGCATCGCCGATTTCTACTCAGATCCACTGTTGGTAACAAAAGTCGAGCATCTGTGACCAGTCCAAGCTGGCCTCAGGAGCCCAGGGAATCCAATGCAAGAGTGAGGCCATGTTCTCTAGGATCTCGACCGACCGATTCTTTATCCCCTTCACGGTCAGGTCAGATTACCTGAAGGTGCTGGACATATGATTCAGAGGGGCTGGAGTGTACACAAAAATCTGGAATGAGCAGTTTGCCAAGTGAGACAGAAACAGGGAGCATCGCTTCTTCTCCATTTCGAGTAAAACCGTGGTCATCAGGTGTGAGGCATTATCCCTGTTGTTGTTGTCTTTGATGCAGGTTTGGCCCATTGCCCAAAACTGCACTGTTTCAGTCACCTGAGCCATTTTCCACTTCATCGAGAGATTGAAAACACACAGCTTCCACGGAGCCTACACATTCAAAAAAAACATTTGTATAAATGAGGGGAAGGATGTACTCAACACTGCCATCACCCTGATGGCTACATTTAGGTGCAGCTGCATCAAGCTGTGCAAACCAAAAGTGTCACTCTGTACTGAGGTTCTAACTGTCCCCAGTTTTGTGAAGGATGGTACTGGCCTCGTTGCCACAGAACACTCCAGGTAGTTGGACCATTCGTTATCCCATGTCCTTCATGGGAACACTTGCAAAGAGAAATACCTTTGACCACCAGTACATCAGGAATTCGGCAGCACACAATGTCCCTGAGACAACGCATGGAAAGGGGAGGGAGGATCCTGTCACATGGTTCCCTGAACAGACTATTAAAGTCCTTTGGCAGCATTATGGTAAGATGGCACTTTGTAATATGCATCAAGGTATCGTTTCACTGGTGGTGAGAAAGGCACTATCTGAGAGACCCTTCATCTGCACCCGATCTCTGTGTGCCTCCACACGCTGGCTTAAGACAGTGCATGGGGTGGGGTGAGCAGACTGCCTCACGTCCCCTGCTGGGATGTGCCTTTGCAACAGAGTTCTGGAGGGAAATGCAATGGTTTTTGTCGAGGGATATACCAAGCAGCTACGTGACAGAGGAAGCGGTGCTCTACGGTCTGATCCCCAGGACAACATCGAGACAAATATCTGGTGGACCCAAAAAAACCATCCGCTCGGTGAAAGGTGCTGATACATTTGCAGAATATTTAAAATAAAACAGGTGTGATCACATGAAGGTTACAACTTCATCACAATGCTTTTCGTTGTAATTGGAAATCACAGAATTAACTCCATTCTGTATTTAAACATACATATCCTTAGGACTGAGGCAATAAAGGACCATTGTGATCACGTTAATTTGCAAACAAATTGTTAGTTGTATTCTGCCAAGATTGAAGACGTTTCTTTGTTTTTCAAATTATTATCAGTATTGAAATAAAACTGGTAAATGCCCATTCTTTTTCTGTTCGCAGTCAGTTATTGAATTATAAATGGTGAACATTATCTCATCTATTTATTTTTCTCATAGTGTCTGTCTGTGCTTCATTTTCTGAACTCTCTCTTCCCTTCTGTTTCTGTCTGTGCACCAGTGCTTCATTTTTCTATCTGTCTCTTTGCCTCACTCTCTTTTCTCTTGCGAATCTATTTTTCTCTCTTCCTGACTCTGTGTATTTGGATTTCTCCCCCTGTCACTGTTTGTCACTCCAATTCTCTCTATCTTTGTGTTAGAGAGTGATTTGGCACGGAAACAGACCCTTCAGTTCAATCAGTCATTGTTAAGTATAATCCAGACTACAGTAGTACCACACGCCTGCACATGTTTGATATCCTTCCAAGCATTTCTTATTCATGTACTTATCTAATTGCCTTTTAAAATAACCACCAAGGCCCTACGTTTAGCTCTGTAAGTCTTGTTATTTTTTCCAAAATAAAACATTTTACATTGATTCAGATTAAACACTGCTTTCCACTACCCAGCCCATTGACCTAATTCATGATGATCTGTTTGTAATCTTCGATAACTTTACTCACTGTCATTATACTATAACTCATAGTGTAATCCGGAAATTATGAACCATATATTCTATACGCAAATCATTTATGTAAAAGACAAATGAAAACTGGACTCGACACTGATCCCTTTGGAACGTCACTGATCTACACGTTTCCAACTCCCTTTCTTTTCTGTCTCTTTCTCACTCATTCTATGTGTCTGTGATTTAATCATTTCATTTTCTGTCCCAATCTCTTTCTGTGTTCTCCCTCCGTCTTTCTCTTTCACTCTCTTTCCATCTTTTCTCTCTCTATCTGTCCATCTCTGTCTCGTCTTGTATTGTTTTCTCTGTCTCTCTCTGTGTAATTCTCTATATCTGCATCTGCCTTTTTTTTCCCTGCCTCAGTCTATCAATCTTGGTTGTTGTGCCTCTGACACAGAGACTGGCTCTTTAACTTTGACTGTCCACTCGCTCAGTCAACCTGTAGAATGTGTGACGAGGACTGCAACGACATAAATTGCAAATTATGGATCTCGAACTTAATTGTATAAAGTTGGTCTCACAGTGATGGGAAAGAGGGCTAGATGGAGCTCATTTACAATAAGATCGTTGTTTAGTGTTGTTAACCTGGGCCGGTGTGAGAGCCCTTGCTGACAGAGAAAACAGGAGGTTCAGAGAGTCTCCTCATTCTAAGCACTGATTCGGAGATGGCCGTTTTCGTCACTGTTGGGATATTGCGTGCAATTCTGGTCTCCTTCCAATCGGAAAGATGTTGTGAAAGTTGAAAGGGTTCAGCGAAACTTACAAAGCTGTTGCAGGTTTGAAGAATTTGAGCAATTGGAAGAGGCTGAACAGGCTGAGACTGATTTCCCTGGAGCGTCGGAGGCTGAGGGGTGACCTTATAGAGGTCTGCAAAAGTATGAGACACATGGATAGTGCAAATAGGCAAAGTCTTTTCACTGTGGAAGGGGAATCCAGAACTAGAGGACATAGGTTTAGCGTTAGAGAGGAAATGTATAAAAGAGACCGAAGCAGCAACCTTTTCACCCAGAGTGTGGTGGGTGTTTGGAATCAGCTGCCAGAGGAAGTGGTGGAGGCTGGTACAATTGCAACATTTAAAATGCATTTGGATGGGTACATGAATAAATAGGGTTTGGAGGGATATGGACGGGCCGGGAGGTGATAGGAGGGACTAGATTGGGTTGGGAAATCTGGCCGGCATGGAATGGTTGGACTGAAGAGTGTGTTTCCATGCTGTACATCTCGATGACTCTATAGGCACAAACCATGTGTTATGCATATATAAATAAAGGGTGACTTGGTGATGGGATTGCGGACTCTGTGCAGTTATTCAGTGGCAACTACGAAAGTGGCAACAGTCAAATTTGAATTTGGTAGGTATTTGTGGTATTATACTCCTATTTGGGAAGTTTAACTAGTTCGATCCTACCGTAAAGCCTTACACAACATTTCGTGATCAGTTCTTGTGCCCGTGTCTAAGGTAGAATGCATTGAACTTGAAGAATGTTCAGAGGAGGTTTATAAGAATGGTTTTAGCGACAAAGGATTTGCTTAGAAGGAACGGTTGAGGACTCCGTCCATGCACGCAATATGGTTTAGAAATATGAATGCTAGTCTGTTTGAAACTTACAAAATTTTGAGAGACCAGGATAGAGTTGACGTAGAGAAGATGTTTCCATTAATAGGACGCACCAGGGCCTGAGGCTCAACCTTGGGGTGAAGGAATGTCCCTTTGAAGCTTAGACAAGGAACAACGTCTACAGCCAGAGAATGGTGAATCTGTGGAATTAGTTGCCTCAGAAAGGCTTCGGAGACAAAGTAACGAAGTGTATTGAAGAATAAGATAGTTATTGATGAACTATCAAGGATTACAGTTAGGAAGCTATAAAATGGCGTGAAGAAACATGTCAGCCATGATTGAATGCCGGAGCACATTCATTGGGCCCGATTTTCTAATTCTGCTCCTATGTCTTATCTTATGGACAAGTAGTGAATGACATTTGATCCACAAAATTGTCAGGCAATAACCGTCTTCAACTCTATCGGGAAAGGCAGAGGCAGAAATCAGAAGCTGGAAAGGGAAGGAATCATTAACCCAGGAGAGTCTGCACGTACTGCTTGTCAACCCCTATTGGCCTTTTGCCATTTGAGAATTTTAACCAATCTGTGCACCAATTCACACAGCTAGATAAATATCCAATCCCTCATTATAAGAGGACAGCATGTTGTTATGGAGAGCAAGAGGGATTGTCCCGAGTAAAGTAGTCCAACTGATATTGGTTGAATACCAGCAGGGTTATCCAGGGGTATGCAAAATGAAGATGTTGGAGTGAAGTTTTGTCTGATGGTCAGGATTGGATGCCAACATGGCCACATTGGTGGGACAGTGCTCATATGGATAAACATTATTTGCAGCAGATGCCCCTAACGCCCACCCCACCCGATACTCTTGCAAACGGCTGGGTAAACCATGGATTAGATTACACGTGGACTATACCGGTCCTTTCATGAGCTCAATGTTCTTGGCTGTATTGGCTGTCCATTGAAAGTGGTTGGACCTGGATAGAATTCATTTTGCAAACTCCGTGATGATGATTTTTTTGTTTATTAGATTAGACTTACAGTGTGGAAACAGGCCCTTCGGCCCAACAAGTCCACACCGACCCGCCGAAGCGAAACCCACCCATACCCCTACATTACCCCTTACCTAACACTACGGGCAATTTAGCATGGCCAATTCACCTGACCCGCACATCTTTGGACTGTGGGAGGAAACCGGAGCACCCGGAGGAAACCCGCGCAGACACGGGGAGAACGTGCAAACTCCACACAGTCAGTCGCCTGAGTCGGGAATTGAACCCGGGTCTTCAGGCGCTGTGAGGCAGCAGTGCTAACCACTGTGCCACCGTGCCGCCCGATTTAGTGGCTGTAACATCATCCATGATACACGGACTCCTGGAAGCACTCCTCAGAGACAAGAACATGTTCAGACAAGTTCAGACAGCTCCATGCCATCCACCATCCAATGGTCTGGTGAAGCATTGACGTCAGGATTAAAGAAACAGCCAACAGCTTCACTCGATTCCAAACTGTCCCGGGTCCTGTTCGATTATGCGACCAACCCTCACAAAACAACAGAGCTAGCTCCAAAAGTGTTGTTAATGGGGAGAAGATGCTGCACCAAGGTTAAATCTGATATTCCCAGACCTGGAAGAGGGTGAAACAGCATCAGGAACTCCAATACCAGATAAATGTCTCCTCTAATCGAGAGAGACAGTTAACTTGAGGAAACGAAGCTTGGTGCCGAAACAACAGAAATGGCGATGCATGGGTAAAACAAAAGGTTATTGTGACGTTTGACTCCAAAACGTACGTAGCTTCTTAAGTGAGGATTCCCTGAAGAAAAAGGTAGATCATATAAAAACTGCTCCGTCGCCCACTGGGCTGGAACAATGCGTATCTGGCTCCTCAGAACATCCAGATTGTCTAACAGAAACCGTGGGCTCTTCACTCTGCTCAGCGAAGAAGGCACCTTCCAATCTGAGATGGATGCAGCCTCGAAACCATCACCAACGAAGAAGAGCAGGAAAGTCACCCGTGACACTCTGGGGGCAAGACACTGGTTACAGTCCAGTACACATCACCCCATGGACGGTTCAGAGTCAGAGAAACAAGACCTGGGGTTAAAGAATGCCAGGGAAGTTGCAAGAGAATGAATAGGCGTGCGTCCCTGACTTGGTCGGGGAATAATGTCGTCATTTGAACAAGGGCCTGGTGGATCACAGCCATGACTGGGCCTGTTAACCTGTTCTAATCAGGGGCCCTGGTGACAGAGTTAAACAGGAGCTGGTCTCTACCGTGTGCCTGCCCCTCTGCTGCAGTGGTGTCCGAGGGTGGGTGTCTTCGGAGAGGGAGCATCGAGTGTCTCGATGCCTTCAGGAAGAAATGTTTCTGTGAGGGAGAGAAGGCTTGATTCCCCCTCCAACCCCATCTAAATTTCATCTTTCACCTTCCCTTCTTCTTCACTTCCCTTTCATCGTTGGCCTTGCTTGTTAATGATGTCTTGTCCACATAGTTTCTTTTCCTGGTGGGTGAATTCTTGCATGACAATCAATACCCTTAAAAAGGAAATTCCAGAATATTAACCGAGTGTCAGTGAAGCAACAGGGATATATTTCCCAGGCGAGATGATGAGCGATTTGGAGGGGAACGTGCTCGGAGTGGTGTTGCCATATATCTGCTACCTTTGTCTGGAATGAAGTGGTCACGTTTTGGAGGATACTACCTCAGGATATTTGGTGAATTTCTGCAGTGCATCTTGTAACTGGTACACACTGCAGTTATTGAGTGTTCGTGGTGAATGGTTGGGATGTTTATGAATGCAGATATAACCTAGTGGATTACGTTTTCCTGGATGGTATAAATAATTTTCTTTATAATTAGCGTCATTGCTCAGTATTTCTTTTAATGTGAAAGTTGGTGCTGAGTCTCAAATTCCAGGGAGCAGCTTAGGTATTTTGAGGCAAGTGACCAACCATTTGGCATTGTAATTAACATGATATGAACTGTTCAGGAAAAAGTAACATCAAGTGTCACAATTTTAGACAGGAACTGAAATCTAAACATGCAATCAATAACAGCTTAAACAAAACAAAATGCATGGTACACCCAAAGAAGGAGGCTCAGGAATGTTGACAATGTGATTGTTTCAATGATGGATATTGCGATGCAACAATGAGAACAAGTGAATAAGTTATGCTTTGGAGGCATAGGCAGAGTCTGAAAGTGGGTCGAGAGCATGGTGCTGGAAAAAAAAAGTAGGTCAGGCAGTGTCCGAGGAGCAGGAGAACATCCATTCCTAATGAAGCGCTGATGCCCAAAATGTCGATTATCATGCTCCTCGATGCTGCTGATGTGCGGTGCTTTTTCAAGTTCCACAATCTCGACTCTGATCTCCAGAATGTGCACTGGTCACTTTTTGTAAGGGACTGAACGTGAATTGTGGAAAAGAGCTTTGAATATTACATATTCTCATTGCAACTGCAAATAATGCCACTAAAGCCAAATTTCAGAATGACAGTAGCTTGGAAGATTTTATGTTTAATTTTTGCATTTTGTTGCCACGCTAGTCAGTCATTGAACATATTTACACAAATTTTCCACTGAACTTTTAACAGAAGAATGCAAGCTTATCAATTACAGAAAGCAATGATTTAAATAGTTTTCAAATTGAACTAGTTTATCACATGAAACAGAACATCAAAGACTCATCCTTTTGACCAGCAACATCCTTGACAGATACTGCGTCTCAATGACAAATTTTAAATGCAAATCGTCAATTTTTTGCACAACTGATCATTTCAAATTTTCGTGGCTAAGACTCGTCTTTCCAATTCTGAGGACATGGAGTTCGTTTCAGTTAATGAAGACTGGGAAATTTCACAGGTTATTTCAACTTTGAGATCCTGTAGGAACACTGCAAATCCATCTACTAATACAGGTCAGGCTTGTATGCTAATTGCCATAATTTAATAATTCGAGTAAATGGATATTTTACTCCATTGATAAATTCCTCTCTGAATTTAGTTTGGGTTAGAGCGTATATGCAAGTATTGGTGCACGAACTCAGAAGCTGTAGCATGAATCCAATTTCTTGAAAGACAAATATTGCATCATTCAATGCCTTGTCTTTATAATTATAGTTTATTATTTGCCACTTGAAAGAGTGTACTACATATGTTATCCACAACAGTATAAAATTAGCAGACAATGCAAAGAGCAGGATGATGGATTTTCTCCTGTTTACCACCTCGGGATCGGTACTATCCTGTCCATTTCCATGGATCTGGAGGCGACAGCGGATGCGGTTAGATGTTATAATATTCCTGACAGTCAGAGCATTGAAGATTAAAATCAATACAATTGGAAGCAATGGTGTAATTATACTGTCAAACCATTCATATAAATTCCAGAATAATGATGTATAATAGGTTGATTTAAAGATGCAAAACCATGGTATATTGTCAATAACAAACGAAGGCATATTTGCAAAATACCAAACACTTGATTTCAAACAGCTGACCAAACTGACAGTTACTATGACCACAAATGCCGTTCTCGCATTGCAATATCTTGCTCTTAGTTTCTGGCAACAAATTGCTACAAACCGATCAAATGTGAAAGCAACTGTGAACCAAACTGAACAGGCTCGGGTTGCAATGGACATTGAAAGTCTCAAGCTGCATACAGGAGTGATGGATAAAAAAGTAATTGGGAAATAAAGATTGTTAATTCGGTGTGGTAAGACATTAACGACGACGAGAAGCAGATCTGCTGTAGACATTGCCAACAAATAGTGAGTGACGCATTTGGAGAGCCCACAATTGCCTCGATTCAGAATCACAATTCCCACCAAGTTAACTGTAAGAAAAATGAAAAAAATGCACACATCTTCACGATTAGAATCACAGCAAAATTATCAGCATTATATATCTGAAAAATCAGACCAATTGCTTCAGATTAATATGTTTAACTCAATTACACGATGCACAGTGAAAAGATTACATTGGAAATTCAGACTCAAGCAAACCAGAATGAAATAAAGGTATGCTCGTAAAAAAAGAGAAGCAGAGTAAATCAACAAATAAGCGAGAATAAGAACCTTAAAAGAAAAATATGAAACATTTTATTGCAAGTAGGTCATGCTAATAGAGTCACTGTAGTATTTCGCAGATTTTTCATACTTACTAAACTGGTAATGGAAGAAAAAAATCAAATGAAAATTTTAAAATGGACAGGCTATTTTCCATCAATGGACCTGATCAGGAACTGAGTATGAAAAATCACAACAGTATTCTTTTTATGAAGTTGAACTGAGATGGTTAAATATGAAGACTGAATTGTTGGACTGGGGTGTCACTGAATTTTGTCACATGCTTTTTCATGTATGCTCGTCACAAATCTGTAGGGTCTGTTAATGAGGGGAGGTAGACCTTAGAGTTGTGGAGGCATAGAAGCATGTGAGAATCATTAGGGAACTTAGTGAGTGTGGTACTCACCATCCTGACTTGAAAATACATCACCGTTCCTTCACTATTGCTCGGTCACAATCATGGTGCTCCCTGCCTCAGGGCATTGTGCGAAACTCAGCTGCAAGCATCACAGCGGTTCAAGAAAGTGTCACCATATTCTCAAGGGACAACTAGGAATGGGTAATACATACAAATCTGGCAGCTCACATCCCATTTATGAATGAAAAAAATGACCAGTCAGAATTTAAAAAATCATTGGAATATACCAATTACTGTTCAGATCACTTCTGTCTACAGGGTTAAATTTTGTCGAATGATATGGAGAGTGGTATTGGGAAAGAATGACGAAATGAATCACTCAGCACCCGGCGTGTTTATTATGTGACACTGATGTGAGGAAACGTCTGGCGTTCAGGAAGCTTCTTCAGTGAACAAAGGAAAGGCATATATGTTTATACATTCATTTTATCCCACCATGATAGAACAATCATGTTAGTAATTTCGAACATGCACACCTCATCCAATAACTTATGTGGATGTCAGGTCAGTGATGGAAAACGTTACAGTCTGCCTTTGGTCTTCTATGAAGTCATGATGTTTCCCACACACACCTATCTCTATCCTTGGAGCTTTTGCAGTCAGTACCATATATAACCACATTTCAGTATGGGTGTAACAGTAGTTAGCACTGCTGCCTCACAGCGCCAGAGACCCGGGTTCAATACTCGCCTCAGGCAACTTCCTGTGTTGAGTTGCACATTCTCCCTGTGTCTGCGTGGGTTTCCATCGGGTGCTCTGTTTTCCTCAGTCTGTCGAAAAATGTGCAGGTTAATGGAATTGACCATGTTTAATTGCCCAGAATGTTAGGTGAAGGAGTACATGTAGGGGAACGGGTCTGGGTGGGTTGGTGTTCGGAGGGTCAGTGTGGACTTGTTCGGCCGAAGGGCCTATTTCCACACTGCTGACGTCTGGACCTGCATTTCAATCCTATCTGCAATAGTATGAGACTCGTCCTTTAGTATCCAGAGGATATTTAGTGGAAGCTCTTTAATGCTTCTTAAGTTTTTACGGTTATGTGCATATCTATTCAAACTCTGTCACTGATTTACAACACGTAACTGTGAACATCTGGAAATCTCAAACAATTAAATCTATTTGCGCTGGCTTTTAGACTTTGCAACAACTGACAATGGAATTGCTCTATCAGCATACTTAAGGCTGCCCTTATCCAGCCTTTTCTGCATCAGCAACTGCAGCTGCATATCTCTTACAGGAGCCTTTGTTTATTATTTTAACCTGTTACCTTGGATGTAATATGTCTGCTAAGCTATGACTGTCCGAACACGTGCATTATTTTAAAGCTTAACCAAGCAAGCGTTATGAAGTTGAAGACATGGACTGTACCTTAAAGATATCGTGAATGCTGAACTGAACTGAGAGATTGCAAGCAACTGTAAGTTCAGTTGGCAGTGTCAGAGTGACGTAGAAAATTGAAAATTTGTAACATTTGGCTGTGAAATGAATCCTGAGTTTTGGTTCATGTTTTCAGAGCAAATAAAATTTAACCAAAGGTTAATTTAATGTTTTAAGTTATGCCCTTGCATTTATTGGTTTTCCAGCACTGAATCAATGAGTTACAAAGGCTCAATAACATCACTTCTTCAATGAGACCATACAATTTTGGCTTGATTTAAAAATGCAGTCATGTTGATAATTGTTCAGAGATCAACTGTCACACAGGGAAACTACTGGAGAGCTAATTGCCCATCTAACATCTTGTTCTCAAAAGAAATAGAAAGCGCGCTCTTTCAATGGTGCGTTTTCACGTGAAACATACTCGCAGTAAAAAGGAAGAACATCAGCTGGAAGAGTGACGACACAGAAGAGGACAGAGATCGTGTGGTTTTGAAATTAAGTTGATGTACTTTTAATGAGTATCTTTTTGGAACAGCGTATTGTCATAGCGTTTTTATAGCATATGTTTGTAGAGTAAGGTGTTCAGAGAAAAGAGGGGTTAGATTTGTGAAAAGTTTACTGAATTTTGTGAGTTATCTGTCTCCCATATTTTAACATATTGCCAGGCAAGTCAAGCTGTTCTGTATGATTTTTTTGAATTAACAGTGGGTTTCGATCTCTGTGTCATAACACTGCTATTCTTAATCAATGGCGATCCACTTTATGCCATCTTAATAGCGACGGGAACACGGTGAGGCAGGAACATCTCGCAGATTATGAGTATCCTGATTGGAGCTGTTGACGTGGTCCAATCAGTGATTCCTGGCTGACTGATATAAACACGAGATTGGGAGAGGTGGGCGCCGCAGGGAGTGGAGTGCATCATTTCCCCCTCCAACTCTATTTTGATTTAGTCCCTGCCCTCCCCTTCACTGTTTTGATCACACAGCATTGCCCTTTGATGTGAAGGGCACTGCTCGTCACAGGCCACTCGGGTGTTTTCCTACTTTTCCTGGTGGTGGAAATTAAATAAAGATTTGTGCACTTTATGTCTCTCGCTGTGTCTCACAGCTGCACACACACACACACCATGGGTGCTGGGAAAAAAAATAAGCACTACCGCAGTTAGGCGGTAGTGTGGGGGTTAACAAAAAGAAAATAAAAGAAAATAAACAGGAATGTTTTTGATGTGAAGTTAAAAAAAATAAATAAATTCAAAAAAAAAAAAAAAAAAAAAAAAAAAAAAAAAAAAAAAAAAAAAAAAAAAAAAAAAAAAAAAAAAAAAAATAAACACGAGATTGGGAGAGGTGGGCGCCGCAGGGAGTGGAGTGCATCATTTCCCCCTCCAACTCTATTTTGATTTAGTCCCTGCCCTCCCCTTCACTGTTTTGATCACACAGCATTGCCCTTTGATGTGAAGGGCACTGCTCGTCACAGGCCACTCGGGTGTTTTCCTACTTTTCCTGGTGGTGGAAATTGAATAAAGATTTGTGCACTTTATGTCTCTCACTGTGTCTCACAGCTGCACACACACACCATGGGTGCTGGGGTTAAAAATAATAAGCACTACCGCAGTTAGGCGGTAGTGTGGGGGTTAATAAAAAAAAAAAAAAAAAAAAAAAAAAAACACGAGATTGGGAGAGGTGGGCGCCGCAGGGAGTGGAGTGCATCATTTCCCCCTCCAACTCTATTTTGATTTAGTCCCTGCCCTCCCCTTCACTGTTTTGATCACACAGCATTGCCCTTTGATGTGAAGGGCACTGCTCGTCACAGGCCACTCGGGTGTTTTCCTACTTTTCCTGGTGGTGGAAATTAAATAAAGATTTGTGCACTTTATGTCTCTCACTGTGTCTCACAGCTGCACACACACACACACACACACACACAGAAAAAAAAAAAGAAAAAAAAAAAAATAAACACGAGATTGGGAGAGGTGGGCGCCGCAGGGAGTGGAGTGCATCATTTCCCCCTCCAACTCTATTTTGATTTAGTCCCTGCCCTCCCCTTCACTGTTTTGATCACACAGCATTGCCCTTTGATGTGAAGGGCACTGCTCGTCACAGGCCACTCGGGTGTTTTCCTACTTTTCCTGGTGGTGGAAATTAAATAAAGATTTGTGCACTTTATGTCTCTCACTGTGTCTCACAGCTGCACACACACACACACACACACACACAGAAAAAAAAAGAAAAAAAAAAAAATAAACACGAGATTGGGAGAGGTGGGCGCCGCAGGGAGTGGAGTGCATCATTTCCCCCTCCAACTCTATTTTGATTTAGTCCCTGCCCTCCCCTTCACTGTTTTGATCACACAGCATTGCCCTTTGATGTGAAGGGCACTGCTCGTCACAGGCCACTCGGGTGTTTTCCTACTTTTCCTGGTGGTGGAAATTAAATAAAGATTTGTGCACTTTATGTCTCTCACTGTGTCTCACAGCTGCACACACACACACACACACCATGGGTGCTGGAAAAAAATAAGCACTACCGCAGTTAGGCGGTAGTGTGGGGGTAAAAAGAAAAAAAAAAAAGAAATAAACACGAGATTGGGAGAGGTGGGCGCCGCAGGGAGTGGAGTGCATCATTTCCCCCTCCAACTCTATTTTGATTTAGTCCCTGCCCTCCCCTTCACTGTTTTGATCACACAGCATTGCCCTTTGATGTGAAGGGCACTGCTCATCACAGGCCACTCGGGTGTTTTCCTACTTTTCCTGGTGGTGGAAATTAAATAAAGATTTGTGCACTTTATGTCTCTCACTGTGTCTCACAGCTGCACACACAAAAAAAGAAGAAAAAAAAAATCTAAACAGGGGACATCCTGCCCTCCCCTTCACTGTTTGATCACACAGCATTGCTCTTTTTGATGTGAAGGGCACTGCTTGTCACTGGCCACCCGGGTGTTTTCCTATCTTCCTGGTGGTGGAAATTGAATAAAGACTCGTGCACTTTGTGTCTCTCACTGTGTCTCACACCTGCACACGTACACCATGGGTGCTGGGGTTAAAAATAATAAGCACTACCGCAGTTAGGCGGTAGTGTGGGGGTTTTTAAAAAAAAATAAACACGAGATTGGGAGAGGTGGGCGCCGCAGGGAGTGGAGTGCATCATTTCCCCCTCCAACTCTATTTTGATTTAGTCCCTGCCCTCCCCTTCACTGTTTTGATCACACAGCATTGCCCTTTGATGTGAAGGGCACTGCTCGTCACAGGCCACTCGGGTGTTTCACCTGTTAAGAGTTGGACCAGTGGCAGTGTTGTGCCTGAAGAAGGAAGAAGGAAGAAGGAAGAAGGGAGAAGGGAGAAGGAGAAGGGAGAAGAAAGAAGAAAGAAGAGAGAAGAGAGAAGAACAAGGAGGAGGTGGAGGAAGGAGGTGAGAGCTGTGTGTTCTGGGCCCTGTGTTTGAGCTGACCTGGGGCCCACTCCCACTGCTGGTCTCTGGGACCCCGCCTGGGCCTGCCTCCACCACCGCAGCCTGGGACTCGCCTGAGGCCCCTTCCCACAACCTCCTCCACTGGTGTGACCTGAGGCCTACCTCCACTGCTGGGACCAAGGGCCAGCCTGGGACTCGCCAGAGGCCTGCCTCAACTTCTGCTGCAGCCAGAGGCCTGCCTCCACCAGCGCTGCCTGGGACTTGCCTGGGAGTCCCTCCCCAACTGAGGGCCTGCCTGGGACTCGCCAGAGGCCTCCCTCCAACACTGCAGCCTGGGACTTGCCTGAGGCCACTCCCCGCAGCCTCCACCACTGCTGCGACCTGAGGCCCACCTCCACCGCTGCTGCCCAGGACATAATTTTGGGGCTGCCTGGGACTTGTCTTGGGGACCCCCCCCCCCCCAACAGGCCTGCCCCCAACACTGCAACTGAGGGCCTGCCGAGGACTTGCCTGAGGCCTGCCTCCACCACCGCTGCCTAGGACTCGCCTCGGGTGACTGGCCTCGGGCACCTCCCCAAGGACTCCACCGCTACTACTGCCAGAGGCCCACCTCCACCGCTGCTGCCGGGGGCCGACGGAGTATGGCGAGCCCGAAGGTCGCAGGGCCCAGCCGGACCTACGCCGGGGTAGCCGCTGCCTTGGGCTCGGCTGGCCCAACCCCGGCCGCAACCGCATCCCCCTTCAGGCACCTGACCAAACGCCTGGGGGTCAAGGCCTATCCCCATCCCAACATGACCATCGAGGCCTGCAGTAAGGCCATGGCTAGTGTGGTCGGCCCACTGGCCATCGTCGCTGCGGCCCGCATGTACGGGAAGGCCGTATTCTTTCTTAAGACCGAGCAGGCGGTCCACCTGGCCGTGGAGAGGGGGCTCACTGTGGGCGGGACATATTTGCCAGTCGACCCTTTGGAGGTCACGGCCCAGAGAGTCGTGATCTCCAACGTCCCGCCCTTCATTGCCAGCGAGCTCCTTCTTCCCCACCTCAACACCTTGGGGGAGATCCGGTCAGGCGTTCAACCGCTCCTGCTCGGTCTTAAGGACCCCACCCTCCGTCACGTGTACTCCTTCCGACGCCAGGTGTTTATTTGCCTGGCCCGGGAGGAGGTCACGGAGGGCTCATTCACCATCCTCCACGAGGGCGCGGCATACCGCGCCTTCTGGACGGCGGACGGCGTGCGGTGCCACCTGTGCCGCGAGGTGGGGCATGTTAGAAAAAACTGCCCCACCCAGAAAGCTGCCCAGCCCACACCAACGGCTGCGGGTGGTGCCGCCGCACCCATTCCCCCTCCCCCAAAGCCAACACCACAAGCCCCGGCTCCAGGGGCTAAGCCGGAGGCTCCTAATACCTCAGCCTCTGGCAGGGAGGGGGGTGAGCGTCCGACCGGACAGAAGGTGCCCAGAAAGACGCTACGCGTCAAGCCCGCCCACGGGGAGACCACCCTATCCCCATCCCCTTCCCCCTTCCCCTCCACATAACCCACGACCTGCCCCGCCCCGGCACGACAATGCCCCTGCGGCCGTGCCAGCGTCACCCCGGCGCGGGAACCCTGACCCCCGAACCCCCAAACCCGTACCTGATCCCGGTCCCACTGACCCCGACCCCAACACCGACCCCCACCTCGTTAAGGAAACTCCTGGGGCTTCAACCCCCCCTCCAGAAACTGAGCCCCGCCCCACCCAGCCACCCCCTGGCACTAACCTGGGGGGAACCATCGCTGCTCCACTTCCTGCAGCGACCGTGTCTCTGGGCCCCGGAGAGGGAACTGGGCCCCTGCCCCGCCCGCCATCACCTGATATACCAGGGGCGGGGCAGGAAGTGACACGGCTGACCCTCCCCACCCTGGCCACGCCCCCTGAATTCCCCCAGCCAATCATATTCCGGGAAAGGCTGGAGGGAGGGACCTCGGGCCCCACGACCACCAAGGCGGGCGGGGAGGGGAAGACCCATAAATCCCCCCCTGTCTCTCTGGGGAAGAGGCGCCGGCCCTTGGAGGGGGGAGAAATCCCATCAGCGCGCCGGCGGCGCTGCCCCTCTCCAGGGGATGAGCCGACGGTGTCTCCCCACTGTCCTGCACCATGGCCTGACCTGCCCAAACCCCCAGGGGCGACAGCCGGGCCTTCCACCGCCATAACTCCTCCAGCCCCTGGGGAGGATTTTAATACCGTCACGGGCCATGGTGCAGGCGGCCGTGTTCTTTTTACCATTGGGTCGTCGAGCGGTGGAGGCGAGGAAGGTGTTATCCTCGCTCCTCCCTCCCAGACTGTTTTTCCGGGGGCCTTGGCCCTGGGGGAGGACCTTTTCCCCGAGGAGCCGGGCGTCCCGGTGTCGGGAGAGGAGCGGGGCCCCGAGCCTCTGCCGCCCGGCGACCCGAACTCGGGGCGTTCCGGGAAGGGGTGCGCCGAGGAAGATACGGAAGGTGACCCTGGGGGTGGGGTCACTGGAGGTTTGAGGCCAGTTGGCGGTGCCGGACCAGCCCCCATCCTCTCGGTGGGGGAAGGGTCGGTGACCGAAGGCGACCTCCCGGAGGAGGGTTCTGGATCGGTGGCGGACACCGGGGACGACGCGGAGTCCGTCTCCAGCGACATTTTCGAGTCCCAGGTGCCCCCCACCGATCTCCCCCTCATCCCCCTCGAGGAACTCCGGGAATTTGTCGAGGAAACTCGGAGTCGCCGGGATAGAGCCCAACTGGCGCTCGACCGCTGGAGCTCCTTCGAAAGAGTCTACTGGTCGGCCCACGCTGCGCGCCAGGCGCCTGGGCTTGACGTCAATGAGCGAAAGCGAGTCAGGAACTTCCTGGGAGCACTCCTGGTGAGGGCGAGGGACTTCTGTGCCCCTCTCTCGTCCTCCCAGTAAATATGTACATAGTTTAACTGTGTGTACTGGTGGTGGTTGCACTATACTTCCGACATGGAGACAACTATAGCCAGCCTCAACATCAACGGCAGCAGGGAGTCACAGCGCAGATTCCAGACCCTCTCGGTCCTTCGGGACGGGAGGTATGCGGTGTGCTTCCTGCAAGAAACCCACACTACCCCGGGAGACGAAGCCACCTGGCTCCTGGAGTGGCGAGGGGGGGTCTACATGAGTCACCTCACCCGCAGATCTGGCGGGGTGGCTATCTTGTTGGCCCCGCATTTTCAGCCGGAGATCTTGGGGGTCAGGGAGCCAGTGCCAGGCCGTTTGCTTCACCTGACGGTTCGGCTGGGGGGCGCGGTGCTTCACTTGGTGAACGTCTACGCTCCCCTGGCCGGGCCGAGGCAAGCGAGCTTCTTTGAAGAAGTGTCCGCTCATCTCGCTTCCATCGACGAGAACCAGTGCGTCGTCCTCGGGGGAGATTTTAACTGCGTCCTCGAGGACAGGGACCACGGCGGTGCCCGCACGAGTTCGACGTCGGGGAGGAGGTTGGGGGACTTGGTCAAGTCCTTGGACCTGGTGGACGTCTGGCGGAATCTCCATCCTGACTCCATCGCCTTCACCTTCGTGAGGCCTGGGGTCGGAGCGTCCAGAATCGACCGCCTGTACGTTTCGCGGGCGTACGCCTCCTGCTTTCCGAAGGCCTCCACGCGGCAGGTGTCGTGCACGGACCATCACCTGGTGTGGGCGGAACTCCTTCCGTTCGGCGCCAGGTTGGGCTCCGCGTACTGGCACTTTAACAACCTGCTGCTGGAGGACGAGCGGTTCCGGGACTCGTTTTGTCGTTTCTGGGCCGGCTGGAGAAGGAAGCGGGGAAGCTTCCCCTCCCTGAGGCTATGGTGGGACGTGGGCAAGGCTCACGTCCGCGTCTTCTGTCAGGAGTATGCGAGGGGGTCGACGAAGAGGCGGAAATCCAGGATCGGGGAGTTGGAGAGGGAGATGCTCGACCTGGAGTCACGCCTCGGTCAGCCCGACGCGGACCCGGCCCTGCGCGGGGTGTACGAAGAGAAGAAGGCCGCGCTCCGGGACCTGCAGCTCGTCGGGGCTCGGGGCGCGTACGTGAGGTCGCGGCTCCAGCTCCTCCAGGACCTGGACCGCGGCTCCCCCTTCTTCTACTCGCTGGAAAAAAGGCGTGGCACCCGTCAGCAGCTCCTTGTGCTGCTGGCCGACGACGGGTCCCTCGTCTCGGATCCGGAGGGTATCAGGGCCCACGTCCGATCCTATTACACGGCCCTGTTCTCTCCGGATCCGTCCAGCGAGGACGCTCGCAGAGTTCTGTGGGAGGACCTGCCGCAGCTCAGCCCGGAGGACGCCGGAAGGCTCGACGCTCCCGTCACCTTAGAGGAGCTGACCGGCGCCCTCGACCGGCTCTCGAGGGGCAAATCCCCGGGGCTGGACGGGCTGACTGTGGAGTTCTTCAGGGCGTTCTGGGACGTCCTGGGGAGCGACTACGCACAGGTCCTGGGGGAGTGTCTAAATGCCGGAGAGCTGCCCCTTTCTTGGCGCAGGGCGGTCATCGTCCTGCTGCCAAAGAAGGGGGACCTTCGTTCTTTGAAGAACTGGCGTCCGGTCTCCCTCCTCAGCACGGACTACAAAATCTTTGCCAGGGTGTTGTCTTCTCGCCTGGCTTCCGTGCTGGCCCACATGATTCACCCGGACCAGTCCTACACGGTCCCGGGCCGGAGGATACAAGACAACGTCCATCTGGTCCGGGACCTGATCCATTTCTGTCGACGGGCTGGTCTGCCGAGCGCCTTCCTGTCTCTCGACCAGGAGAAGGCGTTCGACAGGGTCGATCACGAGTACCTGCTCGGGACTCTGCGGGCGTTCGGGTTCGGGACGCAGTTCGTCGCCCGGATCCGACTTTTGTACGCCACCGCAGAGTGTCTGGTTAAAGTTAACGGGTCCCTGACGGCGCCCCTTCGCTTCGGGAGAGGAGTGCGTCAAGGCTGCCCCCTGTCCGGCCAGCTGTATTCCCTGTGCGTGGAGCCTTTCCTGCGCCTCTTGCGGAGGAGGTTGTCGGGGCTGGTTCTGCGCGGCGCGGGCGCGGGGGTGGTCCTCTCGGCCTACGCCGACGACGTGCTCCTCACTTTCACCGACCCGGCTGACCTGGGGAGGATGCGCGAGTGCCAGGCCGTGTACTCGGCGGCGTCTTCCGCCAGGATCAACTGGGCCAAATGTTCCGGGCTACTGGTGGGTCCGTGGCGGGTGGACTCCCTGCCGGAGGAGTTTCGGGGGTTCAGCTGGAGTACCACCCATCTCCTCTACCTGGGGGTCTACCTCAGCCCGACCGAGGAATCCTGGCCGGCCAACTGGCAGGAGCTGGAGGCCAAAGTCTCGGCTCGCCTAGGCCGCTGGACAGGACTGCTCCGAGTGCTATCTTACAGGAGCCGAGTGCTGGTCATAAACCAGCTGGTGGCCGCCATGCTGTGGTACCGGCTGGTCACTTTGGTCCCTCCTCCTGGCTTTGTCGCTGACATCCAGAGAACGTTGGTCGACTTCTTCTGGGACAAAAAGATGCACTGGGTCGCTGCGCAGGTTCTGAGTCTCCCCATTGAGGAGGGCGGTCAGTCGCTGGTGTGCGTCCGCACCCAGGTCGCGACCTTCCGCCTTCAGACCTTGCAGCGATACCTTTACGTCGAGCCTCCTCCTAGGTGGTGCGCCCTGGCGACGTATTTTTTCCGCCAGGTGCGTAACCTCAACTACGACACGCAGCTCCTGTTCGTCGACCGTGACGGTTTGGAGGTCGCCCTCAAGGTGCTGCCTGTCTTTTACCAGGACCTGATCACTGTCTGGAGCATGGTCGAATCGCGTCGCGCCTACCCTCCGGCAGGAGTAGCGGCTGTCGTCAGGGAGCCGTTGCTCAGGAATCCGCACCTCCGTGCTCGCGGGTTCGAGTGGCTGTCGGAGGGGAGGGCCGTGGCGGCGAGGGTGACCAGGGTCGGGGACGTGCTGGGTGCCGGGGGCCTGGGCTGGACGTTGCCGCAAGACATAGCGAGCAGGGCAGCGGTAGACGTCCGGTACGTGGCCACCGGCATCCGACGCCTTAAAACGGCGGTGCTCGGACCCGACGTAGTGCACCAGTTGGAGGACGCTCAGGTGTGCGGTGGGATCCCGTCCGCGCTCACCCCTGCCCGGACGGAATTTCACATTGGCCCCAAGGTCCCGTACTTCCCGCGGGAGCCTGTGCCCCACAACCTGAGCCGCCTCCGAAATTTTAACTTTGTCCCGTTCAAGGACGTTAAAAGGTGTGTCCTGTATCGACTGCTGCTGCACACCGTCCACCTCTTCTCCCTCATCCACCGCCCGGACACGCCCTGGCGTGCCCATTTGCCACCGGGCGGTGGGGATCCCCAGTGGAGGGCCCTCTACGCAGGAGTCCTCCCCCTTTCTCTCGGGGATCTGGGGTGGAGGGTGTTGCACGCAGCAGTCCCCTGCAACCGCAGATTGCGGTGGTTCACGGACTCCCAGCCCAACTGCTTGTTCTGTGGCGCTGTGGAGTCCGTGGACCATGTGTATGTTGGGTGTGGGCGTTTGCACTCCCTTTTTGATTTTCTGAAAAACCTTCTCCTCTGCTTTTGGTTGCACTTCAGTCCCACGCTCCTGATCTTCGGGCACCCGGTGCGGAGGAGGGAGGGTAGGTCTGAAGACCTCCTCGTGGGTCTGCTCCTGGGCCTGGCCAAACTGGCCATAAACAGGTCCAGGCAGCGGGCCGTGGAGGGGGTCGTTAGGGCCGACTGCCTGCCCCTCTTCCGCGGTTACGTTAGGGCCCGGGTGTCCTTGGAGAAGGAGCACGCGGTGTCCACCAACACCCTGGAGTTGTTCAGGGAGAGGTGGGCGCCGCAGGGAGTGGAGTGCATCATTTCCCCCTCCAACTCTATTTTGATTTAGTCCCTGCCCTCCCCTTCACTGTTTTGATCACACAGCATTGTCCTTTGATGTGAAGGGCACTGCTCGTCACAGGCCACTCGGGTGTTTTCCTACTTTTCCTGGTGGTGGAAATTAAATAAAGATTTGTGCACTTTATGTCTCTCACTGTGTCTCACAGCTGCACACACACACACACACCATGGGTGCTGGGAAAGAAATAAGCACTACCGCAGTTAGGCGGTAGTGTGGGGGTTAATAAAAATAAAAAAAAAAAAAAAAAAAGAAGAAAGAATAAAAATAAAAAAAAAATAAACACGAGATTGGGAGAGGTGGGCGCCGCAGGGAGTGGAGTGCATCATTTCCCCCTCCAACTCTATTTTGATTTAGTCCCTGCCCTCCCCTTCACTGTTTTGATCACACAGCATTGCCCTTTGATGTGAAGGGCACTGCTCGTCACAGGCCACTCGGGTGTTTTCCTACTTTTCCTGGTGGTGGAAATTGAATAAAGATTTGTGCACTTTATGTCTCTCACTGTGTCTCACAGCTGCACACACACACCATGGGTGCTGGGGTTAAAAATAATAAGCACTACCGCAGTTAGGCGGTAGTGTGGGGGTTAATAAAAAATAAAAAAAAAAAAAAAAAAAAAAAATAAACACGAGATTGGGAGAGGTGGGCGCCGCAGGGAGTGGAGTGCATCATTTCCCCCTCCAACTCTATTTTGATTTAGTCCCTGCCCTCCCCTTCACTGTTTTGATCACACAGCATTGCCCTTTGATGTGAAGGGCACTGCTCGTCACAGGCCACTCGGGTGTTTTCCTACTTTTCCTGGTGGTGGAAATTAAATAAAGATTTGTGCACTTTATGTCTCTCACTGTGTCTCACAGCTGCACACACACACACACACACACACACAGAAAAAAAAAAAGAAAAAAAAAAAAATAAACACGAGATTGGGAGAGGTGGGCGCCGCAGGGAGTGGAGTGCATCATTTCCCCCTCCAACTCTATTTTGATTTAGTCCCTGCCCTCCCCTTCACTGTTTTGATCACACAGCATTGCCCTTTGATGTGAAGGGCACTGCTCGTCACAGGCCACTCGGGTGTTTTCCTACTTTTCCTGGTGGTGGAAATTAAATAAAGATTTGTGCACTTTATGTCTCTCACTGTGTCTCACAGCTGCACACACACACACACACACACACAGAAAAAAAAAGAAAAAAAAAAAAAATAAACACGAGATTGGGAGAGGTGGGCGCCGCAGGGAGTGGAGTGCATCATTTCCCCCTCCAACTCTATTTTGATTTAGTCCCTGCCCTCCCCTTCACTGTTTTGATCACACAGCATTGCCCTTTGATGTGAAGGGCACTGCTCGTCACAGGCCACTCGGGTGTTTTCCTACTTTTCCTGGTGGTGGAAATTAAATAAAGATTTGTGCACTTTATGTCTCTCACTGTGTCTCACAGCTGCACACACACACACACACACCATGGGTGCTGGAAAAAAATAAGCACTACCGCAGTTAGGCGGTAGTGTGGGGGTAAAAAGAAAAAAAAAAAAGAAATAAACACGAGATTGGGAGAGGTGGGCGCCGCAGGGAGTGGAGTGCATCATTTCCCCCTCCAACTCTATTTTGATTTAGTCCCTGCCCTCCCCTTCACTGTTTTGATCACACAGCATTGCCCTTTGATGTGAAGGGCACTGCTCATCACAGGCCACTCGGGTGTTTTCCTACTTTTCCTGGTGGTGGAAATTAAATAAAGATTTGTGCACTTTATGTCTCTCACTGTGTCTCACAGCTGCACACACAAAAAAAGAAGAAAAAAAAAATCTAAACAGGGGACATCCTGCCCTCCCCTTCACTGTTTGATCACACAGCATTGCTCTTTTTGATGTGAAGGGCACTGCTTGTCACTGGCCACCCGGGTGTTTTCCTATCTTCCTGGTGGTGGAAATTGAATAAAGACTCGTGCACTTTGTGTCTCTCACTGTGTCTCACACCTGCACACGTACACCATGGGTGCTGGGGTTAAAAATAATAAGCACTACCGCAGTTAGGCGGTAGTGTGGGGGTTTTTAAAAAAAAATAAACACGAGATTGGGAGAGGTGGGCGCCGCAGGGAGTGGAGTGCATCATTTCCCCCTCCAACTCTATTTTGATTTAGTCCCTGCCCTCCCCTTCACTGTTTTGATCACACAGCATTGCCCTTTGATGTGAAGGGCACTGCTCGTCACAGGCCACTCGGGTGTTTTCCTACTTTTCCTGGTGGTGGAAATTAAATAAAGATTTGCGCACTTTATGTCTCTCACTGTGTCTCACAGCTGCACACACACACACACACCATGGGTGCGGGGAAAAAAATAAGCACTACCGCAGTTAGGCGGTAGTGTGGGGGTTAATTAAAAGAAAAAAAAAGAAGAAAAAAAAAATCAATGGACAACTCAGTGGAGTGCATCATTTCCCCCTCCAACGCTATTTTGATTTAGTCCCTGCCCTCCCCTTCACTGTTTTGATCACACAGCATTGCCCTTTGATGTGAAGGGCACTGCTCGTCACAGGCCACTCGGGTGTTTTCCTACTTTTCCTGGTGGTGGAAATTAAATAAAGATTTGTGCACTTTATGTCTCTCACTATGTCTCACAACTACACACACACACACACACACCACCCGGGTGTTTCCCCAGTTAGGAGTTGGACCAGTGGCAGTGTTGTGCTGAAGAGAGAAGAGAGAAGAGAGAAGAGAGAAGAGAGAAGACCAAGGAGGTGGTGGAGGAAGGAGTTGAGAGCTTTGTGTTCTGGGCCTAGTGTTTGAGCTGACCTGGGGCCCACTCCCACTGCTGGTCTCTGGGACCCCGCCTGGGCCTGCCTCCACCACCGCAGCCTGGGACTCGCCTGAGGCCCCTTCCCACAACCTCCTCCACTGGTGTGACCTGAGGCCTACCTCCACTGCTGGGACCAAGGGACAGCCTGGGACTCGCCAGAGGCCTGCCTCAACTTCTGCTGCAGCCAGAGGCCTGCCTCCACCAGCGCTGCCTGGGACTTGCCTGGGAGTCCCTCCCCAACTGAGGGCCTGCCTGGGACTCGCCAGAGGCCTGCCTCCACCGCTGCAGCCTGGGACTCGCCTGAGGCCACTCCCCACAGCCTCCACCACTGCTGCGACCCGTGGCCCACCTCCACCGCTGCTGCCCAGGACTTAATTTTGGGGCTGCCTGGGACTTGTCTTGGGGACCCCAACCAACAGGCCTGCCCCCAACACTGCAATTGAGGGCCTGCCGAGGACTTGCCTGAGGCCTGCCTCCTCCACCGCTGCCTAGGACTCGCCTCGGGTGACTGGCCTCGGGCACCTCCCCAAGGACTCCATTACTACTACTGCCAGAGGCTCACCTCCACCGCTGCTGCCAGGGGCCGACGGAGTATGGCGAGCCCGAAGGTCGCAGGGCCCAGCCGGACCTACGCCGGGGTAGCCGCTGCCTTAGGCTCGGCTGGCCCAACCCCGGCCGCAACCGCATCTCCCTTCAGGCACCTGACCAAACGCCTGGGGGTCAAGGCCTATCCCCATCCCAACATGACCATCGAGGCCTGCAGTAAGGCCATGGCTAGTGTGGTCGGCCCACTGGCCATCGTCGCTGCGGCCCGCATGTACGGGAAGGCCGTATTCTTCCTTAAGACCGAGCAGGCGGTCCACCTGGCCGTGGAGAGGGGGCTCACTGTGGGCGGGACATATTTGCCAGTCGACCCTTTGGAGGTCACGGCCCAGAGAGTCGTGATCTCCAACGTCCCGCCCTTCATTGCCAGCGAGCTCCTTCTTCCCCACCTCAACACCTTGGGGGAGATCCGGTCAGGTGTTCAACCGCTCCTGCTCGGTCTTAAGGACCCCACCCTCCGTCACGTGTACTCCTTCCGACGCCAGGTGTTTATTTGCCTGGCCCGGGAGGAGGTCACGGAGGGCTCATTCACCGTCCTCCACGAGGGCGCGGCATACCGCGCCTTCTGGACGGCGGACGGCGTGCGGTGCCACCTGTGCCGTGAGGTGGGGCACATTAGAAAGAACTGCCCCACCCAGAAGGCTGCCCAGCCCACACCAACGGCTGCGGGTGGTGCCGCCGCACCCACTCCCCCTCCCCCAAAGTCAACACCACAAGCCCCGGCACCGGGGGCTAAGCCGGAGGCTCCCAATGCCTCAGCCTCTGGCAGGGAGGGGGGTGAGCGTCCGACCGAACGGAAGGCGCTCAGGAAGACGTAACGCGTCAAGCCCGCCCACGGGGAGACCACCCTATCCCCATCCCCTTCCCCCTCCCCTCCACGTAACCCACGACCTGCCCCGCCCCGGCACGACAATGCCCCTGCGGCCGTGCCAGCGTCGCCCCGGCGCGGGAACCCTGACCCCCGAACCCCCAAACCCGTACCTGATCCTGGCCCCACTGACTCCAACCCCCACCTCGCCACGGAAACTCCTGGGGCTTCAACCCCTCGTCCGGAGACCGAGCCCCGCCCCACCCATACGCCCCCTGACACTAACCTGAGGGGAACCACCGCTGCCCTACCACCTCCAGAGACTGATTCTCCTAGCCCTGGAGAGGGAACTGGGCCCCTGCCCCGCCCGCCATCACCTGATATGCCAGGGGCGGGGCAGGAAGTGACACGGCTGACCCTCCCCACCCTGGCCACGCCCCCTGCATTCCCCCAGCCAATCATATTCCGGGAAAGGCGGGGGGGAGGGACCTCGGGCCCCATGACCACCAAGGCGGGCGGGGAGGGGAAGACCCATAAATCCCCCCCTGTCTCTCTGGGGAAGAGGTGCCGGCCCTTGGAGGGGGGAGAAATCCCATCAGCGCGCCGGCGGCGCTGCCCCTCTCCAGGGGATGAGCCGACGGTGCCCCCCCACTGTCCTGCACCATGGCCCGACCTGCCCAAACCCCCAGGGGCGACAGCTGGGCCTTCCACCGCCATAACTCCTCCAGCCCCTGGGGAGGATTTTATTAACAACACGGGCCATGGTGCAGTCGACAGACTTTTATTCACTGCTGGGTCGTCGAGCGGTGGAGGGGAGTAAGGTGTTATCCTCGCTCCTCCCTCCCAGACTGTTTTTCCGGGGGCCTTGGCCCTGGGGGAGGACCTTTTCCCCGAGGAGCCGGGCGTCCCGGTGTCGGGAGAGGAGCGGGTCCCCGAGCCTCTGCCGCCCGGCGACCCGAACTCGGGGCGTTCCGGGAAGCGGTGCGCCGAGGAAGATACGGAAGGTGACCCTGGGGGTGGGGTCACTGGAGGTTTGAGGCCAGTTGGCGGTGCCGGACCAGCCCCCATCCTCTCGGTGGGGGAGGGGTCGGTGACCGAAGGCGACCTCCCGGAGGAGGGTTCTGGATCGGTGGCGGACACCGGGGACGACGCGGAGTCCGTCTCCAGCGACATTTTCGAGTCCCAGGTGCCCCCCACCGATCTCCCCCTCATCCCCCTCGAGGAACTCCGGGAATTTGTCGAGGAAACTCGGAGTCGCCGGGATAGAGCCCAACTGGCGCTCGACCGCTGGAGCTCCTTCGAAAGAGTCTACTGGTCGGCCCACGCTGCGCGCCAGGCGCCCGGGCTTGACGTCAATGAGCGAAAGCGAGTCAGGAACTTCCTGGGAGCACTCCTGGTGAGGGCGAGGGACTTCTGTGCCCCTCTCTCGTCCTCCCAGTAAATATGTACATAGTTTAACTGTGTGTACTGGTGGTGGTTGCACTATACTTCCGACATGGAGACAACTATAGCCAGCCTCAACATCAACGGCAGCAGGGAGTCACAGCGCAGATTCCAGACCCTCTCGGTCCTTCGGGACGGGAGGTATGCGGTGTGCTTCCTGCAAGAAACCCACACTACCCCGGGAGACGAAGCCACCTGGCTCCTGGAGTGGCGAGGGGGGGTCTACATGAGTCACCTCACCCGCAGATCTGGCGGGGTAGCTATCTTGTTGGCCCCGCATTTTCAGCCGGAGATCTTGGGGGTCAGGGAGCCAGTGCCAGGCCGTTTGCTTCACCTGACGGTTCGGCTGGGGGGCGCGGTGCTTCACTTGGTGAACGTCTACGCTCCCCTGGCCGGGCCGAGGCAAGCGAGCTTCTTTGAAGAAGTGTCCGCTCATCTCGCTTCCATCGACGAGAACCAGTGCGTCGTCCTCGGGGGAGATTTTAACTGCGTCCTCGAGGACAGGGACCACGGCGGTGCCCGCACGAGTTCGGCGTCGGGGAGGAGGTTGGGGGACTTGGTCAAGTCCTTGGACCTGGTGGACGTCTGGCGGAATCTCCATCCTGACTCCATCGCCTTCACCTTCGTGAGGCCTGGGGTCGGAGCGTCCAGAATCGACCGCCTGTACGTTTCGCGGGCGTACGCCTCCTGCTTTCCGAAGGCCTCCACGCGGCAGGTGTCGTGCACGGACCATCACCTGGTGTGGGCGGAACTCCTTCCGTTCGGCGCCAGGTTGGGCTCCGCGTACTGGCACTTTAACAACCTGCTGCTGGAGGACGAGCGGTTCCGGGACTCGTTTCGTCGTTTCTGGGCCGGCTGGAGAAGGAAGCGGGGAAGCTTCCCCTCCCTGAGGCTATGGTGGGACGTGGGCAAGGCTCACGTCCGCGTCTTCTGTCAGGAGTATGCGAGGGGGTCGACGAAGAGGCGGAAATCCAGGATCGGGGAGTTGGAGAGGGAGATGCTCGACCTGGAGTCACGCCTCGGTCAGCCCGACGCGGACCCGGCCCTGCGCGGGGTGTACGAAGAGAAGAAGGCCGCGCTCCGGGACCTGCAGCTCGTCGGGGCTCGGGGCGCGTACGTGAGGTCGCGGCTCCAGCTCCTCCAGGACCTGGACCGCGGCTCCCCCTTCTTCTACTCGCTGGAAAAAAGGCGCGGCACCCGTCAGCAGCTCCTTGTGCTGCTGGCCGACGACGGGTCCCTCGTCTCGGATCCGGAGGGTATCAGGGCCCACGTCCGATCCTATTACACGGCCCTGTTCTCTCCGGATCCGTCCAGCGAGGACGCTCGCAGAGTTCTGTGGGAGGACCTGCCGCAGCTCAGCCCGGAGGACGCCGGAAGGCTCGACGCTCCCGTCACCTTAGAGGAGCTGACCGGCGCCCTCGACCGGCTCTCGCGGGGCAAATCCCCGGGGCTGGACGGGCTGACTGTGGAGTTCTTCAGGGCGTTCTGGGACGTCCCGGGGAGCGACTACGCACAGGTCCTGGGGGAGTGTCTAAATGCCGGAGAGCTGCCCCTTTCTTGGCGCAGGGCGGTCATCGTCCTGCTGCCAAAGAAGGGGGACCTTCGCTCTTTGAAGAACTGGCGTCCGGTCTCCCTCCTCAGCACGGACTACAAAATCTTTGCCAGGGTGTTGTCTTCTCGCCTGGCTTCCGTGCTGGCCCACATGATTCACCCGGACCAGTCCTACACGGTCCCGGGCCGGAGGATTCAAGACAACGTCTATCTGGTCCGGGACCTGATCCATTTCTGTCGACGGGCTGGTCTGCCGAGCGCCTTCCTGTCTCTCGACCAGGAGAAGGCGTTCGCCAGGGTCGATCACGAGTACCTGCTCGGGACTCTGCGGGCGTTCGGGTTCGGGACGCAGTTCGTCGCCCGGATCCGACTTTTGTACGCCGCCGCAGAGTGTCTGGTTAAAGTTAACGGGTCCCTGACGGCGCCCCTTCGCTTCGGGAGAGGAGTGCGTCAAGGCTGCCCCCTGTCCGGCCAGCTGTATTCCCTGTGCGTGGAGCCTTTCCTGCGCCTCTTGCGGAGGAGGTTGTCGGGGCTGGTTCTGCGCGGCGCGGGCGCGGGGGTGGTCCTCTCGGCCTACGCCGACGACGTGCTCCTCACTTTCACCGACCAGGCTGACCTGGGGAGGATGCGCGAGTGCCAGGCCGTGTACTCGGCGGCGTCTTCCGCCAGGATCAACTGGGCCAAATGTTCCGGGCTACTGGTGGGTCCGTGGCGGGTGGACTCCCTGCCGGAGGAGTTTCGGGGGTTCAGCTGGAGTACCACCCATCTCCTCTACCTGGGGGTCTACCTCAGCCCGACCGAGGAATCCTGGCCGGCCAACTGGCAGGAGCTGGAGGCCAAAGTCTCGGCTCGCCTAGGCCGCTGGACAGGACTGCTCCGAGTGCTATCTTACAGGAGCCGAGTGCTGGTCATAAACCAGCTGGTGGCCGCCATGCTGTGGTACCGGCTGGTCACTTTGGTCCCTCCTCCTGGCTTTGTCGCTGACATCCAGAGAACGTTGGTCGACTTCTTCTGGGACAAAAAGATGCACTGGGTCGCTGCGCAGGTTCTGAGTCTCCCCATTGAGGAGGGCGGTCAGTCGCTGGTGTGCATCCGCACCCAGGTCGCGACCTTCCGCCTTCAGACCTTGCAGCGATACCTTTACGTCGAGCCTCCTCCTAGGTGGTGCGCCCTGGCGACGTATTTTTTCCGCCAGGTGCGTAACCTCAACTACGACACGCAGCTTCTGTTCGTCGACCGTGACGGATTGGAGGTCGCCCTCAAGGTGCTGCCTGTCTTTTACCAGGACCTGATCACTGTCTGGAACATGGTCGAATCGCGTCGCGCCTACCCTCCGGCAGGAGTAGCGGATGTCGTCAGGGAGCCGTTGCTCAGGAATCCGCACC
Source organism: Hemiscyllium ocellatum (assembly GCF_020745735.1). Lineage (NCBI taxonomy): Eukaryota > Metazoa > Chordata > Chondrichthyes > Orectolobiformes > Hemiscylliidae > Hemiscyllium > Hemiscyllium ocellatum. The sequence goes on along the minus strand of NC_083440.1, from coordinate 13,053,314 downwards.
TCCGTGCTCGCGGGTTCGAGTGGCTGTCGGAGGGGAGGGCCGTGGCGGCGAGGGTGACCAGGGTCGGGGACGTGCTGGGTGCCGGGGGCCTGGGCTGGACGTTGCCGCAAGACATAGCGAGCAGGGCAGCGGTAGACGTCCGGTACGTGGCCACCGGCATCCGACGCCTTAAAACGGCGGTGCTCGGACCCGACGTAGTGCACCAGTTGGAGGACGCTCAGGTGTGCGGTGGGATCCCGTCCGCGCTCACCCCTGCCCGGACGGAATTTCACATCGGCCCCAAGGTCCCGTACTTCCCGCGGGAGCCTGTGCCCCACAACCTGAGCCGCCTCCGAAATTTTAACTTTGTCCCGTTCAAGGACGTTAAAAGGCGGGTCCTGTACAGACTGCTGCTGCACACCGTCCACCTCTTCTCCCTCATCCACCGCCCGGACACGCCCTGGCGTGTCCATTTGCCACCGGGCAGTGGGGATCCCCAGTGGAGGGCTCTCTACGCATGAGTCCTCCCCCTTTCTCTCGGGGATCTGGGGTGGAGGGTGCTGCACGCAGCAATCCCCTGCAACCGCAGATTGCGGTGGTTCACGGACTCCCAGCCCAACTGCTTGTTCTGTGGCGCTGTGGAGTCCGTGGACCATGTGTATGTTGGGTGTGGGCGTTTGCACCCCCTTTTTGATTTTCTGAAAAACCTTCTCCTCTGCTTTTGGTTGCACTTCAGTCCCACGCTCCTGATCTTCGGGCACCCGGTGCGGAGGAGGGAGGGCAGGTCTGAAGACCTCCTCGTGGGTCTGCTCCTGGGCCTGGCCAAACTGGCCATAAACAGGTCCAGGCAGCGGGCCGTGGAGGGGGTCGTTAGGGCCGACTGCCTGCCCCTCTTCCGCGGTTACGTTAGGGCCCGGGTGTCCTTGGAGAAGGAGCACGCGGTGTCCACCAACACCCTGGAGTTGTTCAGGGAGAGGTGGGCTCCGCAGGGAGTGGAGTGCATCATTTCCCCCTCCAACTCTATTTTGATTTAGTCCCTGCCCTCCCCTTCACTGTTTTGATCACACAGCATTGCCCTTTGATGTGAAGGGCACTGCTCGTCACAGGCCACTCGGGTGTTTTCTTACTTTTCCTGGTGGTGGAAATTAAATAAAGATTTGTGCACTTTATGTCTCTCACTGTGTCTCACAGCTGCACACACACACACCATGGGTGCTGGGGTTAAAAATAATAAACACTACCGCAGTTAGGCGGTATTGTGGGGGTTAAAAAAAAATAAACACGAGATTGGGAGAGGTGGGCGCCGCAGGGAGTGGAGTGCATCATTTCCCCCTCCAACTCTATTTTGATTTAGTCCCTGCTCTCCCCTTCACTGTTTTGATCACACAGCATTGCCCTTTGATGTGAAGGGCACTGCTCGTCACAGGCCACTCGGGTGTTTTCCTCCTTTTCCTGGTGGTGGAAATTAAATAAAGATTTGTCCACTTTGTGTCTCTCACCGTGTCTCACACCTGCACACCCACACCATGGGGGCTGGGGAAAATAAGCACTACCGCAGTTAGGCGGTAGTGTGGGGGAAAGATAAGAAAAAAAGAAAAATAAAAAAAATCTAAAAAAAGAAAAAAAAAGGAAAAAAAAATAAACAGTAAAAAAAAAGAAAAAAATAAACACGAGATTGGGAGAGGTGGGCGCCGCAGGGAGTGGAGTGCATCATTTCCCCTCCAACTCTATTTTGATTTAGTCCCTGCCCTCCCCTTCACTGTTTTGATCACACAGCATTGCCCTTTGATGTGAAGGGCACTGCTCGTCACAGGCCACTCGGGTGTTTTCCTACTTTTCCTGGTGGTGGAAATTAAATAAAGATTTGTGCACTTTATGTCTCTCACTGTGTCTCACAGCTGCACACACACACCATGGGTGCTGGGGTTAAAAATAATAAGCACTACCGCAGTTAGGCGGTAGTGTGGGGAACAAAACAAAAAAAAGAGAAAAAAATAAATAAATAAATAAACACGAGATTTTCCCCCTCCAACTCTATTTTGATTTAGTCCCTGCCCTCCCCTTCACTGTTTGTTCACACAGCATTGCCCTTTGATGTGAAGGGCACTGCTTGTCACAGGCCACTTGGGTGTTTTCCTACTTTTCCTGGTGGTGGAAATTGAATAAAGATTTGTACACCTTGTCTCTCACTGTGTCTCACAGCTGCACACACACACCATGGGTGCTGGGGTTAAAAATAATAAGCACTACCGCAGTTAGGCGGTAGTGTGGGGGTTAAGAAGAAAAAAAATAAAAAAAAGAAAATAAATAAATAAATAAATAAACAGGTGGATCCCTTTGAAAAAAACGAAAAAAAAAACAGGAGATTTTCCCCCTCCAACTCTATTTTGATTTAGTCCCTGCCCTCCCCTTCACTGTTTGTTCACACAGCATTGCCCTTTGATGTGAAGGGCACTGCTTGTCACAGGCCACTCGGGTGTTTTCCTACTTTTCCTGGTGGTGGAAATTGAATAAAGATTTGTACACCTTGTCTCTCACTGTGTCTCACACCTGCACACACACCAATTAAAAAAAATATATATATATAAACAGGAGTGTGTGTCGGGCTAGTTGTGCAATGGATAACGCGCCTGACTACAGATCAAGAGACGGTGTGCTCGTTTCCTACCTGGCTCAATGGCAGTACACACCTTTATTTCCCCCTCCAACTCTAAAAAAAAACAAAAGCGGGTATAACCAGGGGATGGGGCACTGCTTAAAAAAAAAGAAAAAAATAAACAGGAGATTTTCCCCCTCCAACTCTATTTTGATTTAGTCCCTGCCCTCCCCTTCACTGTTTGTTCACACAGCATTGCCCTTTGATGTGAAGGGCACTGCTTGTCACAGGCCACTTGGGTGTTTTCCTACTTTTCCTGGTGGTGGAAATTAAATAAAGATTTGTGCACTTTGTGTCTCTCACTGCTTCTCACACCTGCACACACACACCATGGGTGCTGGGGAAAAAATAAGCACTACCGCAGTTAGGCGGTAGTGTGGGGGTTATTAAAAAAGAAGAAGAAAAAAATAAAACAGGGATCTCAGGGATTCCGTTCACTCTGAGAGCTGGCTCTGAGGGAGCTGGATCAGTGTCAAGGACTTTCCACATACAAATAAATGGTGACGGGATCCTAGTGTCTGTGGAGTTCTTTCAGGTAATGCAAATCAGGGCACAATGTACACAGTTAATGGTAGAGCCTTGGGGATTCTTGTTGAACAAATAGACCTTCGAATGCAGGTGTATAGTCCCTTGAAAGTGGAGTCACCGGTAGACAGGGTAGTGAAGAAGGTGTTTGGCACTCTCGCTTTCATTAGTCAGTGCATTGTATATTGGAGTTGGGATGTCATGTGGTGGCTATGCAGGACATCGGTTAGCCAACTTTTGGAATATTACATTCAATTCTGGTCTCCTTGCTGTAGGAAAGATGTGGTGAAACTTAAGAAGTTTCAGAAAAGATTTACAAGGATGGTGCTAGGATTGGAGAGTTTGAGCTGTAGGGAGAGTTTGAATAGGTTGGGGCTATTTTCCCTGCAGCATTCAGACTGAGGTTAGAAAAATAAATAAACAGGAGATTTTCCCCCTCCAACGCTATTTTGATTTAGTCCCTGCCCTCCCCTTCACTGTTTGTTCACACAGCATTGCCCTCTTTGACGTGAAGGGCACTGCTTGTCACAGGCCACTTGGGTGTTTTCCTACTTTTCCTGGTGGTGGAAATTAAATAAAGATTTGTGCACTTTGTGTCTCTCACTGCGTCTCACGCCTGCACACACACACCATGGGTGCTGGGGAAAAAAATAAGCACTACCGCAGTTAGGTGGTAGTGTGGGGGTTAATAAAGAAGAGAAAAATATAAATTAAAAAAATAAATAAAAAGATTAACATTAGATTTATCGGGACGGGCTGCCCCAGAGGTGGTCGAAAGGTGATGAGTGTGGTTCGTGAAGCCGGAAGGTGGGTAGGCCGTCCAAACTGCTGTCACCCCGGGCGTGTACCGGGGCGGGCTGTCCTAGAGATGGTCGAAAGGTGTGTGAGGGCGGACTGAGAACTGGAAGGGGCACGGGGTGGACTGAGAACTGGAAGGTGGGTAGGGGCGGGCTGCATTAGAGTGGTCGAAAGGTGGGAGGGGTGGGGGCTTGCTGGGTTTGTATTGTCTGCACTTTTGTATGTAACCGTATTGTTTAATGTTCAAATGTTATTGTTAATGTCTCTTTATATTTTTGTGAAACTGGGATTTGAGGTTTATCCTCATGTCCCTGTAAACTGTTTGAACAGTAGTGTTTGGGGCCTGGCTTTGCTCCTCTCCCTTGTAAAATTGCTGTTTCTTGTATGCATCTGAAAATGTAACTGTTTGTTGTAAATTTTGTTTTTGTGATTTGGTTAATAAAATAAAAAAAAACAGGAGATTAATCGGGACGGGCTGCCCCAGAGGTGGTCGAAAGGTGATGAGGGTGGTTAGTGAAGCCGGTAGGTGGGTAGGCCTTCCAAACCGCGGTCAACCCGGGCAGGTACCAGCGCGGCCTGTCTTAGAGGTGGTCGAAAGGTGTGTGAGAGCGGACCAAGAACTGGAAGGGGCACGGGATGGACCAAGAACCGGAATGTGGGTAGGGGTGAGCTGCCTTAGAGTGGTGGAAAGGGGGGATGGGTGGGGGCTTGCTGGCTCTGTATTGTCTGAACTTCTGTATGTAACCGTGTTGTTTAATGTGCAAATGTCATTGTCACTGTCTTGTGAAATGTTGAACTTGGATTTGACGTTTGTCCTCATCTACCTGTAAAATGGTCAAATGGTAGGGTTTGGGGCCTAGCTTTCCTGCTCCTCTCCCTTGTAAAATTGCTGTCTCTTGTACAGCTGTAAATGTTTATTGTAAACTGTTTTGTAATTTGCTTAATAAAATAAAAATAAATAAATAAACAGGAGATTCAGGGTCTCCTCAGTTTAGGGGACTGACTGTGTGCTGGCTGGTGTCACAGTCAGTATGTTATTGTTAGTTTCTGCTTCCCTTATTTTTTCTGGAAGGCGAAAACCTGATTGCTGAACTGGCTGAATTATTTGGCCAGTTTGTTAACTAGTATTCCTTTTAGTGAGGACTGATTGTTAAATTCCTGGTGCACACAATGTGTTTCAGGTGTAACTCAGTTCTCATTAGGGGATTGTTGTTTCACTGGCTGGTTACAGCCTGTGTGTTACTCTTTTCTCTTTTTACTTTTTTTGGAGAAAATGACAATGTTAATTTTATGGTGAGGCTTAGCCCTTGGACTCTAGTTTTCTTTGCTTTTTAAATGTGTCTTCACTTTTTATTGGTGGTTGGATTGAACCTTTGTGGAAAACATACACGCTTCCAGAGGAGCTGTTCCTGTGGGGAGGCCTTGCCCTGGGACTGGGCCTCTGAAGATTGAACACCTGTGTGTGTGTGCTGTGAGGTGAGCAGTTGCTGTATCCTGGCGTTTGGGAGAAGACCTTTCCCTCAGGAGTGGACCAATCCCCTGTGAGTTAACTGCACCTGTGTTATGTACTGTTCCTGTGAGTGGGCCTGATTTTCCAAGGCTGGGCTAGGACTCTATGGAGACGAAACAACTGTGTGCTGTGCGTTTTCTGCCTTCAGGAGTGGACCCCACCCTTGGTTGCGGACTCTGTTTTTAGTAATGGACTCTGCAGTTTGGAGCGGACTCTATTCCTGACCATGTACATCGTATACTGGAGCGGACTCTTCCTGGCAATAGATTCTATATCTTGAAGACTCTATGTATAGATTTGGACTGTGTACCAGAAATGACTGTTTTATTTAATTGTGGTGTTTACTGGATCTATCACCTGCACTGTCTTCTCCCTTGGTCTGGCAGGCCTTGCTGTGAGCTGCGAGGCTCATGCGTCGCCCTGGCACTGACAGCTGGAAGTTGGTTAGGCCATCCTGTGAACCTGAAGGTTGGTAGGCTGTCCTGAAAGCCATAGGCTGGGTAGGCCACCCTGATGCCAGTCGCCCCGAGAGCCAGATGGTGAGTAGGCTGTTCTGAGCGCTGTCTTCCCGATAAAGGGTAATCGGGATGGGCTGTCCAATTGGTGTTCGGAAGGTATCAGAGCAGGCCGAGAGCTGGAAGGCGCGTAGGGCCTGGCTGAGTTCCGGAAGGTTAGTGGGCTACCCTACACGCTGTCGTCACAGGGAAGGAGACGGGTTGTCCTAGAGATGGCCAAAAGGTGTGCCAGGAAAGCCCACTGGTCGGAGACCCATCAGGGTGGGTGAGAGCCCAATGGTACATAGGGGCAGACCAAGAGCCAGAAGGCGGGTAGCTGTTCTTAGCGCTGTCACCCCGGGCAGAACCCGGGGCAGCCTACCACATTGGTTGTCGAAAGATGCTCAGGGTGGTTAGAGAAGCCGGTAGGTGGGTAGGCATTCCTGACTGCTGTCACCACGTTAGGTTACCAGGGCGGGCTGTCCTAGAGGTGGTCAAAAGGTGTATCAGGGCGGACCGAGAATCGGAAGGAGCATGGGGTGGACTGAAGATAGGTAGGGGCGGGCTGCCTTAGATTGGTCGGAAGATGGGAGTGGTGGGGGCATGCAGGGTGTGTATTGTCTGCACTTTTGTATGTAATAGTATTGTCTAATGTACAAATGTTATTGTTGATGTCTCTTTTTATTTTTATATGTGAAACTGGGATTTGAGGCTTGCCCTCATGTCCATATACACTGTTCGAACGGTTGGGTTTGGGGCCTGGATTTGATGCTCCTCTTCCTTGTAAAATTGCTGTCTCTTATATGCAGCTGTAAATGTAACTGTTTGTTGTAAACTGTTTTTGTAATTTATAGAACAAAATAAACAGGAGATGAGTTGGGACGGACAGGGGCTTGCTGGGTCTTTATGGTCTGCACTTTTGTATGTAACAGTATTGTCTAATGTACAAATGCCATTGTCACTGTCTTGTCATATGTGGAACTGGGATTTGAGGTTTGAGGTGTGTCCTCATTTCACTGTGAAATGGTTGAAAGGTGGGCTTTGGGCCTAGCTTTGCTGCTCCTCTCCCTTGTAAAATTGCAGTCTGTTGTATACAGCTGCAAATGGTTTCTGTAAACTTTTTAAATTTGTTTATTAAAACAATCAAAAATAAACAGGAGTTTCAGAGTCGCCTCAGTTTATGAGACTGACATTGTGCTGGCTGGTGCGACAGTCAGTGTGTTCCTGTTAGTTCCTGTTACCCCCTTTTTTAAGAGGGGGGAGCCTGATTCCTGAACTGGCTGAATTACTCAGCCAGCTTGTTGACTGACATTCCTTTTAGTGTGGACTGATTTTTAAACTCCTGATGCACATAAAGTGTTTCAGGTGTAACTCAGTTCGCATGAGGGGATTGTTGTTTCAATGGCTGGTTACAGGCTGTGTGTTACTCTTTTCTACTTTTTGAGAAAAGGCTAACGTTCATTTTGTTATCGGGCTTAGCCCTTGGACTCTAGTTTTCTTTGTTTTTTGGTATGTATCCTCATTGTTTTTGGTGTTTGTACAGAGCCCTTGTAGAAGACATATTTTACCACACGTGTTGTTCCTGGGGGGAGGTCTTGCCCTGGGACTGGGCCTCTAAAGATTACTCACTGGGAGGTGAGTACTTACTGTATTCTGGTGTCTGGGAGAAGACCTTGCCTTCAGGAGTGGACAAAAACCCAGTGAGTTAACTGCACCTGTACAATGTATTATGTTCCAGTGAGTGGGCCTGGTTTTTCAAGGATGGGCTCGGACTCCAGGGAGACTGCACACCTATGTGCTGTGGGGTGTGCATTTGCTTCCTTCAGGAGTGGACTCTATTTTGGACAATGCACCACAAAAACTGGAGTAGACTCTGTTCCTCTGAATGGACTCTACATTTAGGAGACTCTCCAACTGGACTCTGTGCACCAGAAATAATTCTGTGTTTTTTTTGTAATTAACTGTGTATTGTGGTGTTTGCTGGGTCTATCACCTGCACTGTCTTCTGTGTCCCTCGGACTGGCAGGGCTTACTGTGAGCTGGGAGGCTCATGGGTTGTCCTGAAAGCTGTCATCCTGGGAGCCGGAGGGTGGGTAGGCCGTGCTGTGAATCTGAAGGTTTGTAGGTTGTCCCGAAAGGCAGAGAGTTGGTAGGCCACCCCGATGCCAGTCGCCTCAAGAGCCAGATGGTGTGTAGGCCGTTCTGTGCGCTGTCTTCCCGAGAAGGGATAATCGGGACGGGCTGTTCTAGAGGTGGCCGGAAAGTGTGTCAGGATAGCTTACTGGCCAGATGGAGCATCGGAGTGGGTGAGAGCCCCGTAGGGGCAGGCCGAGACGAGAAGATGGGTAGCCGTCCTCAGCGTTATCACCCCGGGCAGGGTACCGGGGCGGGCTGCTCCAAAGGTGGTTGATAGGTGCTGAGGGTGGTTAGTGAAGCCGGAAGGTGGGTAGGCCGTCCTGACCGCTGTCACCCCGGGCGGGTACCGAGCCTGGCTGTCCTCATGATGAATGAAAGGCGTGTCAGGGCGGAACGAGAACTGGAAGGAGCATGGGGAGAGCCGAGAGCCGGGAGGTATGTAGGGGTGGGTTGCCTTTGATTGGTTGGAAGGTGGGAGGGACAGGTGCCTTGCTGGGTCTGTATTGTATGCTCTTTTTATGTAACTGGATTGTCCTTTTATGTCATTGTCGCTGTCTTTTATATGTGAAAGTGGGATTTGAGGTTTGTCCTCATCTCCCTGTAAACTGAATGAACGGTAGGGTTTGGGGCCTGGCTTTGCTGCTCCTCTCCCCTTGTAAAACGGCTGTTGTTTGCAGCTGTAAATGTTAACTGTTTATTGTAAGCTGTATTGTAATTTGTATAATAAAATTAAAAAAAACACGTGTTTCCGAGGTCTTCTCAGTTTAGGGGGCTGACTCTGTGCTGGCTGGGCAGTGTGTTACTATTGCAGTTGATTTCTGCACCATTTTTGGGTGGTGGGGAAACCAGATAAAAAAAAACATAATAAACAGGAAGACCAGGATTTCAGTGCACTCTGAGAGTTGGCTCCGAGGAAATATAACCATGCGATGTCTGATGCATGCTTAACTAATGGGTGAATTACTGATGTATCCATGATCTTATTACTCACGTTCTTGAAACTGTTTCCTGATGTGAAATATCTTATTTTTTACGTTGCTTTTCAATCATAGAGTCATACCACAGAGTAACAGAAATTTCAGTCCAAATTAGCCACACCAACTGGGTTTCCCAAATTAAAGTAGTCCTATTTTCCACCGAATTACCAGTTTTTCCTCTGAACCTTTCCTGTCTGGATACCCGCATAAATATCTTTTAAATATTGTAACTTTTCCTGCATCCTCCACTTTCTCTGGTTGTTCATTCCACATATGAACCACCCTCTATATGATAAACCTGCCCCTATATTCTCTTTTAAATCTTTCTCCTTTCTCTTTAAAATTATGGTCTCCCGTTTTGACGGCACCCACAACACCTAAGAGAAAGTAACTTTATTATTCACATCATCCTTTGTACTTAGGATTTTATAACCTCTATAACGTTACCCCTCAGTCTCTTACGCTGAAGAAAAAAATATCCCCAGACGATTCAGCCTATCCTTATAACTCAAACTCTCCATACCTAAACATGCAGATAATTTTCAACGAAAACCAAAGTAATGCTGTTCCTGGGATCGCAGATGACCAGGACTGTACACAGTATTCCAAAAATGGACTCACCAACGTCCCGTACAAAAACAATATGACATCCAAATACCTGTACACCGTGATATGAATATGAAACATTCCAAAAGCCTTCTTTAGCAGCCTGCGTACCTGCGACATAGCATGAAAACAAATATGTAACGGAACCTTGAGATCTCTCTGTTTGACAGCACTACCCAGTGTCCTTCTATGGACAAGATAACCCCTTCCCTTGTTTATCTTACAAAATGCAACACCTGGCATTAATCTAAATTAAGTTGCATCCGTCGCTCATCGGCCAGGTGACCCAGTACAGCCCTTTCCAATCTTAGATAACGCTCATAGTGTGCTATACGACCAATGCTGGTGCCATCTGCAATCTTCCAAACAATGCATCAAATGATGTTCTTTTCTCAGAGGATAGTGAATATCAGGAGTTCTCTGCCAAGAAAAGTTTGGAAGCTAGATCAGTGAATGTATTATAAGCAGAGGTAGACAATATTTTGAAATATCAAGGAGTTGAGGGCTTTGTGGAACTGGAACTGAAGAATTGTTGTGACTTAAGGCAGATAAACCATGACCTTATCGAACAGACATCAAGCTATTTCTGCTTTTGTTTCCTATGCCCTTATATGATATTGGAATTTACATCCATCATGGAAGTGTGAGAAAAAATTCAACTTTTGGAGAAGATCAACAAATGAGACGAAGAGGTTCGAAAGAAACGAAACACCATTTTCAATCTTGGAACTATTAAAAGGCTAAGAACAGCAGAGGGCTCAATTATAGCAAGAAAGCAGAGCGGACCACACTCACAAATGGAACCTATGATGTCGGGACGAGAAGGAAACAGTCGTAGACTGCTTGGGAGTCATACGGTGGCTCAGTGGTTAACATTGCTGCCTTTCAGCGCCATGCACCCGGATTCATCCCACCTTCGGGCGACAGTCTGTGTGAAGGTTGATTGTTCTCCCCCCCAGGTGACTCGGATTCTTTCTTCAGACCAAAGAAGTACAGGATAGGTTGTATGGCCATAGCAAGTCATCCCATCATATCTGAGAATGTGTAGGTGGCTTAGCCATGTGAAATGCAAAAGTACGGGAATATGTTTCGGATGGGATGGATTCTGTGTTAGATATTCTGAGGAGGATTGGTGTAGACTCAATGGGCCGAATAGGCTTCATCCACACCATTGGCATTCTATTCTTCTGTGGACTGTAGTTTCGAATCAAATTTTGGGAGTATGAATGTACTGAAATGGCAGACCCGACGATAAACAAAGATCATTCTCATGGAATACGTTACCCTGTTGGTATACTTTGATCGGAGAACATATATTTGATAAAATTATGATATTAACTTGAGAAAATGAACTTTATCTCTCTCTCCGAGTAGTAAAACAGGAATACATTTAACTCAAAGTTTGAGTGAAGATTTGTAGCTCGGGTGTCCGTTGTTGGGGTTCCGTTCACCTAGCTGGAAGTTTTTGTTGCAAACGTTTCGTCCCCTGGCTAGGGGACATCATCAGTGCTGCGGAACCTCCTGTGATGCGCTTCTTTGATGTTTCTTCCGGTATTTATAGTGGTTTGTTCTTGCCACTTCCGGGTGTCAGTTTCAGCTGTCCGTTGTGGTGGGTTGTATATGGCAAGAACAAACCACTATAAATACCGGAAGAAACATCAAAGTAGCGCTTCACAGGAGGCTCCGCAGCACTGATAATGTCCCCTAGCCAGGGGACGAAACGTTTGCAACAAAAATTTCCAGCTCGGCGAACAGAACCACAACAACATTTAACTCAGTATTAATAAATTTCAATAAAGTTTGTAGATGGACAAATTAACTCGTCCCAGCCATCATGCTGTGTAATTATTCATTTAACAAGGAGAAAGTGATGGCTGCAAATGCTGGAGATCAGAATCGAGAGTGTGGTGGTGGAAAAGCACAGAATGTCAGGTAGCACCTGAGGAGCAAGAGAATCAACGCTTTGTTTAAGATCCCTTCCTCAGGAGTTCGGTTTATACAAGTTAACAGCAGTCAGAACCAGTGGCTGAAGTCATTATATGGGCAGAACACTGTGCTGCTAATCTGTTGGTTTGGAATTGAAGTCACTTCACATTGCTGTGTTTTATAATGTATGGCACGATGTTACATCTTGCGCAAATCATTGCCCTTTGATAAAAAATCAAACAACAAAAAATTGGACATAGGACCAGGAAGCAGAAAATATACCTTCCAATATCAACAAATGCTGGAAAATTATTGCAATTATTAGAAAAGGGCAAAAACATCGTGAACTAGGTGGATCATGTAACCAACTCACATCCGGAATTAAAGTGAAAGTTCCATGACCTCATTAGTTTCAGGCACTGGATATTTAACACCTTGCATAAGATATTGTGAGCAGATTTGTGCACCCTGACTATGGAAGGATGTGTTGAATTTGGAGGGGGCTCAGAGGAGATTCATAGGAATAGTTTTGAAGATGAGGAGTTTGGCATATCAGGATTGTTTGAGGACTCTTGTCCTGTATGTATGCAGTGGGTTTTATAAATATAATAGGGAATCTGACTCAAAAGTACACTCCGTTAACAGACCTGGATTGAGTGGACATGGAGAAGGCGTTTCCACAATAGGACTGAGCTGGATCCGAGGAAAAAGGCTCAGGGTGAAAGGAAAAGCCTCTGGAACTGAGATGAAAAATAATATGTTCAGCGAGAATATGGTAAACGGAAGTCATTGCCACAGGAAGGCTGTGGAGAAATATATAGTTGGTTGATGAATGAGGAAATCAAAGGATGCATGAGAAAAGCAGGTGAATTGGATTAGGAATTATATCAGCCACGACCGAATAGTGGAGCAGATTTGCAGTACCATATAGACTCATTCTGTTGCTATTCCTAATGTTCTTCTGATGTTATGGACAAGTAGTGAACAATATTTGATTCTCCCAAGTGTCAAGCAATTACCGTCTTCAACAAATGAGATTTTAACCAAAGATCTTTGATATTCTTTGACATTGCCATCATGTAATCCACCACTATCCACATCCTGGAGATTAACCATGACCCAAACTAACTCTGGCTTAGCCATGTAAGTATTGTTACGGCAAGAGCAAGTCAGAGGCTAGGAATCCTGCTGCGAAACAGACATTTCCTTACTCTGTGAAGCCTGATGACCGCCAACAAGGCACACGTCAGTAGTATGAGGTAATAATCTACAGTTGCCTCGATGGGTATAGCTCCAACAACACTAAAGGAGCTCAATACCATTCAGGAGCAGGAGAAAATCTGAAGGAGATTCAAAGCAGAATTGCAAGCTAAACATTTTTTTTATATCTCTGTACATCGAAAGTGACAGATCTGGTAGGTATATCCAACATTTTCTTTGGTTGTTATAAATATCCAGCATCTGTAGTAGTTTTCCATTTCTTCCACTTAATTGCCAACACATCCACAAACGTCCAGTCTGTCCCCCTCCAACACTGTCGCTCATAACAGAAGGGTGTACCAACAACAATAAACATCGCAGCAACTCACCAAGTTTCACAAGACAGTTCTGTTTCAATCTCACAGCCGCTACTGTCTAGAAGCATGGGACTGACACTACTTGCAAAACTGCTTGAAGACACTCAATATCCTCGCTTGGGAACCCACCACCATTTCTTCAGTATTGTTGAATCAGTTAAAAGTTATTTTGACAGCTCCATGGAGAGGAAACGTTTCGGAGGATATGCGTCAAATGCAGGAAAGTGGTTTTAGTTCAGTTCATAAAATTGGTAAGCATGGAAGAGTTAGACCAAAGTGTCTGTTTCCGTGCTCCATGACTCAATTTGGATGATCCAATACCAAATGGTCTGCAAAGGCTTTAGAAGGAAGCTGACAACAGCCTTCTGAAGAGTAACTTGAGATGGGGAATAAATGCTCTGCATACTAAATACAGTGTAAAACATCTTTATTTTGAAAAATCCCTGCTACATCAGAAGGAAGGAAAAACAATAAAAATGAACTACTCGTGAAATAAGTATGAATGCAAACATGGGAAATAACCAAAGACAGGGAAAGTTTGTCAAATTTCAATAAAGATTGAGAGAGGTAAGTAGGTTTTACACAAACATAAAAACCACAAGACTTCCGGATACTGTAAATCAGAATCAAAATACAAGTTGCTAGAGAAGTTCTATGAAAGGATTACATACTTGAAATGTTATTTCTGATTTCGCTTCTCAGATGCTGGCAGACTTGCTGATAAGTTCCAGCACCTTCTGTTTTTGTTTACAGAAACATAACTGGATTTAAGGACTTACCAATAACGCCAAAAGCTGCAAGCATTGGGTAGTATATACGAGCTATCTGTAAGATTGCTGAGTATTTCATTTTGCATCCAGTCAGGTCTGTCTGTATCCGTGGAGTCAATAATTCTCTCCACCGAAATATAATAATATTGTTAGCACAACCTCATTTTATTTGGCAATTAAATGTCCAGTGAGACATTAAATCTTTTTCAATCACTAATTGCATTAGTTACAGTCGCCTGAATAAGCAGGAAATTAACCATTTCCCTCTGAGAATTATTGCAGAATAGAATCTGTTTTTAAAATGAAACACCACTACGCTCTTGAGAATTTCAATTTGATTTGATTGTCGTGCGCACTCAAGTGCAGAAGTGCATGAGTACAGTGAAAAGTGTAAACTGCCACCATTTCTGGGGGCATCTTAGGTACAAAGGTACCACGTACAACATCATGGACATTGTAGAAAAACAAAGTTGCATTTAAAAGATTAATTTTGAAATATTTCCTAGAGACAGAACAAAACGCTCCAGGTTTCAGTAAAACTATTCTGTATCATACTGAGATTTAACGTTTTCCTTCATTATCGCCTTTTAAATTAAAGAAAAAATACCAGGACAGGTTTGCAACTGAATGAGAATCCCACACGGATTGCTAATCCGGCCATTTCCTTTCTGATGAAAGAACGAAGCTATGCATTTCTGAGTGGAGATTCCATTCAGGATTACCCTCAGGAATGTGGAAATTGTACTTCCATTTTGACAGATCATTTCTGGCTACAACTGCCTTGTAATGCATAAAGTCAGTGTGATTTAACAATACTGTAATAGTAAGCTGCTCGGAGGGGAATGATGGCGTGCATCATTTTAATCGAATGTAATGTGGTTCGGGTGCCAATGTTCCTGGTATGTAGGGTGCAGACTGCTGATGAGTTTGAATGCCAACTAGAATGTGGGTAGTGTATTGATTGAGTTTGCTGATTGCTGCTGTTAACCTGATCCAATCCCTGATCGACAGATACAATTAAAAGTTTCAGGGGATCTGATCACTCTGAGAGCTGGTTCTGAGGAAAGTGAACCAGTGTCAAGTACTTTACACGCTAAAATAAAAGTGCATTAATTACGGGATACTGACGTCGCTGGAAGTATTTCATTGACGATGGGATTGAGATTCGTGATGTATTCATGCAAAAGCATATACTCGCTGAAATACGACTGGACTTCAACCAGGTTTTCCAAATGTGGTATGTTGAACATATCAGTGGACAGTTTTCCCAGACCAACTGGGCTTTGGGAATAACCCTTGAATGAACGCAATTGCATCTCCTCAGGACATGTCGTGAACAGATCGTCACCAGGTCAGCTCACACCAAAACCCCAAAACAAAGCCAAAACTTGTTCAAACCATAAACACTTCCAGCATGACCAGAGCCAGCAAACCATTCTCGTTGCTGCTGGAATGTGTACTTGTGACAATGAAAGAGTCTGACTCGCCTTGAATGAGTAAGCGAACTCGTAGGCCTGTATCCAAGTGACTGCACTGCGTGGAAAACCTATCTAGAGCTGCCTTGGGAGTTGAATTGCTTAGCAGCATCCAATTCGTAAGCAATGAAATAAACATCTGGTTAAATGCTCGCCTGGTTCTAATGGAGGTAGATACCAGCACAAGTGTATCAGTGATCGCAGAACCATTGTCTGCCGAAATTCCCTCGGGATGGGAATTCTTTAGATTGTGTAAGTCCTCAACTCGACTGAAAATCTATCTCCGGGATCTGTTACAGATTAAGGGGATAACTTTGATTGCTATCTCGTTTGAGAATTGTGATTAATTTGTATGTCCAGTTAAAGTTTTTCGAGCTTATTTGTCAAACTCTGTGATGATGATTTCAAAGCTCTGGACATTACCTTCAAGACATGGACTACCGGAAGTATTGGTCAGGCACAAAAGGATGTCATTTTCCAGCACGGAAGTCAAATATTTTCTGAAGTTGAATGACATCCAGCATGTTCAGGAAGCTCCATACCACTCACCATCCAATGGTTGAATGGAAAGAACACTCTGAACATTGATGGCAGGCCTAAAGAAACAGCCCAACAACTTCACTGGATCCCAAATTGTCCCAGGTCCTCTCTGATTATTGGACGACCTCTCACACAATAGCAGGGATAGTTCCAGCAGAGTTGATGATGGGAAAAATAATCTGCACCAGGCTTTTAACCTTGATATTTCCATACCAGGGGTGGGGCTGAAATAACATAAGGAGAGCGAAGACCAGGCACATGCTTCCTCGAAGCGAGAGAGACAGTTTAATTCAGGTGGTGAAGATTGCTTTCGAACCGAATGGCCCTGCATGGGTACAAGGTGAGATCGATGCGAAGTCAATTCCCCTGACTTGCAAAATGTGGCTCAGTGAGGTGGTCCTGAACAAGCATGCAGATCATGTTTGCTCCTTGTTCCCTAAAAAACAGCCAGTAACGCTGACAGAAACCCCGGTGTCTAGCGTTGAATGAACCTGTGAATCCGATATGGATGCAATTTCGATAGCATTACTGCCTGCCGAAGAGGAGTAAATTCAAACGTGACACACTGGTGGTAAGAGACTGGATACGTTCCAATGCATTTCGCCTGTGTCAGAGTCATAGTGGGAAGAAACAGACCAGGGATGAAAAAGGTCCACGACCAATTTAAACTACATACCCAACGGAGACTTTGGCAAGGACTGAATGACATCACAGGTTCTAAAAAGAGACAGTGCTAGATAACAGACACTGGCAAATCCCTCCCAGATCGTCTCAACGGCTTCTAGACTCGCTTTGAGCAGACTTTTGGCAGAGAGGTAACATCTATTCCGACAATGCCTGACCAACAGTCACGGCATGAGAGGTCAGATCAGTTTTCCCTCATGTGAATCCAAGGAAAGCAATGGGACCAGATGGAGTACCAGGCCGTGCACTCAGAGTATGCGCAGATAAATTGGCAGAAGTACTCTCGGACATCTTCAAACTTTCCCTGAAACAGATCACTGTCCCTGTCTGTTTCAATCGGGCCAACCTCATTCCTGTGCCGAAGAGGGCTCATTCAGCCTGTCTCAATGACTAGCGCCCAGTGGTACTAACTTCGGTGGTCATGAAGTGCTTGGAAAAGCTGGTAATGGCATTAATCAGCTCCAGCCTCCCCACTCCTCTTGACCCACTCCAATTTGCATACCAGACCAAAAGATCCACGTCAGTTGCCATATAACTTGCCATTCGATCCTTCTTAGAACATCTTGACACCAAGAACAGCTCCGGAAGAATCCTATTCGTAGACTGCACTATTATCCCATGATTACTAAAAGTAGTGATCGTGGACTAAGCCCCATTTACTGCAACTGGATCTTCAGTTTCCACAGGCGACAATCAGTGAAGACTGGGGACAAAATTTCACCATCACAAAAACTCAAGACTGGAGCCCCCCAAGGGTACGTATTCAGCCCCCTACTGTACTCATTGTATACCCATGACTGCATCGCCCAATACCAGACTAATGTCATTTCCGAGTTTGTTGATGACGTCACCATCGTCGATCGAATCTCAGTTGGTGACGAAATAGACTGCAGAAGGGAGGAAGAAGACTTGAAAAAATTGTGCACTGAGAACAATTAAGCTCTCAACACCGGCTAATCAAAGGAACCCATTTTTGACTTTTGGCAGTGTGTTATTCATACCCCCCAACACATAAACAGCACTGGGTTGGAACAAGTGGAGAGTGTCAAGCTCCTGGGAGTGGTAATCAACAACAAGTCTTCTTGGACTCTTTATGTGGTGCACGAGTTACAAAGGCTCAAAACATCTCTTCTTCCTCAGGAATCTGAGGAAATTTGGAATGACGGTGATCAGTCTGGCTAACTTTTAGGGGTGCACTTTCAAGACCATTCTGTCTAGATGATTCACTACTTGAACTTGCAATTATGCCATTCAAGATCAGAAACTGTTGCAGAGTGTGATCAAAGTTGCCCGGAAAATCACACAGGCCAACATTCCATCGACAGGTTCCATCGATAGGTACGCAGTCAAGTAAAGGCTGCCAGCATTCTCACAGATCCAGCCCACTTGGCAATACTTTTCCACAAACTCCACCATCTGGGAGAAGGTAAACAAACCTGAACACACGCACCAGCTGGGTTGTAAAAGTTTCTGTCCTTCTGTTATGTAAATACTGAATGGACTCACAAGCTCTTAACATTCGCATATCTGTGTTTTTGTTTTTGCTGCTGTTAACTCATTGTTTAATTAACAATGCTACTTAACTATGTGATCTGCCTATTGCTCGCAAGACAAAGCATTTCACTGTGCCTTGTCACACGTGACAAAAAGTCAATTGAACGCAATTCAGTCCAAAAAGTTGAAGTGGAAGTTTCAAGAGAAAGAGCACGTGCACATTCCCGGACTTGGTGAGGGAATAGTTTCATTATTGGAACGAGGACCAGGTTTGGTTACACTGACTGTCAGATCATTGACTGGGACTGTAAAACCAGGCCAACTACGGAGTTAAACAGGAGAATGTATCAGCTGAATGCCTGTCCATCTTGTGTGCAGTGATTGTCGAGGCCGAGAGTCCTTGGAGAGGGGATATGTGGTGTCCACCAATACTCTTGATGCCTTTTAGAGAGTTTGTCACAATGGGTAATAGAGTGTTTTATTTCCCCCTCCAAATCCATTTTCATTTCTTCCTTCCCCTTCCCTTCCCATTCACTTTATTTTCTCACTCACACCTGAACCCTTTTGTTCTTTGCTTGTTAATGACTAACTGGCTACATGGGTGGTTTTCCTGCATTATAGCATAGAGTTCTTTTGCAATAATGTGTTTTTTTCTGAGTCTATACATACTTACACAGCCACAGAGACACGGGTGTTGTGGGAGAAATATAAGCGATACTGATGTGCAGTGGTCATGGCGGGGATCAATAAAAGAGAAAGGGAAATAAAGAAAACAAGAGGGTCTTCTCACTGTCAGCACAGGCTTTGAGCTGGTTGGTTGACGCCCATGGACTGTGTTTTTGTAAATAACAGATAACAAGGTAAAGGGATACCGTTCTCTGTGAAGTGATTTCAGTTTTAAATGAATGCATTCATTTGCTATGAATGAGAAGTTATTGCAACTCTGAATCGGCATAAAAGAAAACAATCATTTGTGTGTTGGCAGATTGTGTCTGCTGGGTGCCACAGGGGAGGGACCAAAATGCCAAATTGTTTTTATTTGGTTACATGAGCACACATCACCGGGTCAAGTTCCTTGCTTTGTGCAATGGCTCAGGGATTGGGGCTACGCTAGCATTGATAGACTGCTCCTTGAAGGTGGAGCAGCGCTGCTTCCTGTCAACAGCTGGTAGGCTGATCGACGTGCCCTGAGGGAGGGAATTCAAGGAGTCTGACAGCGTCATAGTGAAGGAACAGCAATATACTTCCAACTCAAAATGGTGAGTGAATTGGCGGGGAACGTGTATGGTATGGTGTTGTCATGTGTCTCTGCCCTTGTCTGGATGGAAGTGATAACGTGCTGGAAGGTCCTGTCTCAGGATCTGTGGTGAATTACTGCAGTGTGTCTTGTTGATGGTACACAATGCTGATATTGAGTATTGGTGGTTGAGGGACTGAATGATTGTGGATATTGCAATCTAGTTTATCACTTTGTCCTTGGAGAGTGTCAAGACGTTTCTTTAATAATTGATATCAGTGCTCAGTTTCTCTTTCACAGAGAATATTCACGCTGACTCTCAATGTTCAGGGAACTGCTCAGATATGTTCGTGTATGTGTGATATGCTGTTTACCATTATTAGGACAGTCTTAACCAATGCGTCAATAAGTCAGGCGGGGCTGCCCATTCTCTCCTGCCTTCTTTGCCTGCTGAATAGAGCATTTGTCGAGTACATTAGGAAGGATGCGAGTCAGAGAGGGGGATCTGTTTCAGGTAGCGGAGGCCTGCAGTTCAAAGCCTCTCCGTACGTACATGACATCACCGATTTCGACTCAGATCCACTGTTGGTAACAAGTCTCGAGCATTTGTGAACAGTTCAAGCTGGCCTCAGGAGCCCAGAGTGAGGCCATGCTCTCGAGGAAAAAGACCGACCGATTCTTTATCCCCTTCACGGTCAGGACAGATTACCTGCAAGCGCTGGGCATATGATTCAGAGGGGCTGAAGTGAACATAAAAATCTGGAATGAGCAATTTGCCAAGGTGAGGCAGAAACAGGGAACTTCTTCTTCATTTCGAGTAAAAATAAGATCATCAGGTGTGAGGCATTATCTCTGTTGCTGTCGGTGATGCAGGTTTGGCCCATTGCCCAGAACTGCACTCTTTCAGTCACCCGACCCATTTTCCACTTCATGTAGATATTGAAAATTGACAGCGTCCGCGGAGACTCCATGTTAAAAAAAAAACAACAAACATTTGTATAAGTGATGGAAAGGATGTACTCAATACTGCCCTCACACTAATGGTTACATTTAGGTGCAGCTGCATCAAGCTGTGCAAACAAAAATTGTCACGATGTACTGAGGTTCTGCCTGTCCACAGTTTTGTGTCGGACGGTACTGGCCTCGTTGCCACAGAAAACTCGAGGTAGTTGGACCTTTCGTTATCATGAGTCCGACCACCAGTCCATCTGGAATTCGGCAGCACGCAATGTTCCTGAGACACTGCAGGGAAAGGAGAGTGAGGATCCTGTCACATGGTTCCCTGAACAGAATATCAAAGTCCTTTTGCAGAATTCTGTTAAAATTGCCCTTTGTAATATGCATCAAGGTATCGCTTCACTTGTGGTGAGAAATGCACTATTTGAGAGACCCTTCTCTTGCGAATCTATTTTTCTCTCTACCTGATTCTGTGTATTTGGATTTCTCCCCCTGTCTCTCTTTGTCACTCCAATTCTCTCTAGCTTTGTGTTACAGAGTGATTTGGCACGGAAACATACCCTTCAGTTCAATCAGTCATTGTTAAGTATAATCTAAACTAAAATAATCCCACCAGCCTTCACATGGTCGATATCCTTCCAAGCATTTCTTATTCATGAAACTATCTAATTGCCTTTTAAAATAGCAACCAAGGACCTACGTTTAGCTCTATAAGTCTTGTTTATTTTTCCAAAATACAACAATTTACATTTATTCAGGTTAGACTCTGCTTTCCACTACCCAGCCCATTGTCCGAATGCATCAAGATCTGTTTTCTATGTCTCTCTCTGCGTAATTCTTTGTATGTCTGTATCTGTCACTTTTTCACTGCCTAAGTCTATCAATCTAGGTTGTTGTGCCTCTGACACAGAGACGGGCTCTTTAACTTTGACTGTCCACTCGGTCAGTCAACCTGTAGAATGCGTGAACGGAACTGCTACGTCATAAAATGCAAATTATGGATCTCGAACTTAATTGTATAAAGTTGGCCTCACAGTGATAGGAAAGAGGGCTAGGTGGAGATCATTTATCATAAGATCGTTGTTTGGTGTTGTTAACCTGCGCCAACGTGAGAGCCCTTCCTGATAGAGATAAACAGGAGGTTCAGAGAGTCTCCTCATTCTCAGCACTGATTCGGAGATTGCAGTGTTCGTCACTGTTGGGATATTGCGTGCAATTCTGGTCGCCTTCCTATCGGAAGGATGTTGTGAAATTTGAAAGGGTTCAGAGAAACTTACAAGGATGCTGCAGGGTTTTAGTATTTGAGCTATTGGGAGAGACTGAACAGGCTGAGACTGATTTCCCTGGAGCGTCAGAGGCTGAGGGGAAACCTTATAGAGGTCTACAAAATTATGAGGCACATGGATATTGCAAATAGGCAAAGTCTTTTCACTGGGGTAGGGGAGTCCAGAACTAGAGGACATAGGTTTAGGGTGAGAGGGGAAATGTATAAAAGAGACCGAAGCAGCAACTTTTTCTGTGGTGCATGTTTGGAATCAGCTGCCAGTGGAAGTGGTGGAGGCTGGTACAATTGCAACATTTAAAATGCATTTGGATGGGTATATGAATAGAAAGGGTTTGGAGGGACGGGGCGGGGGCGGGGCGTGGTATGAGGGACTAGATTAGGTTGGGATATCTGTTCGGCATGGACCGGTTGGACTCAAACGTCCGTTTCCATGCTGTACATCTTTTTTTTTAGACTTACAGTGTGGAAACAGGCCCTTCGGCCCAACAAGTCCACACCGACCCGCCGAAGCGCAACCCACCCATACCCCTACATTTACCCCTTACCTAACACTACGGGCAATTTAGCTTGGCCAATTCACCTGACACGCACATCTTTGTGACGGTGGGAGGAAACCGGAGCACCCGGAGGAAACCCACGCAGACACGGGGAGAACGTGCAAACTCCACACAGTCAGTCACCTGAGTCGGGAATTGAACCCGGGTCTACAGGCGCTGTGAGGCAGCAGTGCTAACCATTGTGCCACCGTGCCGCCCATGACTCTAAGGGCAGAATCCATGTGCTATGCACATGTAAATAAAGGGTGACTTGGTGATGGGATTGCGGACTCTGTGCAGTTATTCAGTAGCAACAACGAAAGTGGCAACAGTCAAATTTGAATTTGGTAGTTATTTGTGGTAAAATACTCCTCTGTGTGAAGTTTGACTTGTTCGATCCTACCGTTAAATTCTGGGATGTGGAAAGAATGCCTTCTTTTTTGCAGGCAGAAGAAAGGCAACGAGTAACCCGGATCGATGCTGACCAGCAGAACATTCAGTTATTGGGAACTTAATTTTCTGAGAGACATCAGGTGCCAAAAACGTTCAAGGAATGATGCATTCAGTTCAGGAATATTACGACCCAAAGCCTTCTCTAATTCTAGCTCACTATCAGTGTTATTCAACTCGTTGAGAACCACAGAAATTGTAATCAGGAGTTCTCGTGTTTAAGACGACCAACCGAGGCTCGTGACATTTGGCTAACCCTGAATGAGACTTTTCGGTTTGTGGGATTCTTGGCGTGACCAGGCAGAAAACCTCCAAGCTGAAGACTAACTGGCCTTCAAACTGACATTACAAATGGCTTTGCCAATAGAACATGTGGTCAATAGAAAATATATCTTTTAGTACTAAAATAATAGGAAATTATTGCAATCATCACAAATAAACGAACTTAGAGAGAACTATGTGGAAAGGGTGATTAACCAACATATGCAATAAAATTAAAAGTCTCATGTACTCTTTAGTTTCATGTATTCCTTAGCAGAAACGTAAAGTCTTACAAAGCATTTCGTGATCAAGTCTTGGGCCCCGTGTCTAAGGAAGGATGCATTGAACTTGAAGCAGGGTCAGAGGATGTTTATAAGAATGGTTTTAGCGACGAAGGGTTTGCTTAGAATGAGTGGTTGAGGACTTTGTCTATGCACGCGAAATGGTTTAGAAATATGAAGAGTAGTCTGTTTGAAACTGACAGAATTTTGAGAAACTACGATAGAGTTGACGTAGAGAAGATGTTTCCATTAATAGGATGCACCAGGACCTGAGGCTCAACTTTGGGGTTAAGGAATGTCCATTTGAAGATAAGACAAGGAACACTTTCTTCAGCCAGAGGATGGTGAATCTGTGGAATTAGTTGCCACAGAAAGGCTTTGGAGATCAAGTCACGAAGTGTATAGAAGAAACGGATAGTTGTTAATGTTATCAAGGATTACAGTTAGAAAGCTAGAAAATGGCGTTAAGAAACATGTCAGCCGTGATTGAATGCCGGGGCACATTCACTGGGCCCGATGGTCTAATTCTGCTCCTAGGTATTATCTTGTGGACAAGTAGTGAACGACATTTGATCCACAAAAGTGTCAGGCAATAACCATCTTCAACTCTATAGGGAAAAGCCGAGGCAGAAATCAGAAGCTGGAAAGGGAAGGAATCATTAACCCAGGAGAGTCTGCAGAATCAACAGCACTGCACGTACTGCTTGTCAAATCTTATTGGCCTTTTGCCATTTGAGGATTTTAAACCATCTGTACACCAATTCTCACAGCTAGATAAATATCTAATCCCTCATTATAAGATGACAGCATTTTGTTATGGAGAGCAAGAGGGATTGTCCGGAGTAAAGTAGTCCAACTGATATTGGTTGAATACCAGCAGGGTTATCCAGGGGTTTCCAAAATGAAGATGTTGGAGTGACGTTACGTCTGATGGTCAGGATTGGATGCCAACATGGCCACGTTGGTGAGACAGTGGCCAGTGCTCATATGGATAATCATTATTTGCAGCAGATGCTCCTAACCTCCACCCCACCCCCATACTCCTGCAAACGGCTGGATAATCCATGGATTAGATTACATATGTACTATACCGGTCCTTTCATTAGCTCAATGTTCTTGGTTATTTTGGCTGTCCTTTGAAAGTAGTTGGACCCGGATAGAATTCATTTTCCAAACTCCGTGATGATTATTCAGTGGCTATAACATCATCCATGATACACGGACTCCTCGAAGTACTCGTCAGAGACAAGAGCATGTCATTTTCCAGCATTTTTTTCCAGTATTTTCTGACCTCAAGTATCATTCAGCATGTTCCGACAGCTCCATGCCATCCACCATCCAATGGTCTGGTGAAGAATTAAAGTCAGGATTAAAGAAACAGCCAACAGCTTCACTCGATACCAAACTGTCCCGGGTCCTGTTCGATTATACGACCAACCCTCAGAAAACAACAGAGCTAGCTCCAACAGTGTTGTTAATGGGGAGAAGATGCTGCACCAAGGTTAAACCATATTCCCAGAACTGAAAGAGGGTGAAACAGCATCAGGAACTCCAATACCAGATAAATGTCTCCTCTAATCGAGAGTGACAGGTAACTTGAGGAAAGCAAGGTTGGTGCCGAAACAACAGAAATGGCGATGCATCGGTAAAAGACAAGGCTATTGTGACGTTTGATTCCAAAACTTACATAGTTTCTGAAGAGAGGCGTCCCTGAACAAGAATGTAGATCATATAAAAACTGCCGTCGCCCACTGGGCTGGTACAATGCGTATCTGGCTCCTCAGAACAGCCAGATATTCTAACAGAAACCGTGGGCTCTTCCCTTTGCTTAGCGAAGAAGGCACCTTCCAGTCTGAGATGGATGCAGCCTCGAAACCATCACCAACGAAGAAGAGGAGGAAAATCTCCCGTGACACTCTGGGGTGTTGGGGTGTGTTTAAATGTTGGGGTGTGTTTAGATCTAGGGAGGGTGAAATAACTATACCTGTTACAAACAAGTGTTTTTAGTACCGGGCCTGAAATGGTTAAAACTGCAGCTGGACTGAAAGCTGCAGTCTTCCTAACCAAACCACAGAAAAAGGCTAGCTGACAAACATTATGTTAATCATTCTATTAAAACATTGAAACTCGTAACTGCCGGACATTACCCATGAAGGAAGTCACTGCTATCTTGCTAATTGTCCCATTGAAATGGGTAATTGTGTAACTGTTAGACTATCTGTAAATTGGCTTATTTAATTGACCCATCGAAACTGTAGCGTAGCGAGACGTATAGAGATGGTAATTGGGATATTGATTCTGTAAGCCAACAAAGAATTTATTGAACAAGTAAACGGAGCGCCTGGCCCCGGAATGTCCGAGCTATTGTTCAGCACAGCAGGAACCGAACAGACACCTCGACACGGCCAGGAAGCTGAGCAGTCAGTGAGGAGTATAACTGGAGCAAGCCCGAACAGAAGAGCAGAACGCGCCTTCTCCAGCAAGCCAGGGAGCTTGCTGTATCACGGACGACTCTCTCTCTCTTTCAAATAAAGCGGTCTGTAATTTGAATCTGGTCTGGCGTCCCTCTCTCTCTCTCCAAAACGAACACCAGGGCGGCAGTTCCGTCCTAACAGATGGTGAGCCTGGACGTGTGGAGGGAGTAGAGACACGCTTGCTGGCAGGAATTGAGGGTCGCCGAACGGCCGGCCACTTTAAACAGGGTCCGGGGACGCCCTTTGTGTAAAGGTCTCCAACCGTGTTTGAAGATTCTAAATTCCTAGTTTGGTTCGGTGGCTCACAAGTTCTTGCCAACCGAAATTGCGGAGAGAGAATCGGGCCAATCTTTTGCTTTCAATGTATCAGTGTTTGGAGCTCCGGAGTCCGGAGAGTCAAGAGAGTGACCATCGCAGACGGCAGTCGGATCGGTGGTGTCCGGGAGTGGATCGGTAATCGGGGGTATTATCGGTGAGTAATTACACTAGAAATTGGAATTGGTGAGTATTAAAGTAATTTGAAGTGTAGATCTGGTGAGGAACGAATAGAGAGGAGAACGTAAACGGGTCCCTTGCGCTGACGGTACTGGGTTAAGTGTAGGCTTCCCTCCGCGCTGACGGTACTGGGTTAAGCGTAGGCTTCTCCCCGCGCTGATGAAACCGAGTTAAGCGTAGGCTTCCCAAAACAGGGACAAACGGAGACTTAGAAGTACATGGTTAACAAGTAAGGGACGTGAGTTATAGGGCAGGTAATCACGCAAACCGAAGGACTGATTTGACCGAAGTAGACTTACTAGAAACGAGGTAGTGGTGTTGGAGGGTTCAATTTGTTTCAACTGCTGAAGCTCTGGTCAGAGAAGCCGAATTGCCGGGCGTACCACGGCGGCTACCCCAAACCAGCAGTGTGATGGAAGCGTTTAATTACGGTCCACCCAGGTTGGTGGCCATGCGTACACGTCACCCCGGAGTACCGTGGTGGTGACGGAGTCTGTCCACCAATTTGTCCCTAACAAAGCAATTACTTCTCGATTGTGTGACGTTGGAAAGAAGTAACCTCCTTCAGATGCTTGAACAAGCCCCGACTCAGAGAGCAGAGATACTAGTGAAATTGACTACAACGCTCACTGACCCCTCGATAATGGTCAAAACCCTAGACTCCTTGTGCACATATCCCAGGAATACCGCTAAACAGAGAGTTGACTTGGGGGACCCCCCCAGGGAGTGGAGAGGGACAGGGGAGGGTCCCACGTCGTGGAAGTCTTTCTTCCTTGTCATTTTTTATCCACTCTGGGATAAGGAACAGTGGGAGGAAAAGGGCATTGTCTCTGCAGGTCCGGGCGTAGTGGGCCCTTCATTGTCTTCACAGGAGTGCACGGTCTTGACCGGGCTGGCTGCATACCTCTCTTTCCCACCCGAGGCGGACTTGAGCACAACCGCGCCAACCTCGGTTACGCCAGTCCTTTCCGCTGAGGGTCCTAAGATGGGCGAGGTCATAAAGTCCATCCAGGCCCTCATTGAGCAGAATAACACAACCAAGGAGGGGAGAAACAAGTTGTTAGCCCTACAGAAAGCGGTCACGCAGTGGAGAGATTAGGTGTGGTTCCCGGAGGATGACAGGGAGTTTTTGACGGGGCCCGAGCTGGAGATCTTGAGGACCTGGGTAGCTGATAGTGTGGCCGCCGGCAGGAGGGCAGCGCAGAAAAGACTATTTCGGAAGGACAAGGCAGTGAGGAGGACTGCGAACGATGAAGTGTATTTCAAAGAGTTTCTCACTCGGTTCGGGAATAAGATCCCTAAGCCTAATTGCCCAGCTACAGATGGGGAAGGAACAGATCGTTCAGGGTGGGAACTGGAACATACCCAGTCCCATTTCCCTGTGTCGCCCCCGTACGAGGATACCACTGCGTGCCGCAGTGGTATTGGGGGTGAGCCATTACCACCAGGGGGGCCACCACCCCACCGCCATATACGACGGCGCCTACGGCCCCCGCGGAAGCCAGAGAAAACTCAACGGTACAGGCTCCGGTGGTTGAAGTGGTTGGGGGAAAGGTTGAAGTAAAGGACCCCGTTAGGGAGATTGTAACGGGCCAGCTGAATATCCATAGGGAGCAGACTGACGCGTTACAGACGCAAGTGCATGATTTGTGGAGGAGACACCTAGATGAGGATATTGCTGCCCTGAGGGAAAAACCGACAAAGGGTAGGACTAACACAGAGGGGGATGTACATGTGGAGACGGACTCACTCTGTAGTGGCACTACACGGGATTCCTTGCCGGATAAGATAGGGGGAAGACACGACAGACTGACTCTATGTAGCAACCTGGACGCCGGGGCAGTACCTATGGGGTCCAAATCGGACAGCGATGACGAGGATACTCTGGTAGTTGTAGGCAGAAACATGAAGGCTACACTCACTTCATCGGCAAACAAGGGAGGTCACGATATGGTAATTAAACCAGAGACTGAGCTCGTGGGGGGTTATGAAGGGATTCAGCCATCCATGCCCCTGCTTGCCACAGGCCAGGGGAATAGTAAATATGTCCCGTGGTCCAGGACAGATCTAGAGGCACTGGTAAAGAAGCTCCCCCCGATAGAGAATGGTGCCTCCGCATGGACAAAGGTGTTTGAGCTGGAGACCTGCCACGAAAAATTAGCACTAGCAGATTTTCGAACTATCATGGTCCGAATCAGAGCCTCGGGAGCTCTGACGAGGGCTCAGAAGGCTGCCAAGTGCGGGGAAAAGTGTGAGACGACCCCTTTCGACTGGTTTAGGAACAAAATCTATGACTCTCTTAGGGAAACCTTTCCCACAAGCCTAGACGTCAAGGATAATGAGGACATTCATGAATACATAAAACGGGCCTTGGACCTGTGGGAGGAGGGCACGGGTGAGAGACCAGATAGTTCCCCACTAGCCACAGCTCACTTTCGGAGAGGGGTGCTCAAAGGCTTGCCGCCACCTCTAAGAGGGAAAATTGAAGATCCTGTTGCGGACTTTGACTCCTTACCATGCGACCAATGGACTAAACAACTAGCCCACCACATCAGGTGTTATCGGGCGTCTGAAAAAACGAAAACAGAGGCGCACTCCTCCAAGGCGTCAGCGCAAGTAATAGAGCAATTAGGGAAGGTTGTTGAGCAGGCTACAATGAAAACTGCTGCGCAGGTTGAACAGTTGGGGAAGGTCATAGAACAGGTGGCAGCGAAGATTACAGCGCGGGATCTGGTAAGACCAGACGTGGCACCGCAAATGTACGTGACCGCCCCTGTTCGGAGAGGGACCCGAATCCCTACCCCGCGTTATCCCCGACCTTACTACACTCCAGGTCCCCTGTCGTGCTGGAACTGCGGGAAAATTGGTCATTTCGCTAGAGAATGCCCAGCTGCTGGGTGGGAAGATCCGGGCACCAGGCACCCCCGAGACGTGGTTGGCCGCGGGGGATCAGGGGAGAGTCGGAATGGTAGGGAGGGTCTGCGAGGCCGGGAGTCGGCCGGTAGGAGGGAGCACCAAGACGCCAGGGGGGAGAAAGGGGGATGGAGAGCGGTGTCAGATTCCATGCAGGGAGTCGTAAATGTGGCACCTCTAGAGACTGAGGAGGACTGGGGGGAGGGGTTCCCCACCCAGTATTGACGGGGCCCGGGGGAGTCCCACAGTCTCCAGGCAGTTGAGATTATCCCATCACATTTGCCCCCCATGGTCCGTGTGCACCTGTGTGGTGAGGAGAGCCCATTCATGGCAGACACTGGGGCGTTTGCGTCAACCATTTCTCGACTGCCTAGGAACCTTGCCCTGACTGAAAATACTCTGGATACTGTGGGCTTCTCAGGGAAAATTGAGAGGCAAGTTTACACGAAACCCGTGACAATTTCAATAGGGAATCAATCCACCACAATTCCATTACTTTACGCACCACGTTGTCCAGTCAACCTCTTGGCCAGAGATGCCCTCACTTGCCTGGGGGCCCGCATTCACTGCTCCGAGGAGGGGCTTCGCCTACTCTGGCCGGGGGATGATCCCCCTGTAGGGGGCCAATTTGTGTTTAGTCCAACCCAGATCGAGGCGGGGATGCAGGAGGTAGAAATCTACTGGCTCAGGCTACTGTACCCACTCCCAGAACAGGGACTAAGGGCTGAATTCACGGACTGGCTCCCCAAGATCCCTGAATCACAGACTTACCACCCCCCTCGGGACCCTTGGCATGTGACCCTTAACTACGTCCCGGTGCAGGACCAGGTCTACCATGACCGATATGGCCCATGTGAATGACACAACCACTACCATAGAAGTTGTTGGACTAGTGGCGGGCACGGAGGGTATCGCGGCAATTGTCCACTTGAGTGGTGAACAAAAGGAGTGGTTCTGTTTGGGAGTAGGGGTAGTCCCTCACGTTACCCTGGCCATTGCCCCCGGATGCGAAGCTCGTAACCTGGGGCCCATCGTAAAGCAGGCCTTACAATGCGTGTATGTTCCGGTGGGGGACGAGGACGGGACGGAAGTTTCCTTGGATGGTCGTTGCCAGAAAAGAAGCATCAGGGTGACGGAAATAGCTAAATATGAGATAGTAGATTTAGAAAGGACACTTTTACTGGACACAAAGGACCATGATGATGCAGCTGCCCTGCTGGGGGAAATCAACCCAGAGCTGTGGACGGCACACCCTTTTGACACGGGGAAACTGGAAAGGGTGGTAGAACTGTCCCTGAAAACCGGTACTGACAGTTGCATTTGGGTACCACAGTACCCATTGTCGGCAGAACAGATTGAAGGCATTAGGCCTACAGTGGAAGGGCTGGTAGAGGTGGGAGTACTGAGGAAAATAAAAGGGGGAGGGTGGAATACACCCATTCTCCCGGTACCGAAGGGGATAGGAAAGGGATGGCGCATGGTCCACGACTTGCGGCGCATTAATGAGACTACTGAGACCCTCAACCTGAAGGTCCCAGACTCGTACGTGGCACTACAGGCTCTGAGCCCCGAGCTGCAGTATTTTTCCGTGATAGATTTGGCCAATGCTTTCTTCTGTTTGCCGCTTCACCCGGACTGTCAGCCCTGGTTTGCGTTCACGTATGAGGGCCAGAGATATACTTATAACCGCCTCCCCCATGGATATAAGGACTCGCCGGGTCTGTTCAGTGCGGCCCTTCTCCCGATTTTGAAAACGGTCCCCCTTCCCCAGGTCACTGTAATTATACAATATGTAGATGACCTGTTGGTGGCAAGCATAACGAGTGGACAGAACCTGCAGAGAGTGCGGGACCTTTCGGGAGTTTTGCTGGGAGCGGGGTTTAAAGTCAAAAAGGAAAAGTGCCAAATAGCGCGAAAATCAGTCACTTTCATGGGAAGAATAGTGGTGAGGGGTGGGACGACACTATCCCATGCCCATCGGGAGGGCATCCTCTCCTACGGGATCACAATTACTGTACAGGACATGATGTCCTTCCTCGGATTATGTGGGTACTCCCGCACGTACATCCCTGACTATGTCGGACTTACTGGGCCCCTTAGAGATATGATAACAGAAGTGGGAGCGAAGAAATTAAAGAGTCCTCTTAGGTGGTCCATGGATAGAGAAAAAGCATTCAGAGAAGTGAAGCAGGCATTGGGTGGGGCGGCAGCCTTAGCGCACCCTGATTATGACAAGGAATTTCATTTAGATGTGGCAGAGAAGGATGGATTGAGCAACGCTGTCCTGTACCAAAAGGACAGAGGAGCAAGGAAGGTCCTCTGCTACTATAGTTGTAAACTGGATCCTGTTGAGAAGGGCTTCCCCGGATGCGCCCGGTTTGCCTCAGTGGTGGCCAAAGCGGTCAAAAATACCGCGCATCTGGTACTGTGCCACCCCCTGTCAATCCATACAGACCACAGCGTGAGTGCCTTCCTTGCCTCAAACTCTTTCAGTTTTTGTAATAAACGCCAAGTGAGGCTTGAGACATCTCTCCTGGCCCCACACATATCCTTCCGGCCGTCCAAAGGGGAGGGCCGAAATATGGTGGCTGGAGTAAACGGAGGTTCCCTCCCTCCCCATGATTGCGTAGCAAGAGTAGCAGAGGAAAAGAGACTGAGGAGGGGGCTCCACGTTGAGCTGCTTCCTGACCCAGACTGGTCGCTTTACACCGACGGGAGTAGCAACCGTAGTCCCGGTGGCAGCGTTCAGGCTTCCTACGCAGTGGTACGGGCTGAAGAGGGGGGATACACGACGGTAGAGGCGAAGGAGTTATGTCAGCCAGCCTCTGCCCAACTGGCGGAGATTGCGGGTCTGATCAGGGCACTGGAGTTGAGCAGCGGGAAGAGGGTAAACATATACACGGATTCTGGCTATGCCTGGGGTGCAGTGCATGTAGAGGGTGCATGCTGGATACGGCGGGGGTTTCAAACTACAGCGGGGCGACCGGTAAAACATGAGACTAGCCTACGGGGACTCCTCAGAGCTGTGCTCCTCCCAAAGGAAGTGGCGGTTATCAAGGTACAAGGGCACTCAGGGCCGGACACGGAGGAGGGTAGAGGTAACTCTGCGGCTGATGAGGCGGCGAGGGGAGTCATTCAGGCGATGAACCTTCGTTCAGGAACGTGCACCCAGGCAGAATGTGTGGGGTGGGACCGCAGGGGACGAGGAGGACGGTGGGCAGGTGCCACTTCATGGGAGTGGGGGCGAAGTGGGTAGCCCCGTTAGTCGGGAAGATACTTTGATGCACCTTATTGAATTACAGGACCGTGCCAGTGCGGCGGAAAAGAGGGAATGGGAGGCTAGTGGAGCGGTGGCCCAAATGATTTGCGTGGGAACATCGCGGCACCAACTGTGGAGATCGGCGGGGGGTGAGGTGGTAGCGCCCCGCTTCCTGCTCCCCACACTATTTTCTGAGCTTCATGGACCAACTCATATAGGAGTTCAGAAGGTCCTCCTAGCCTTACGAGATCACTGGTGGGCTCCCAAGTTACGGAAGCAATTGGAAAACCTGAGGGCGAGGTGTAGGATCTGCAACGAACATAATGCACGGCGGACTCTCCCCCACCCTATACTTACTTCCCCAACTCCTCTCGGCCCGTGGCAGGAAATCTGCATGGATTTCACCGACGTGGGGGGCAAGTGGCGCAGACCAGAACATTATAGATTCCTCTTGGTAATTGTAGACCGTTTTTCCCGGTGGGTGGAGGCAACACCCACAAAAAAGGAGGACGGGAGGTAGTGGCCAAATGGTTGCGCAATGAACTGATCCCCAGACATGGGGTGCCCCGACTCATCTGTACTGACAACGGGTCTCATTTGAAAAATGAACACCTAGCCCGTGTGGAAGTGGCGCTGGGCATAAACCATAGATATGGAAGTGTTTACCACCCTGAGAGCCAGGGCCTGGTTGAACGAGCAAACAGGAACCTGAAAGATAAAATAGCGAAGGTCTTAGCGGGGACACCCATGACTTGGGTACAGGCACTGCCCCTGGCACTTATGTCAATGCGCCAGGAGAACTGTGGGGATACTTTTCTTTCTCCCCATGAAATACTAACCGGGCGACCTATGCCGGGGCCTCGCTTGTCCCCGCGGTGGGAGCCGACATGGGATTTCATGAACCAAGACATGACCCAATACATGAGGGTGTTGCATGAGATGGTTAAGCTGATCAGGACACAAGTGCTTGAAGCCCGTGATGGGGGAGTTGGGTCAACTGTCCCGCCGTTGATAGGGGAAGAAGTACATCTCCGTCATCCTAGCAGAACCTCCTGGAGTGAACAAAGATGGCAGGGGCCTTTCCGGGCCTCCGAAGTGGCACACAATACCCTGAGAGTAGACAGGGAGGGGGACAATAACTGGCAACATTTTTCACACTGTTCCAGATCTCCGAAGGGGCAGCCTCTGGCGGTGGATGAACCCGGAGAGGAGACGGGGGATTGTGCTGGTCATGTATAAGGTAGGGAAAATGAGCTGCTTCCTGGTAGGGGTGGGACTGTGCTTCGTGATACAGCCCTTGGCACAGGTAACAGAAGACCCTTGTGGAGCGAAGGTAATATTGGAAGTTGACCCTGGGAAGAACCAAACCTCTCAGTTTGACCTTTGTGATGTAATAAGTTGCGGGAGGGGGATGAAGGAGCATGGAATGGCTATGACGTATATATGTGCCCCTGCTCCTGTTATCCGCTCCTCTCTGATACCTGTGCTGGATATCCACAACATTTGGGTGGTATTGGGGAAGGGCACCCGTGTCGTACTTGGGATGACCTTTGGTGGGGGCAGACACATACCAGCACCCCGAAGCGAACGGAGTATCGGGATTTTCAACAAAATGTCTCCTTGGGGAGGGGAAAGATCTCGGCAGCACCAAGGAGAAAGAACCCCCTGGTCCTCTGGACCAGGGCCGGACTCTCAAATCCCCTGTATATGACTGGGTGGTCTAGCAGAATCTGTAGGATATGGGGTGGTCAGAGCCGACATGGTAACCCCCGTCGGACCATGTATGGGGATCCAGAAAGGACAAAAGTCCTGTATCTGGCGATAGGGGTTGCCGTCACTGGAAAAGACCCGGTGGGGTATATCAGGATCAATCTGGGAAACCCAAATGTAGCCCGCCCACAGGCCAAGCCTAATGTTGTCCAGACCTTCGAGACAGATAAAATAGCTGATCCCCGTAAAAGACTGACAGTGGCCACAGGATGCACCGAGGCCAATGCCTGGATTGACCGGATCATCCAATTCTCACAACAGGCCAATCAAGAGAATTGCTGGATATGTGCAAGGGGAAGACCGGGATTGATTATGAGTAGGACCCCGTTTGAGGAGGGGCACATAGATTGTGCCCTGGAATTGATGTCTATGACCAACCCTTCCCTACGATGTAGGAGGTGGGAGGAATACTTCCCGATGGCTCCACCGACTGTAACCCCACCCGATTTTATGGTTCATGCCTTAGTCAACTTTACGTGTTTCTCAAATTCTCGGTCAGTGGCTCAGGGTTACCGGGTTGGCTCGGTGGATGAGTCCAGTTGCGGGAGTACATGGGACCTCACTAAGGGCGAGGCCGCTAGACTGACTGTGAGCCGAGCAGATCTATGGTGGTACTGTGGGGACAGGAATCTTTTCAATTGGCTTCCCTTGAATTGGGAGGGGAAGTGTGTTTTGGTATCCCTTAACGCCCCGCTTTTCTTGTCATCAAGGGCCCCTGGAGACTACACCCTCCGGGACGCCCGCCCCCAGGGAGTTGATGCCCATGGCCGTTATAGGCGGGCCATTGGGACACACACCTGGATAAACCCGTCCACTGGTATAGTGGACTTGAAGAACCCACATTGTGTCTGGATAGATGCTATTGGGCAAGCCAGAAACATCCCCAATGAGTATAAGTTGGCCGACGAAATAGCCTCGGGCTTCGAGAGTTTCCCCTTGTTCGCTGCCATTTTCCCCGTGACCACCAAAAAGAATGTTACCAGAATTAACCTCATCCATTATAATGTCCTGCGATTGGCCAACCTGACTGGAGATGCAGTGGACGCAATTCACGAACAGCTTGCACAGACCTCGCTGATGGCCCTACAGAACAGACAGGCTTTGGATATGCTGTTGGCAGAGAAGGGAGGGGTGTGCGCAATGTTTGGCGCTATGTGCTGCACTTCCATAGCAAATAATACGGGTCCAGATGGGAAGCTCACTGGAACCCTGAAAATGCTGCGAGCTCTAGCCACTGAGTTGAAGATGCAGTCGGGGGTCAGTAACCCGGTGGTGGACTGGTTGAGTAAGACGTTCGGACAGTGGGGGGTAATGCTAGGGCAGCAAGCCCGAGGGCTGACCATTTCCATTGCTATTTTTATTACGTGTGGCTGTTGCTGTATTCCCTGTGTTAGAGCCCTTGTGATCCGGACCATAGACCGGGCATTTA
Organism: Hemiscyllium ocellatum; assembly: GCF_020745735.1. Classification (NCBI taxonomy): domain Eukaryota; kingdom Metazoa; phylum Chordata; class Chondrichthyes; order Orectolobiformes; family Hemiscylliidae; genus Hemiscyllium; species Hemiscyllium ocellatum. The sequence goes on along the minus strand of NC_083440.1, from coordinate 13,017,820 downwards.
CGGGCAAAGACGACGCTACATCTCCTGCACCCCCGCCTTACCAAGCTGTACTGCAAGAGTGTGCGGATGCCTCCCATGGGAAAAGTAGACTGGCGGAGACTGAGGCAGAGATCGACCTATTGCCGCCGTGTTATGATTTCTGTGAACTTTCTGGGGTATATTTGTGAGTGAACCGGGGAGGCGCTTAGATTAGTTTTTTCCTCTCTCATTGTTGTTCTGCAAATAAGGACATCCCGTTTTTAGGATGTTCCTGTGAGGATGTATACTGGGTTGTTACATGCAGTACATTTGCCGATTCCCGCAAGGTGTCCTTTTCTGGTCACAGTGAAAATTTTGGCTGCACTGCAGCAGAGCCTGCCCTGCCTGTTCGTTCTGATACTCCTGGCAAACATTTTAATTTACGATCTTGGATTACGTGCAAGTTGCGGTTAATACAATCCCTGCACAATGACTGCATGTACCAATGTCCAGACCAATTGACGTGATTAGCTATTTTTTCATTCCTGCTGTGCTTTTGTACAACGCTGTTTCAGTATGGTGGTTAGGGTTTTGCGCCGGCTATTTTCTGACTGTTTAACTCGGGTTTCGATGGCATCCCGCTACCGGGGATCTCTTCTCCGAGTGATGAGCGGAAGCGGCCTTGCCGTCCTGACAGCTAGCGCGGTGCTCTTAGTTCAGGGTTCGTCTGCTCCCGTCGGGTGCTCGGGGTCACTGTGGGTGTCTGTGCTTCCTCTTTCCTCCTACTACCCAGTACTAACTCTTCTACCTCAGACCCTGGGATTGCTAGGCCTGTTCTCCAAAGACCCCTAAATTATTCGGACCGTCTAATTTGGCGACACTTAAATCTATGTTGTATGCTGCAGTCAGGAGCGCTGTGTGCCCCGTCGACTCACTGTTCACACCAGTGACCACTACACATCATCCGAGATCGCTCAATGACTTTGCCCGCACCCAAGGGCCACCGGTCACAGTAATGAGCCACTTGCCACTGCCCGGGCCTGTGAAATGGATAAGGTTATCCATTAGTCAACGAGAAACGACTGGTTAGCCAATGACGGGGGAGTCTCCTCGGGCAAGGGACTACTTAAGACAGGCACAGACGCGCCTTGAACTCATAAGTGGTGGCCTACGTTCGTGTTTTATGGGTATGCCTGGCTCTTGCATCCGTGTCGGACGTCTGGACAGGTCTGCTGGCCTGTGAAGCATTCTGGTCTACGGAATGACCAGGGCACGGTACAGTTTTCACTGGTTTTCCGATCGATGGCGAGTACCTGACTGGTAGCGTACTAATTTGTTTCTCAAAATTCACAACAAAAGTTTACACTTGGGCGTTCTTTGGACTAACAGACTTGCATTCCACGGGCGGCCTGCTTATTTTATTTTCTCTGCTTCTAGTCTCTTGCGTTCATTGCCATACTAGTTCATTATGTTTCTACCTTCGCGTAAATTTCGCGAGATCTGTTTGTTGACGTTCTTGTTATTTTCACAAGACCTGTTTGTCCTTTGCCATGCCTGTCTAATTCTTGCCTTTGTCATTTCCACAGAAGCCCATCGAAATTGCTTGATATGTATTAGCTTAGCGTTGCATGCAGTTCTGGCTACCTGTTTGTCACTGATGTTGCGGCGTGTTGCTTAGGGCACTCCTCATTCCAACATGACTGTCTCCTTAGAACCGGGAAATCTGGTTATGGCAACGTGCGGGGTTTGATGAATGGGGCGCCTTTGGGTACATCACACCCCGGTCGCCTCGCGAGTGTTTGCGTTTCCTACGGCATGGGTTGGTTTGGCCTCAATAAGAGGCCAAAGGAGGGAATGTTGGGGTGTGTTTAAATGTTGGGGTGTGTTTAGATCTAGGGAGGGTGAAATAACTATACCTGTAACAAACAAGTGTTTTTAGTACCGGGCCTGAAAGGGTTAAAACTGCAGCTGGACTAAAAGCTGCAGTCTTTCTAACCAAACCACAGAAAAAGGCTAGCTGACAAACATTATGTTAAGCATTCTATTAAAACATTGAAACTCGTAACTGCCAGACATTACTCATGAAGGAAGTCACTGCTATCTTGCTAATTGTCCCATTGAAATGGGTAATTGTGAAACTGTTAGACTATCTGTAAATCGGCTTATTTAATTGACCAATCGAAACTGTAGGGTAGCGAGATGTTTAGAGATGGTAATTGGGATATTGATTCTGGAAGCCAACAAAGAATTTATTGAACAAGTAAAAGGAACGGCTGGCCCCGGAATGTCCGAGCTATTGTTCAGCACAGCAGGAACCGAACAGACACCTCGACACGGCCAGGAAGCTGAGCAGTCAGTGAGGAGTATAACTGGAGCAAGCCCGAACAGAAGAGCAGAACGCGCCTTCTCCAGCAAGCCAGGGAGCTTGCTGTATTACGGACGACTCTCTCTCTCTTTCAAATAAAGCGGTCTGTAATTTGAATCTGGTCTGGCGTCCCTCTCTCTCTCTCCAAAACGAACACCAGGGCGGCAGTTCCGTCCTAACAGGGGGCAAGAGACTGGTTACGGTCCAGTACACATCACCCCATAGACGGTTCAGAGTCAGAGAAACAAGAACTGGGGTAAAAGTATGCCAGGGAAGCTGCAAGAGAATGAACAGGCGTGCATCCCTGACTTGGTCGGGGAGTAATGTCGTCATTGGAATAAAAGCCTAGTGGATCACAGCCTTGACTGGGACTGTTGACCTGGTCTAATCAGGGAGCCCTGGCTGACAGAGTTAAACAGGAGCTCGTCTCTAAGGTATAGCTGTCCCTCTGCGGCAGTGGTGTCCGAGGGTGGGTGTCTTCGGAGAGGGAGCATGGAGTGTCTCGATGCCTTTAGGAAGAATTGTTTCTGTGAGGGAGAGAGGGCTTGATTCCCCCTCCAACCCCATCTAAATTTCATCTTTCACCTTCCCTTCTTCTTCACTTCCCTTTCACCGTTGGCCTTGCTTGTTAATGATGTCTTGTCCACATAGATTCTTTTCCTGGTGGGTTAATTCTTAGCATGACCAACAATACCCTTAAAAAGGAAATTCCAGAATATAAAGCAGGTGTCAGTGAAGCAACAGGGATATATTTTTCAGGCGAGATGATGAGCGATTTGGAGGGGAAGGTGCTCGGAGTGGTGTTCCCTTATATCTGCTACCTTTGTCTGGATGGAAGTGGTCACGTTTTGGAGGGTACTATCTAAGCATCTTTGCTGAATTTCTGCAGTGCAGCTTGTAACTGGTACACACTACAGTTATTGAGTGTTAGTGGTGAATGGGTCGGATGTTTATGAATGCAGATATAATAAAGTGGATTACTTTTTCCTGGATGGTATGAATAATTTTCTTTCTAATTAGCGTCATTGCTCAGTATTTCTTTTAAAGTGAAAGTCGGTGCTGAGTCTCAAAGTCTAGGGAGCAGCTTAGATATTTGAAGCAAGTGACCATCCATTTTGCATTGTAATTAACATGCCATGAACTGTACAGGATAAAGTAACATCAAGTGTCACAATTTTAGACAGGAACTGAAATCTAAACATGTAATGTATAACAGCTTAAACAAAACAAAATGCATGGTACACCCAAAGAAGGAGGCTCAGGAATGTTGACAATGTGATTGTTTCAATGATGGATAGTGCGACGCAACAATGAGAACAAGTGAAAAAGTTGTTTTTTAGAGGCATAGGCAGAGTCTGAAAGTGGGTCGTGAGCTTGGTTCTGTAAAAACACAGTAGGTCAGGCAGTATCCGAGGAGCAGGAGCACATCCACTCCTGATGAAGCACTGATGCCCGACATGTCGATTATCCTGCTCCTCTATGCTGCCTGATGTGCGGTGCTTTTTCCAGTACCACACTCTCGACTCTGATCTCCAGAATCTGCACTGGTCACTTTTTGTAAGGGACTGAACGTGAATTGTGGAAAAGAGCTTTGAATATAACATATTCTCATCGCAACTGCAAGTAATGCCACTAAAGTCAAATTTCAGAATGACAGTAGCTTGGAAGATTTTATGTTTAATGTTTGCATTTTGTTGCCACGGTAGTCAGTCATTGAACATATTTACACAAGTTTTCCACTGAACTTTTAACAGAAGAACGCAAGCTTATTGATTACAGAATGCAATTATTTGAATAGTTTTCAAATTGAACTGGTCTTTCACATGAAACGCAAAATCAAAGACTTATCCCTTTGACCAGCAAAATCCTTGACAGATACTATGTCTCAATGACGTATTTTAAATACAAATCATTATTGTTTTTGGCACAGCTGATCCTTTCCAATTCTCGTGGCCAAGACTCGTCTTTCCAATTCTGAGGACATGGAGTTCATTTCAGTTAATGAAGCCTGGGAAATTTCACAGGTTATTTCAACTTGGAGGTCCTGTAGGAACACTAGAAATCCATCTTCAAACACAGGTCAGGCTTGAATGTTTATTGGCATAATTTAATAATTCGAGGAAATGGATATTTTACTCCATTGATAAATTCCTCTCTGAATTTAGTTTGGGTTAGACCGTATATGCAAGTATTGGTGCACGAACTCAGAAGCTGTAGCATGAATCCAGTTTCTTGAAAGACAAATATTGCATTATTCAATGTCTTGTCTTCATAATTATAGTTTATTACTTGCCACTTGAAAGAGTGTACGACATAAGTCATCCACAACAGTATAAAATTAGCAGACAATGCAAAGAGCAAGATGATGGATTTTCTCCTGTTTACCACCTCGGGATCGGTACTATTCTGTCCATTTCCTTGGATCTGGAGTCGACAGCGGATGCGATTAGATGTTATAATATTCCTGACAGTCAGAGCATTGAATATTACAATCAATACAATTGGAAGTAATGGTGTAATTATACTGTCAAACCATTCATATACATTCCAGAATAATGATGTATAATAGGCTGATTTCAAAATGCAAAACAATGGTATATTGTCAATAACAAATGATGGCATATTTGCAAAATACCAAACACTTGATTTCAAACAGCTGACCACAGTCACAGTTACTATAACCACAGATGCCGTTCTCACATTGCAATATCTTGCTCTTAGGTTCTGGCAACAAATTGCTACAAACCGATCAAATGTGAAAGCAACTGTGAACCAAACTGAACAGGCTCGGGTTGCAATGAACATTGAAAGTCTCAAGCTGCACACGTGAGTGATGGATAAAAAAGTAACTGGGAAATAAAGATTGTTAATTCGGTGCAGTAAGACATTAACGATGACGAGAAGTAGGTCTGCTGTAGACATTGCCAACAAATAGCGAGTGACGCATTTGGAGAGCCCACAATTGCCTCGATTCAGAATCACAATTCCCACCAAGTTAACTGTAAGATAAATAAAAATAATTCATACTTCTTCACGGTTAGAATCACAGCAAAATCATCAGCATAATATATCTGAAAAATCAGACCAATTGCCTCAGATTAATATGTTAACTCAATTACACGATGCACAGTGAAACGATTACATTGGACTTACAGTTTTTAAGCAAACCACAATGAAATAAAGATATGCTGCTAAAAAAATGGAGAAGCAGAGTAAATCAACAAATAAGCGAGAATAAGAACCATAAATGAAAAAAATGAAATATTTTAATGCAAGTAGCTCATGCTAATAGACTCACTGAAATACTTAGCAGATTTTTCATACTTACTAAACTGGTAATGGAAGATAAAAATCAAATCAAAATGTTAAAATGGATAAGATATTTTCCAACAATGGACCTGATCAGGAACTGAGAATGAACAATCACAACAGTATACTTTTTATGAAGTTGAACTGAGATTGTTAAATATGAAGACTGAATTGTTGGACTTAGATGTCACTGAATTGGGTCCCATGCTTTTTCATGTATGCTAGTCACAAATCTGTAGGGTCTGTTAATAAGGGGAGGTAGACCTTAGAGTTGGAGAGGCATAGAAGCATGTGAGAATCATTAGGGAAATTAGTGAGTGTGGTACTTTATCATAACAGTAATACTTTAATTGGAACGTGTGATTAGAGCCCGATTGATTAGCATCACATCCAAAAAAGTACTCACCTCACCTACCATCAAAGCGGAGGTCCAGCAGTGTGTACTGTACTATCTACAAACTTCGCTGCCGAAATTCATCAAGGATTAACATAAAGCAATAGCCACACACAGATTCCATACACAAGGACAGGGTGTTTGATACACGAAAACGCCACCACGTGCAAGTTCCCATGAAGACACTCACCATCCTGACTTGGAAATACATCACTGTTCCTTCACAATTGCTGGGTCACAATCATGGAGCTCCCTGCCTCAGGGCATTGTGGGTAACCCCGCAGCAAGCAGCACAGCGGTTTAAGAAAGTGCCACCATCTTCTCAAGGGGCATCTAGGAATGGGTAAGACATACAAATCTGGCAGCTCACATCCCATGCATGAATGAAAAAAAGGATCAGTCAGAATTCAAAAATTCTTTGGAATATACCAATTACTGTTTAGAACCCTTCTCTCTACATGGTTAAATTTCGTAGAGTGATATGGACAGTGGTATTGGGAAAGAATGACGAAATGAATCACTCAGCACCCGGCGTGTTTAATATGTGATACTGATGTGAGGAAACATCTGGCGTTCAGGAAGATTCTTCACTGAACAAAGGAAAGGCGTATATGTTTATACATTCATTTCATCCCCCCATTATAGAACAATCATGTTAGTAATTTCGAACATGCACACCTCATCCAGTTACTGATGTGGCTGTCAGGTCAGTGATAGAAAGCGTTGTCGTCAGCCTTTTGGTCTGCTATGAAGTCATGATGTTTCCCAGACACACCCATCTCTATCCTTGGAGCTTTTGCAGTGAGTACTATATATAACCAAATTTCAATATGGGTGGCACAGTAGTTAGCACTGCTGCCTCACAGCGCCAGAGACCCGGGTTCAATTCCCACCTCAGGGTGGGTTGGGCTTCGGAGGGTGGGTGTGATCTTGTAGGGCCGAAGGGCCTGTTCCCACACTGTCAGTAATCTAATGGGATTTCCCGTTCTTTGTAAAGCCTTTAAAAAAAAGAAGAAAAATAAACAGGATATTCAGAGTCTCCTCAGTTTATGGGACTGTCTCTGTGCTGGTTGGTGCGGCAGTCAGTGTATGGGTTTCTGCTTCCCCCTTTTCTCGAAGGGGAAAACCTGATTCCTGAACTGGGTGAATTATTTATCAGGTTTGTTCACTGGTATTCCTTTTAGTGAGGACTGATTGTTAAACTCCAGATGTACATAATGTGTTTCAGGTGTAACTCAGTTCTCATTAGTGGATTGTTATTCCACTGGCTGGTTACAGCCTGTGTGTTACTCTTTTCTCTTTTTACTCTTTTTTTTAAGAAAAGGACAATGTTACTTTTATGGGAGGACTTAGCCCTTGGACTTTAGTTTTCTTTGCTTTTCGTATGTATATTCACTTTTTATTGGTGATTGGACTGAGCTCTGTGGAAGACATACATTTGACCAGAGGAGCTGTTCCTGTGGGGAGGCCTAGCCACAGATTGAACACCTGTGTTTGTATGTGCTGGGAGGTGAGCAGTTGCTGTATCCTGGAGTTTAGGAGAACACCTTTCCCTCAGGAGTGGACCAAACTGCTGTGAGTTAACTGCACCTGTACTGTGTACTATGTTACTTTGAGTGGGCCTGGCTCTCCAAGGCTGGGCCAGGACTCTATGGAGACTGAACACCTGTGTGCTGTGGGATGTGCATTTGCTGACTTCAGGAGTGGACACTTGCCTTGGTTGCGGATTCTGTTTTTGGTAATTGACTCTGCTGGTTGGAGCGGACTCTATTTCTGACCACGCACATCGTATACTGGTGTGGACTCTTTCTGGCAATGGATTTTATATCTTGAAGACTCTATGTATGGATTTAAACTGTGCCCCAGAAAGGACACTGTTTTTAATTTATATATATTGTGGTGTTTCCTGTATCTATCACCTGCACTGTCTTGTGTGTCCCTGGGTCTGGCAGGCCTTGTCGTGAGTTGGGAGGCTCATGCGTCACCCTGAAAGCTGTCACCCTGAGACCTGGAAGGTTGGTAGGCCGTCCGGCGAACCTGAAGGTTGGTAGGCTGTCCTGAAAGCCAGAGGGTGGGTAGGCCACCCTGATGCCAGTCACCCCGAGAGCCAGATGGTGAGTAGTCTGTTCTGAGCGCCGTCGTCCCGATAAGGGGTAATCGGGAAGGGCTGTCCCGAAAGATGTCAGAAGCTAGAGGTGGCCGAAAGGTGTCAGAGCAGCCGAGAGCCAGAAGGCGCGTAGGGGCGGCTGAGATCCGGAAGGCTTGTGGGCTACCCTACACGCTGTCGTCCCAGGGAAGGGGACGGGGTGCCCTAGATGTGGTCGAAAGGTGTGCTAGGATAGCCACTAGTCGGAGGGGCAACAGGGTGGGTGAGAGCCCAATGGTACGTAGGGGCAGACCGAGAGCCAGAAGGCGGGTAGCCGTCTTCAGCGCTGTCACCCCGGGCAGGCACCGGGGCGGGCTGCCCCAGAGGTGGTCGAAAGGTGATGAGGGTGTTTAGTGAAGCTGGAAGGTGGGTAGGCCGTCCAAACCGCTGTCACCCCGGGCGTGTACCGGTGCGGGCTGTCCTAGAGGTGGTCGAAAGGTGTGTGAGGGCGGACCAAGAACTGGAAGGGGCACGGGGTGGACCGAGAACTTGAAGGTGGGTAGGGGCGGGCTGCCTTAGAGCGGTCGAAAGGTGGAAAGGGCGGGGGCTTGCTGGGTCTGTATTGTCTGCACTTTTGTATGTAACCGTATTGTCTAATGTACAAATGTCATTCATGTCTTTTTATATTTTGTGAAACTGGGATTTGAGGTTTCTCCTCCTGTCCCTGCAAACTGTTTGAACATGTAGGGTTTGGGGCCTGGCTTTGCTGCTCCACTCCCTTGTGAAATTGCTGTCTGTTGTATGCAGCTGTAAATGTAACTTTGTAGTAAACTGGTTTTGTAATTTGTTTCATAAAATAATAATAAACAGGAGAAAATAAATAAATAAACAGGAGATTCAGAGTCTCCTCAGTTTAGGGGACTGACTCTGTGCTGGTTGGTGCGGCAGTCATTTTGTTACTGTTGGTTTCTGCTTCCCTTTTTTCTGGAAGGGGAAACCAGATTCCTGAACTGGCTGAATTATTTAGCCTGTTTGTTTACTGGTATTCCTCTTAGTGATGACTGATTGTTAAAAGCCTGATGCTCAATAATGTATTTCAGGTGTAACTCAGTTCTCATTAGGGGAGTGTTTCACTGGCTGGTTACAGCCTGTGTTACTCTTTTCTCTTTTTACTCTTTTTTTGAGAAAAGGTCAATGTTAATTATATGGTAGGGCTTAGCGCTTGGACTTTAGTTTTCTTTGCTTTTTGTATGCATTTTCACTTTTTATTGGTGATTGGACTGAGCCCTGTGGAAGACATACATTTGACCAGAGGAGCTGTTCTTGTGGAGGCCGAGCCCTGGGACTGTGCCTCTGAAGATCGACCACCTGTGTGTGTGCTGGGAGATGAGCAGTTGCTGTATCATAGAGTTTGGGAGAACACCTTTCCCTCAAGAGTGGACCAAACTGCTTTGAGTTAACTGCACCTGTACAATGTACTGTTCCTGCGAGTGGGCCAGGTTTTCCAAGTCTGGGCCAGAACTCTATGGAGACTGAACACCTGTGCACTGTGGGGTGTGCATCTGCTGCCTTCAGGAGTGGACACTGCCCTTGGTTGTGGACTCTGTTTTCAGTAACGGACACTGCAATTTGGAGCGGACTCATTTACAACCATGTACGTCGTATACTGGAGTAGACTCTTCCTGGCAATGGATTTTATATCTTGAAGACTCTTATTTATGAATTCGGACTGTTTACCAGAAAGGACTCTTTTTTTTATTGTGGTGTTTCCTGTATCCATCACGTGCACTGTATTGTGTTTTCTTGGATCTGGCAGGCCTTGTCATGAGTTGGGAGGCTTATGCGTCGCCCTGGAAGCTGTCACCCCGAGAGCCGGAAGGTGGGTAGGCCATCCTGCGAACCTGAAGCTTGGTAGGCTGCCCTGAAAGCCAGAGGGTGGGTAGGTCACCCTGATGCCAGTCACTCCGAGAGCCAGATGGTGAGTAGGCTGTTCTGAGCGCTGTCATCCCGATAAGGGGTAATCGGGACGGGCTGTCCAAGAGGTGGTCGAAAGGTGTCAGAGCAGCCGAGAGCCAGAAGGCGCACAGAAGGGGTGGCTGAGTTCCGGAAGGCTTGTTGGCTACCCTACGCGCTGTCGTCCCAGGGAAGGGCACGAGCTGCCCTAGAGGTGGTCGAAAGGTGTGCTAGGATAGACCACTAGTCGGAGGCGCAACAGGGTGGGTGAGATCCCAATGGTACGTAAGAGCATACCGAGAGCCAGAAGGCGGGTAGCCTTCCTCTGCGCTGTCACCCCGGGCAGGCACCGGGGCGGTCTGCCCCAGAGGTGGTCGAAAGGTGATGAGGGCGGTTAGTGAAGCCGGAAGGTGGGTAGGCCGTCCAAACCGCTGTCACTCCGGGCGGGTCCCGGGTCGGGCTGTCCAAGAGGTGGTCGAAAGGTGTGTGAGGGCGGACCAAGAACTGGAAGGGGCACGGAGTGGACCGAGAACTAGAAGGTGGATAGGGGCGGGATGCCTTTGAGTGGTCGAAACGTGGGAGGGGTGGGGGCTTGCTGGGTCTGTATTGTCGGCACTTTTGTATGTAACCGTATTGTTTAATGTACAAATGTCATTGTCACTGTCTTGTTAAATGTGGAACTGGGATTTGAGGGTTGTCTTCATCTCCCTGTAAAATGATCGAGCGATAGGGTTTGGGGCCTACCTTTGCTGCTTCTCTCCCTTGTAAAATTGTTGTCTCTTGTACAGCTGTAAATGTTTATTGTAAACTGTTTTGTAATTTTTTTGGTCAAAAAAAAGATAAACAGGAGATTCAGAGTCTCCGCAGTTTAGGGGACTGACTCTGTTCTGGTTGTTGCGGCAGTCAGTGTTCCTGTTAGTTTCTCTGTCCTCTCTTTTTTTTAGAAGGGGAGGCTGATTCCTGAACTGGCTGAATTACTCAGCCAGTTTGTTAACTGGTATTCCATTTTGTGTGGACTGATTGTTAAACTCTTGATACTCATAATGTGTTTCAGGTTTAACTCAGTTCTCATGAGGGGATTTTTGTTTCAATGGCTGGTTACAGCCTGTGTGTTACTCTTTTATCTTCTACCTTTTGAGAAAAGGATCATGTTAATTTTGTGGTAGGGCTTAGCCTTTGGACTCTAGTTTCCTTTTTTTGTATGTGTCCTACTGTTTTTGGTGTTTGGACTAAGCACTTGTGGAAGATATATTTTTCCACACGATTTGTGCCTGTGGGGAGGCCTAGCCCTGGTACTGGGCCTCTGAAGATTCAACATTTGTGTGCTGGGATGTGCTATGTACTGTATTCTGGAGTCGGGGAGAAGACTTTGCCTTCAAGATTGGACCAAAACCCCTGTGAGTTAACTGCACCTGTACAATATACTGTGTTCCAGTGAGTGGGCCTGGTTTTCCAAGGATGGGCCAGGTCTCCAGGGGGACTGAACACCTGTGTGCTGTGGGGTAGGCATTTGCTGCCTTCAGCAGTGGACTCTGCTCTTTGGAGTGGACTCCATTTTGAACAATGCACCCAAAAACCTGGAGTAGACTCTGTTCCTGAGAATGGACTCTACATTTAGAAGACTCTACATTTGGACTCTGTGTTTTTTTTTGTAATTAAATGTGTATTGTGGTGTTTGCTGGGTCAATCACCGGCACTGTCTTGTGTGTCCCTGGGACTGACAGGTCTGACTGAGAGCTGGGAGGCTCATGGATTGTCCTGAAAAATGTCACACTGAGTGCCAGAGGGTGGGTAGGCCGTCCTGTGAATCTGAAGGTTGGTAGGATGTCCCGAAAGCCAAAGGGTGGATAGGCCACACTGATGCCAGTCGCCCCAAGACACAGATGGTGGGTTGGCCGTCCTGTGCACTGTCTTCCCGAGAAGGGGTAATCGGTACGGACTGTTTTAGAGGTGGCTGGAAGGTGTTCCAGGATAGCTTACTGGTCAGACGTCGCATTGGGGTTGGTGAGAGCCCCGTAGCGGCAGACCGAGAGCCAGATGGCGGATTGCTTTCCTCAGCATTATCATCCCGAGCAGGGTACCGGAGCGGGCTGCACCAGAGGTGGTCGAAATTTGCTGAGGGTGGTTAGTGAATCCGATATGTGGGTAGGCTGTCCTGACCGCTGTCACCCGGGGCAGGTACCGAGCTAGGCTGTCCCCGTGGTGGTCGAAAGGTGTGTCAGGGCGGATCGAGAACTGGAAGGAGCATGGGGAGAGCCGAGAGCCGCAAGGTAGGTAGGGGCGGGTTGTCTTTGATTGGTCGGAAGGTGGGAGGGACAGGGCCCTTCCTGCGTCTGTATTGTATGCACTTTTTATATAACTGGATTGTCCTATGATGAAAAAATATCATTGTCGCTGTCTTTTATATGTGAAAGTGGGATTTGAGGTTTGTCCTCATCTCCCTGTAAACCTTTTGAACGGTAGGGTTTAGGGCCTGGCTTTTCTGCTCCTCTCCCCTTGTAAAGCTGCTGTTGTATGCAGCTGTAAATGTTAACTGTTTTTTGTAAACTGTTTTGTAATTTGTTTAATAAAATAAAAAGAATTACGCGTGTTTCAGAAGTCTTATCAGTTTAGGGGACTGACTCTGTGCCGGCTGGGCACAGTGTGTTAATATTGCAGTTGGTTTCTGCTCCATTTTTTGGTGGTGGGGAAACCTGATAAAAAAAAAATGAACAGGAAGCTCAGGATTTCAGTCCCCACTGGGACCTGGCTCCGAGGAAACCAAACCATGTGATGTCTGATGCATGCGTATGTAAAGGATGAATTACTGATGGATCCATGATTCAATTAATGGCGTTCTTTAAACTGTTTCCTGATGGGAAACATCTTAATTTATACGTTGTTTTTCAATCATAGAATCATACCACAGAGTAACAGGAATTTCAGTTCAAATTGGCCAAACCAACTGGGTTTCCCAAATTAAAAAAAGTCGTATTTTACGGCGAATTACCAGTTTCCCTCTGAACCTTTGCTGTCTGTATACCCGCGTAAACATCTTTTAAATATCGTAACTCTTCCTGCATCCACCACTTTCCCTGACTGTTCATTCCACATATGATCCAACCTCGATATGATAAACCTGCCCCTTAGTTAAATTTTAAATCTTTCTCCTTTCTCATTAAAAGTATGGTCTCCCGTTTTGAGTGCCCCACCCCTCCCCGCAACACCTGAGAGAAAATACCTTTATTATTCGCCTTACCCTTTGTACTGAGGAGTTTATAACCTGTATAACTTTACCACTCAGTCTCTTACGCTGGAGAAAAAATAGCCCCAGATTATCTGGCCCATCCTTATCACTCGAACTCTCCATACCTACAACATGCTGATAATTTTCAACTAAAAGCAAAGTAATGCTCTTCCTTAGATCGCAGATGACCAGGAACTGTACGCAGTATTCCAAAACTGGACTCACCAATGCCCCGTACAAACACAATATGACATCCAAATATCTTTACCCCGTAATATGAGCTATGAAACATTCCAAACGCCTTCTATACCAGCGTGCAAACCTGATACATAGCATGAAAACAACTGTGTAACAGAACCTTGAGATCTCTCTGTTTGACAGCACTACCCACTGTCCTTCTATGAACTACAAAAGCCCTACCCTTGTTCTTCTTACAAAAAATGAATTAATCGATATTAAGTTCCATACGTCGTTCCTCGGCCAAGTGACCCAGTTCATCACAATCCCTTTCCCATCTTAGATCACGCTCGCAGTCAATAAGACCAATGCTGGTGCCATCTGCAAGCTTCCAAGCAATGCATCAAATGATGTTCTTTTCTCAGAGGATAGTGAATGTCAGGAGTTCTCTGCCCAGAAAAGTTTGGAAGCGAGATCAGTGAATGTATTCTAAGCAGAGTTCGACAGGGTTTGAAATATCAAGGAGTTGAGGGCTTTGTGGAACTGGAACTGAAGAGTTGTTGTGAGTTGCGGCAGATGAACCATGACCTTATCAAACAGCCATCAGACTATTTCTGCTTCTGTTTCCTATGCCCTTATGTCATATTGGAATGGATATGGATCATGGAAGTGTGAGGAAAATTCAACTTTTGGAGAAGATCAACATATGAGACGAAGAGCTTCGAAAGAAACGAAGCACCATTTTCAATCTTGGAACTGTTAAAAGGCTAAGAACAGCACAGAGCACAACTACAAGAAGAAAGCAGAGCGGACCACACTCTGAGATGGAACCTATGATGTCGGAATTAGAAAGAATCAGTTGTAGACTGCTTGGGTGTTTCATGGTGGCATAGCGGTTAACATTGCTGCCTTACAGTGCCATGCACCCGGAGTCATCCCACCTTCGGGCGACAGCCTGTGTGGGGGTTGAATGTTCCCCCTCCAGGTGTTCAGGTTTCCTTCTTCAGACCAAAGAAGTACAGGATAGGTTGTATGGCCATAGCAAGTCATCCCATCATAATCTCAGAATGTGCAGGTGGCTTAACCATGTGAAATGCAAAAGTACGGCAATATGTTTGGCAGGGGTTGAATTCTGTGTTAGATATTCTGAGGAGGATTGGTGCAGACTCAATGGGCCGAATGGGTTCCTTCCACATCATTGACATTCTATGAGTCTGTGTACTGTCCTTTCGAATCAAATTTCGGGAGTATGAATACAGTGAAATGGCAGACCTAACGATAAATAATGATTTTTCTAATCGCATACCGTACCCTGTTGGTTTACTATGATAGGAGAACACATATTTGATAAAATGATGATGTTAACTTGCGTAAATGGACTTTGTCTCTCTCTCCTAAAAGTAAAACAGGAATACATTAAACTCAGTTTCAATAAATTTCAATAACGTTTGTAGGTGCACAAATAAACTCGTCCCAGCCATCATGCTGTGTAATTACTTATTTAACAAAGAGAAATTGAGGGCTGCAGATGCTGGAGATCAGAGTCGAGAGTGTGGTGGTGGAAAAGCGCAGCATGTCAGGTCGCACCTGATTAGCAAGAGAATCAATGCTTTGGTTAAGATCCCTTCATCAGGAGTTCGGTTCATACAAGTTCACAGCAGTCAGAACCAATGGCTGCAGTCATTATATGGGCAGAACACTGTGCTGCTAATCTGATGGTTCGGAATTGAAGTCACTTCACATTGCTGTGTTTAATAATGTACAGCACTATGTTACATCTTGCGCAAATCATTGCCCTTTGATAAACAATCAAATAACAAAAAATTGGACATAGGACCAGGAAGCAGAAAATATACATTCCAATATTATCAAATGCTGGAAAATGATTGCAATTATCAGAAAAGGACAAAAGCATCGTGAACTAACTGGATCATGTAACCAACTCACATACGGTATAAATGTAAAAGTTCCATGTACTCATTAATTTCTGGCACTCATTACTGGATATTTAACACTTGCATAAGATGTTGTGCGCAGTTTTGGGCGCCCTATCTACGGAAGGATGTGTTGAACTTGGAGGGTGCTCAGAGGAGATTCACAGGAATAATTTTGTAGACGAGGAGTTTGGCATATGCGGAGTGTTTGAGGACTCTTGACAAGTATGCAGTGGGGTTCATAAATATAACGGGGAATCTGACTCAAACGTACACTCCGCTAACAGATCTGGATGGAGTGGACATGGATAAAGCGTTTCCACAATAGGACCGATCTGGATCCAAGGGGACAGGCTCAGGATGAAAGGACAATCCTTAAGAACTGATATGGGGAATAATTTGTTCAGCGAGAATATGGTAAATCTGTGGAAGTCGTTACCACAGGATGGCTGTGGAGAAATAAATAGTTTGTTGATGAATGAGGAAATCAAAGGATGCATGAAGAAAGAAGGTGAATAGGATTTGGAATTATATCAGCCACGACTGAATAGTGGAGCAGATTTGCTGTGCCATATCGCCTCATTCTGTTGCTATTGCTAATGCTCTTCTGATGTTATGGACAAGTCGTAAACAATATTTGATGCTCACAAGTGTCAAGCAATTGCCGTCTTCAACAAATGAGATTTTAACCAAAGATCTTTGATATTCTTTTGAATTGCCATCATATAATCCACCACTATCCACATCCTGGAGATTAACCATAAACCAAACTAACTCTGGCTTAGCCATTGTTACGGCAAGAGCAAGTCAGAGGCTAGGAATCAGACATTTCCTTACTCCATGAAGCCTGACCACCGCCAACAAGGAACATGTCAGTGGTGTGAGGGAATAGTACACACTTGCCTCGATGGGTACAGCTCGAACAACACTAAAGAACATCAACACCATCCCGGAGCAGCGAAATTTCTGAAGAAGATTCATACCAGAATTGCAACCTTAACTTTTTTTTAAATCTCTATACATCAAAACTGACAGATCTGGCAGGTATATCCAACACTTTCTTTGATTATTATAAATATCCAGCATCTGTAGTAGTTTTCCTTTATTCCGTGATATATCAGCCCACTTGATTGCCAACACATCCACAAACGTCCAGTCTGTCCCCCTCCAACACTGTCACTCATAACAGAACTGGGTACCAACAACAATAAACATCGCAGCAACTCACCAAGGTTCACAAGACAAGTCTCCCTCAACCTCACGACCGCTACTGTGGAGAAGCATGGGAATGACACCACTTGCAAAACTGCTTGAAGACACTCAATATCATCGTTTGGGAACACACCATCATTCTTTCAGTATTGTTGAATCAGTTAAGAAGGTATTTTGACAGCTCCATGGAGAGGAAAGGTTTAGGAGGATATGGGTCAAATGCAGGAAAATGGGACTAGTTCAGTTCATAAAATTGGTAGGCATGGACCGAAGTGTCTGTTTCCGTGCTCCATGAATCAATTTGGATGATAAAACTCCAAATGGTCTGCAAAGACTTCAGAAGGAAGCTCACAACGGCCTTCTGAAGTGTAACTTGGTATGGGGAATAAATGCTAAATTAGCATGCTCTGAATACAAAATACAGCGTAAAACATTTTTTTTTAAAAAAGCCCTGCTTCACCAGATGGAACGAAAAACAATAAAAATGAACTACTCGTGAAATCAGTACGAACGCAAAGATGGGAAACAACGAAAGACAGGGAAAATTTGTCAGATTTTAATAAAGATTCAGAGAGGTAAGTAGGTTTTACACAAACATAAAAACCACAAGATGTCAGAATACTGTAAATCAGACTCAAAATACAAGTTGCTGGAGAAGTTCTTTAAAAGGGTTGCATGCCTGAAATGTTATTTCTGATTTCTCTTCCCAGATGCTGGCAGACTTGCTGATCAGTTCCAGCACCTTCTGTTTTTGTTTACAGAAACATAACTAAATTTAAGGACTTACCAATAACGCCAACAGCTGCAAGTATCGGGTAGTATATACTGGCTATCTGCAAGATTGTTGAGTATTCCATTCTGTCCCAATCAGGTCTGTCTGTATCCGTGGAGTCAATAATTCTGTCCACCAAAATATAATAATATTGTGAGCACAGCTTCTTTTTATTTGGCAATTAACTGTCCAGTGAGAGGTTAAATCTTTTTGAATCACTAATTGCATTAGTTGCAGTCGTCTGAATAAGCAGGAAGTTAACCATTTCCCTCTGAGAATTATTGCAGAATAGAATCTGTTTTTAAAAATTAAATACCACTACGATCTTGAGAATTTCATTTTGATTTGATTGTCATGCGTACTCAAGCGAAGACGTGAAAGTGTACAGTGAAAAGTGTAAACTGCCACCATTTCTGGGGGCATCTTAGGTACAAAGGTACTTCGTACAACATCGTGTACATATTAGAAAAAAAAACAAAGTTACATTTAAAAGATTAATTTTCAAATATTTTCTAGAGACAGAACAAAACGATCCAGTTTTCGGTAAAACAATTCTGTATCATGCTGAGATTCAACGTTTTCCTTCATTATCGACTTTTAAATTAAAGAAAAAATGCCAGGACAGGTTTGCTAGTGAATGAGAATCCCACACGGATTGCGACTCCGGCCATTTCCTTTCTGATGAAAGAACGAAGCTGTGCATTTCTAAGTGGAGATTCCATTCAGGAGTTCCCTCTGGAATGTGAAAGTTGTACTACCATTTTGACAGATCATTCCTGCTACAACTGTCTTGTAATGCATAAAGTCAGTGTGATTTAACCGTATTGTAATAGTAGGCTGCTCTGTGTAGAATGATGGCGTGCATCATTTTATTCAGATGTAATGTGGTTCGGGTGCCAATGTTCCTGGTACGTAGGGTACCGACTGCTGATAAATTTGAATACCAACTAGAATGTGGGTAGTGTATTGATTGAGTTCGCTGATTGGTGCTGTTAACCTGATCCAATCCCTGATCGATAGATACAATTAAAAGTGTCAGGGGATCTGTTCACTCCGAGAGCTGGTTCTGAGGAAATTGTACCAGTTTACACACTAAAGTAAAAGTGACTTAATTACGGGATACTGAAGTCGATTGAAGCATTTCATTGACGATGGGATTGACGTTCGTGATGTATTCATTCAAAAGCATCTACTCGCTGAAATATGACTGGACTTCAAACAGGTATTTCTAAAAGTGGTAAGTGGACAATCTTCCCAGACCAACTGGGCTTTGGGAATAACCCTTGAGTGAACGCAATTTCATGTCCTCAGGACATGTCGTGAGCAGATGGACACCAGGTCAGCTCACACCAAAACCCCAAAACAGCCAAAATTGGCCAAACCATAAACACATTTCCAGCATTATCTGAGCCAGCAAGCCATTCTAGTTGCTGCTGGAATGTGTAAATGTGACAATGAAAGATTCCAACTCGCCTTGAATGAGTAAGAGAACAGGTAGGCCGGTATCCAAAAGACTGCACAGCCTGGAAGACCTATCTAGAGCTGCCTTGGAAGTTGAATTGCTTAGCAGCATTCAAATCTGAAGCAATGAAATAAACATCTGGTTAAATGGTCACCTGGTTCTAATGGAGGTAGATATCTGCACAATTCCATCAGTAATCGCAGAACCAATGTCTACCGAAATTCCTTCGGAACTGGAACTCTTTAGTTTGTATAAGACCACAGCTCGACTGAAAATCTATCTCCGGGAACTTTTACAGATTAAGGGGATAACTTCGGTTGCGATCTCGTCTGAGAATTGTGATTAATGCGTATGTCCAGTTAAAGTGGTTCCATATTATTTGTCAAACTCTGATAATGATTGCAAAGCTCTGAGCATGATCTGCAAGACATGGACTACCGGAAGTATTGGTCAGACACAATAGGATGTTATTTTCCAGCGCGGAACTCAAATATTTTCTGAAGTTGAATGACATCCAGCATGTTCAGAAAGCTCCATTCCATTCACCATCCAATGGTTGAATGGAAAGAGCAGTCCAAACATTGATGGCATGCTTAAAGCAAGTTCCCCAGGTCCGCTCCGATTATTGGACGACCTCTCACACAACATCAGGGATAGCTCCAGCAGAGTTGCTGATGGTAGAATAATCTGCACCAGGCTTTTAACCTTGATATTTCCAGACCATAGGTAGGGCTGAAATAACATCAGGAGCGACAAGAACAGGCACATGCTTCTTCTAAGTGAGAGAGAAAGTTTACTTCAGGGGGTGAAGATTGCTTTCGAGCCGAATGGCCCTGTATGGGTACAAGGTGAGATCGATGCGAGGTCAATGCAAGGTCAGGTCCCCTGACTTGCAAGATGTGGCTGAGTGAGGTGGTCATTAACAAGAATGCAGATCATGTTTGCTCCCTTGTTGGAGCAAAACGTATCTGTTCCCTTTAAAACAGCAAGTAACGCTGTCAGAAACCGTGGGTTTCCCCCGCTGTCCAGCGTTGAATGAACCTGTGAATTTGAGATGGATGCAACTTCGATAGCATTACTGCCTGAGGAAGAGGAGTAAATTCTAACGTGACAATCTGAAGCAAAGAGACTGGTTACGTTCAAATGCATTTCGCCGTGTCTGAGTCAAAGTGGGAAGAAACAGATCTGGGATGAAAAAGGAGCACTTCCAATTCAAACTACAGACCCAGCTAGACAAATGGAGACTTTGCAAGGACTGAATGACATCACAGGTTCTGAAAAGAGACAGTGCTAGATAAAGGACGCTGGCAAATCCCTCCCAGATCGTTTCAATGGCTTCTCGGCTCGCTTTGAGCAGAATTTTGGCAGGGAGGTAACATCTATTCCGAAAAGGCCTGACAACAGTCACGGCATGAGAGGTCAGATGAGTTTTCCCTCATGTGAATCCAACGAAAGCAATGGGACCAGATGGTGTACCAGGCCGTGCACTCAGAGTATGCGCAGATAAATTGACAGAAGAATTCTCGGACATCTTCAAACTTTCCCTGCAACAGATCACTGTCCCTGCCTGTTTCAAAAGGCCAATCTCATTCCTGTGACTAGGAGGGCTCATGCAGCGTGTCTCAATGACTAGCGCCCAGTGGTCCTACCTTTGGTGATCATGAAGTGCTTGGAAAAGTTGGTAATCGCATTAATCAGCTCCAGCCTACCCACTATTCTTGACACACTCCAATTTGCATGTCAGACCGAAAGATCCACGCCAGTTGCCATATAACTTGCCGTTCAATCCTCCTTTGAACATCTTGACACCAAGAACAGCTCCGTAAGAATCCTATTCATTGACTGCACTACTATCCCAGTAGTAGTGCAGTCGGACTCAGCCCCAAAAACTGCAACTGAATCTTCAGTTTCCTGACCCACAGGCTACAATCAGTGAAGACTGGGGACAATGTTTCACCCTCACAAAAACTCAAGTCTGGCGCCCCCCAGGTTACGTACTCAGCCCCCTACTGTACTCATTGTATACCCATGACTGCGTTGCCCAATACCAGACTAATGCCATTTCGGAGTTTGTTGATGACATCACCATAGTCGATTGACTCTCAGTTGGTGTCGAAACAGAGTGCAGACGGGAGGAAGATAACATGGAAAAATTGTGCACTGAGAACAATTAAGTTCTCAACACCGGCTAATCAAAGGAACCCATTATTGACTTATGTCTGTGTGTTATTCATACCGACCAACACATTAACAGCACTGAGTTGGAACAAGTGGAGAGTGTCAAGCTCCGAGGAGTGGTAATCAACAACAAGCATTCTTGGACTCTTTATATGATGCAGGAGTTAGAAAGGCTCAAAACATCTCTTCTACCTCAGGAATCTGAGGAACTTTGGCATGACGATGAACAGTCTTGCCAACTTTTAGGGGTGCGCTTTTAAGACCATTCTGTCTGGATGTATCACGACTTGAAATGGCAATTATACCATTCAAGATCAGAAACGGTTGCAGAGAGTTATCAACGCTGCCCGGAAAATCACCCAGGTCAACCTTCCATCTACAGGTTCCATCGATAGGTCCGCAGTCAAGTAAAGGCTGCCAGCATTTTCACAGATCCAGCCCACTTGGCAATACTTTTCCACAATCTCCACCATCTGGGAGAAGGTAAGCAAACCTGAACACACGCACCAGCTAGTTTGTAAAAGTTTCTATCTTATGTTGTTGAAATACTGAATGGACTCACAAGCTCTTAACATTCGCATATCGGTGTTTTTGTTTTTGCTGTTGTTAAATCATTATTTAATTAACTATGCTACGTAATTATGCGATCTGCCTATTGCTCGCAAGAGAAAGCATTTCACCGTGCCTTGTCACACGTGACAAAAATTCAATTGAACGCAATTCAGTTCAAAAAGTTGAAGTAGAATTTACAAGAGAAAGAGCACGTGCACATTCCCGGATTGGTGGGGAGTAATTTCATCATTGGAACGAGGACCACGTTTGATCACACTGACTATCAGGTCCTTGACTGGGACATAAACCTGGGCCAACCACGGAGTTAAACAGGAGATGGTCTCTGCTGAATGCCTGTCCATCTTGTGCAGTGATATTCGAGGCCGAGTGCCATTGCAGAGGGAATATGTGGTGTCCACCAATACTCTTGATGCCTTTGGGAGAATTTGTCACAATGGGGAATAGAGTGTTTTGTTTCCCCCTCCAAATTCACTTTCATGTCTTCCTTCCCCTTCCCTTCCCATTCACTTTATTTTCTCACGCACACCTTACCCCTTTTGGGCTTTGATGACGAACTGGCTACATGGGTGATTTTCCTGCTGGGACATTTATAGCATAGATTTCTTTTGCAATGATGTTTTTTATCTAAGTCTTTAAATACTTACACAGCCAGAGAGACACGTGTGATGTGGGAGAAAAATGAGCGATACTGCTGTGAAGTGGTCATGTCGGGGATCAATAAAAGAGAAAGGGAAATAAAGAAAACAAGAGGGTCTTCTCACTCTCAGCACAGGCTTTGAGCTGGTTGGTTGAAGCCCATGGACTGTGTTCTTGTAAATAACAGATAACATGGTAAAGGGACACCATTCTCTGTTACTGATTTCAGTTTTAAATGAATGCATTCATTTGCTATGAATGAGAAGTTTTTGCAACTCTGAACCAGCATAAAAGAAAACAATCATTTGTGTGTTGGCAGATTGTGTCTGCCAATTGCCACAGGACGGTGACCAAAATGCATAATTGTTTTTATTCGGTTACATGAGCACACATAACCGGGTCAATTTCCTTGCTTTGTGCAATGACGCAGACATTGGGGCTGTGCTAGCATTGATGGCTTGCCCCTTGAAGGTTCAGTAGCGCTGCTTCCTGTCAACAGCCGGTAGGCTGACCCACGTGCCCTGAGGGAGTGAAGTCAAGGAGTCTGACAGCGCCATAGTGAGGGAACAGAAATATAATTCAAACTCGAAATGGTGAGTGACTTGGCTGTGAATGCGTAGGGTATGGAGTTGTCATGTGTCTCTCCCATTGTCTGGATGGAAGTGATCACGTGTTGGAAGGTCCTGTCTCAGAAACTGTGGTGAATTTCTGCAGTGCGTCTTCTAGTTCGTACACAATGCTGATATTGAGTATTGGTGGTTGAGGGACTGGATGATTGTGTATATTGATACAATCAAGTGTATTGCTTTGTCCTTGGAGAGTGTCAAGACGTTTCTTTATAATTGTTGTAAGTGCACAGTTTCTCTTTCACAGTGAATATTCATGCTGACTCTCAATATTCAGGGAACTGCTCAGATGTGTTCGTGTATGTGTGATGTGCTGTGCAACATCATTAGCACGGTCTCAATCAATGGGTCAATGAGTCAGGTGGGGCTGCCCATTCTCTCCTGCCTCGTTTGCCTGCTGTATCGAGCCTTTGTCGAGTACATTAGGAAGGATGCGAGTCTGAGAGGGGGATCTGTTTCAGGTAGCGGAGGACTGCAGTTCAAACACTCTCCATACGTGTATGGCATCGCCGATTTCTACTCAGATCCACTGTTGGTAACAAGACTCGAACAGTTTTGACCAGTTCAAGCTGGCCTCAGGAGCCCAGAGTGAGGCCATGTTCTCTAGGAACTAGACCGACCGATTCTTTATCACCTTCAATGTCAGGAGAGATTACATTCAGGCGCTGGGCATATTATTCAGATGGGATGGAGTGTACACAAAAATCTGGAATGAGCACTTTGCCAAGGTGATGCAGAAACAGGGAGCATCGCTTCTTCTTCATTTCGTGTAAAAACCTGATCATCAGTTGTGAGGCATTATCTCTGTTGTTGTCTGTGATGCATGTTTCGCCCACTGCCCAGAACTGCACTGTTTCAGTCACCCGAGCCATTTTCCACTTCATCAAGAGATTGAAAATGGACAGCGTCCGCAGAGACTCCGTGTAAAAAAAAACAAACATTTGTAGAAGTGATGAGAAGCATGTACTCAACACTGCCCTCACACTGATGGTTACATTTAGGTGCAGGTGCATCAGGCTGTGCAAACAAAAAGTGTCATGATGTACTGAGGTTCCACCTGTCCCCAGTTTTGTGATGGATGGTACTGGCCTCGTTGCCACAGAACACTCCAGGTAGTGGGACCATTCGTTATCACGTGTCCTTCATGGGAACACTTGCAAAGAGAAATACCTTTGACCACCAGTCCATCAGGAATTCGGCAGCACACAATGTCCCTGAAATACTGCAGGGAAAGGGGAGGGAGGATCCTGTCACATGGTTCCCTGAACAGACTATTAAAGTCCTTTTCGCAGAATTCTGGTAAGTTGGCCCTTTGCAATACGCATCAAGGTATCGTTTCACTGGTGGTGATAAAGACACTATCTGAGAGACCCTTCATCTGCACCCGGTCTCTGTGTGCCTCCACACGCTGACTTAAGACAGTGCATGGGTCGGAGTGAGCAGAATGCCTCACGTCCCCTGCTGGGATGTGCCTTTGCAACGGAGGTCTGGAGGAAAATGCAATGGTTTTTGTCGAGGGATATCCCAAGCAGCTTCATGACAGTGGACGCGGTGCTCTACGGTCTGATCCCCAGGACAACATCGAGACAAATATCTGGTGCATCAAAAAAAACCATCCGCTCGATGAAAGGTGCTGATACATTTGCAGAATATTTAAATTACACAGGTGTGATCACATCAAGGTTACAACTTCATCACAATGCTTTTCGTTGTAATTGGAAATCACAGAATTAACTCCCTTCTTTATTTAAACATATATATACTTAGGACTGAGGCAATAATGGACAGTTGTGATCACGTTAATTTGCAAACAAATTGTTAGTTGTATTCTGCCAAGATTGAGGGTGATTCTTTGTTTCTCAAATTGTAATCAGTATTGAAATAAAACTGGTAAATGTCCATTCCTTTTCTGTTGGCAGTCAGTTATTGAATTGTAAATGGTGGACATTATGCCCCTTTCTTTATTTTTCGCTTTTTGCCTGTCTGTGTTTCATTTCTTAAGTCTCTCTTCCCTTCTGTTTCTGTCTGTGCACCAGTGCCTCATTTTACTTTCTGTCTTCTTGTCTCACTCTCTTTTCTCTTGCGAAGATATTTTTCTCTCTATCTGACTCTGTGCATTTGGATTTCTCCCCCTGTCTCTCTTTGTCGCTCCTATTCTCTCTATTTTTGTGTTACAGAGAGATTTGTCACGGAAACAGACCCTTCAGTTCAATCAGCTATTGTTAAATATAATCCAAACTAAATAATCCCACCCATCTGCGAATGGTCGCTATCCTTCCAAACATTTCTTATTCATGTATTTATCTAATTGCCTTTTAAATATAGCAACCAAGGACCTACGTTTAGCTGCATAAGTCTTGTTTTTATTCCCAAATGTAACACTTTACGTTTATCCAGATTAAACTCTACATTCCACTACCCAGCCCATTGACCTAATTCATCAAGATCTGTTTGTAATCTTCGATAACTTTCTTCACTGTCTTTAAACCACCAATCATAGTGTAATCCGGAAACTATGAAACATATCTTCTATATGCAACTCATTCATGTAAATGACAAATGAAAACTGGACTCGACACTGACCCCTTTGGAACGTCACTGATCTACAGGTTTCCAGTTCCCTTTCTTTTCTGTCTCTTTCTCTCTCTTTCTGTGTATCCGTGATTTTAATTTTAATTTTTCTGTCTCCATCTCCATCTCTTTCTGTGTTCTCCCTCCGTCTTTCTCTTTCACTCTCTTTCCATCTTTTCCCACTCTATCTGTCCATTTCTGTCTCGTCTTGTATTGTTTTCTCTGTCTCTCTCTGTGTAATTCTCAATATATATGCATCTGTCTTTTTTTTCCCTGCCTCAGTCTATCAATCTTGGTTGACGTGTATCTGATACAGTGACTGGCTCTTTGACTTTGACTGTCCACGCGCTCAGTCATTTTTAGAATGTGTGACGGGGACTACAACGTCATAAAATACAAATTATGGATCTCGAACTTAATGGTATAAAGTTGGCCTCACAGTGATAGGAAAGACTGCTAGGGCGAGGTGGATCTCATTTACAATAAGATGGTTGTTTGGTGTTGTTAAACTGGACCAATGTGAGAGCCCTTGCTGACAGAGATAAACAGGAGGTTCAGAGTCTCCACATTCTAAGCACTGATTCGGAGACGGCTGTTTATGTCACTGTTGGGATATTGCGTGCAAATCTGACCTCCTTCCTGTCGGAAAGATGTTGTGAAACTTGAAAGGGTTCAGAGAAACTTACAAAGATGTTGCTGGATTGGAGGATTTGAGCTCTTGGGAGAGGCTGAACAGGCTGAGTCTGTTCTCTCTGGAGCGTCGGAGGCTGAGGGGTGACCTTATAGAGGTCTACAAAATTATGAGGCACATGGATAGTGCAAATAGGCAAAGTCTTTTCACTATGGTATGGGAGTCCAGAACTAGAGGACATAGGTTTCGGGTTAGAGCAGAAATGTATAAAAGAGACAGAAGCAGCAACTTTTTCACCCAGAGGGTGGTGCGTGTTTGGAATCATCTGCCAGAGGAAGTGGTGGAGGCTGGTACAATTGCAACATTTAAAAGGCATTTGGATGGGTGTATGAATAAAATGGGTTAGGAGGGATATGGACGGGGCGAGGCGGGGTAGGATGGACTAGATTGGGTTGGGATATCTGATCGGCATGGACGGGTTGGACTGAAGGGTGTGTTTCCATGCTGTACATCATTATGACTCTATAGGCACAATCCATGTGCTATGTACATGCAAATAAAGGGTGACTTGGTGATGGGATTGCGGACTCTGTGCAGTTATTCAGTGGCAACTACGAAAGTGGCAACAGTCAAATTTGAACTGCGTAGGTATTTGTGGTATTATACTCCTATTTGGGAAGTTTGACTTGTTCGATCCGACTGTTAAATTCTGGGTTGTGGAAAGAATGCATTCTTTTTTGCAGACAAAAGACAGTAACCCTGATCGATGCAGACCAGCAGATCTTTCAGTTATTAGGAGCCTAATATTCTGAGATACATCAGATGCCAAAAACTTTCAATGGGTGATGCATTTAGTTCAGGAATATTACACTAAAACTTCTCTAATTCTAGCTCATAATCAGTATTATTCAACTCTTTGAGAACCACAGAAATTGCAATCAGCAGTTTTCGTGTTTAAGACGACCAACCGAGGCTCGTGATATTGGATTAACCCTGAATCAGACTTTTCGGTCTGTGGGATTCTTGGCGTGGCCAGGCAGAGTACCTCCAAGCTGAAGACTAACTGGACTTCAAAGTGGCATTACAAATGACTTTGTCAATAGAACATGCAGTCAATAGAAAATATATCTTTTAATACTAACATGTAATAGGAAATTATTACAATCATCACAAATAAACGAACTTAGAGAGAACTATGTGGGAAGGGTGACTAACCAACATATGCATTAAAATTAAAAGACTCAGGTACTCTTTAGTTTCATGTACTCATTAGCAGAAATGTACTGTCTTACACAACATTTCGTGATGAGTTCTTGGGCCCCCTGTCTAAGGAAGGATGCATTGAACTTGAAGAAGATTCAGAGGAGGTTTATATGAATGGTTTTAGCGATGAAGAGTTTGCTTAGAAGGAGCGGTTTCGTCTCTGTCTATGCACGCAATATGATTTTAAAATATGAAGGGCAGTCTGTTTGAAACTTACAGAATTTTAAGAGAAGAGGATAGAGTTGACGTAGAGAAGATGTTTCCATTAGTAGGACGCAGCAGGACCTGAGGCACAACCTTGGGGTTAAGGAATGTCCCTTTGAAGCTAGGTCAAGGAACAACTTCTTTAGCCAGAGGATGGTGAATCTGTGGAATTAGTTGCCACAGGAAGGCTTTGGAGATCAAGTCATGAAGTGTATTGAAGAAACAGATAGTTGTTGATCACATATCAAGGAATACAGTTAGAAAGCTAGAAAATGGAGTTAACAAACATGTCAGCCATGATTGAATGCCGGAGCACATTCATTGGGCCCGAAGGTCTACTTCTGCTCCTATGTCTTATCTTATGGACAAATAGTGAATGACATTTGATCCACAAAACTGTCAGGCAATAACCATCTTCAACTCTTTCGGGAAAGGCCGAGGCAGAAATCAGAAGCTGGAAAGGGAAGGAATCATTAACCCAGGAGAGTCTGCAGAATCAGCAGCACTGCACGTACTGAATGTAAATCCTGATTGGCCATTTGCCATTTGAGGATTTGAAACAATCTGTACACCAATTCTCACAGCTAGATAAATATCCAATACTTCGTGATAGAGGACAGCTTGTATTATGGAGAGCAAGAGGGATTGCCCCGAGTAAAGTAGATCAACTGATATTGGTTGAATACCAGCAGGGTTATCCAGGGGTCTGCAAAATGAAGATGTTTGAGTGAAGTTATGTCTGATGGTCAGGATTGGATGCCAACATGGCCACGTTGGTGTGACCATGCCCAGTGCTCATATGGATAAACATTATTTGCAGCAGATGCTGCTAACCTCCACCCCACCCCCATACTCCTGCAAATGGCTGGGTAGATTACACATGCACTATTCCCGTCCTTTCATGATCGCAAAGTTCTTGGTTATCGTGGCTGTCCATTGAAAGCGTTTGGACCTGGATCGAATTCATTTTGCAAACTCCGTGATGATGATTTAGTAGCTGTGAACATCATCCATTATACACTGACTAATGGAAATACTGTACACAGACAAGAGCATGTCATTTTCCCGCAGTGTTTTCCAGTTTTTTCATGACCTCAAGTATCATTCGGCATGTTCAGACAGCTCCGTTTTGATTCATAGTTCCGTAAGTGAAGTGTCCCTGAACAAGACGGTAGATCATATGAAAGCTGCTCCGTTGTACACTGGTCTGGAGCAATGCATATCTGGCTCCTTTGAACAGCCAGATAGTCAAACAGAAACGGTGGGCTCTTTCCTCTGCTTAGCGAAGAAGGCACCTTCCAGTCTGAGATGGATGCAGCCGCGAAACCGTTACCAACGACGAAGAGGAGAAAAGTCTCCCGTGACACTCTGGGGGCAAGAGACTGGTTACGGTCCAGTACACATCACCCCATGGCCGGTTCAGAGTCAGAGAAACAAGAACTGGGGTAAACGTTTGCCAGGGAAGCTGCAAGAGAATGAACATGCGTGCATCCCTGACTTGCTCGGGGAGTAATATCGCCATTGGAAGAAGAGCCTGATGGATCACTGACTATGTGAGCTTGACTGGGCTGTTAATCTGGTCTAATCAGGGAGCCCTGGCTGACAGAGTTAAACAAGAGCTGATCTCTTTCGTGTGCCTGCCGCTCTGCTGCAGTGGTGTCCGAGGGTGGGTGTTTTCGGAGAGGGAGCATGGAGTGTCTCGATGCATTTAGGGACAATTGTTCCTGTGAGAGAGAGAGGGCTTGATTCCCCCTCCAAGTCCATCTTCATTTCATCTTTCACCTTTCCTTCTTCTCCACTTGCCTTTCATCGTTGGCCTTCCTTGTTAATGATGTCTTGTCCATATAGATGCTTTTCGTGGTGGTTGAATTATAGTATGAACAACAATACCCTTAAAGAGGCAATTCCAGAATATTAACCGAGTGTCAGCAATGCAACAGGGATATATTTCCCAGGCGAGGTGATGAGCGATTTGGAGGGGAACGTGTAGGGAGTGATGTTCCCATGTATCTGTTACCATTGTCTGGATTGAAGTGGTCACGTTTTGGAGGGTACTGCGTGAGGATATTTGTAGAATTTCTGCAGTGCATCTTGTCAAGAGTACACACTGCAGTAATTGAGTGTTCGTGGTGAATGGGTGGGATTTTTGTGAATGCTGATATAATCAAGTGGATTAATTTTTCCTGGATGGTATAAATAATTTTCTTCATAATTAGCGTCATAGTTCAGTATTCCTTTCAAAGTGAATGTTGGTGCTGAGTTTCAAAGTCCAGGAAACATCTTAGATATTTTGAGGCAAGTGACCATTCATTTTGCATTGTAATTAACATGCCATGAACTGTGCAGGAAAAAGTAACAACAAGTGTCACAATTTTAGACAGGAACCTTAATCGAAACATGTAATTTATAACAGCTTAAAAAAAAAACAAAATGCATGGTACACCCAAAGAAGGAGGCTCAAGAATGTTGACAATTTGATTGTTTCAATGATGGATAGTGCGATAGAACAATGAGAACAAGTGAATAAGTTGCTTTTTGGAGGCATAGGCAGATTCTGAAAGTGTGTCGAGAGCGTGGTGCTTGAAAAACACAGCAGGTCAGCCAGTATTCGAGTACCAGGAGAACATCCATTCCTGATGAAGCGCTGAAGCCCAAAATGTCGATTATCCTGCTCCTCTATGCTGCCTAATGTGCGGTGCTCTTTCCAGTACCACACTCTCGACTCTGAACTCCAGAAACTGCACTGGTCACTTTTTGTAAGGGACTGAACGTGAATTGTGGAAAAGAGCTTTGAATATTACATATTCTCATCGCAAAAGCAAATAGTGCCACTAAAATCAAATTTCAGAATGACAGTAGCTTGGAAGATTTTATGTTTCATGGTTGCATTCTGTTGCCACGGTAGTCAGTCACTGAACATATTTACACAAGTTTTCCACTGAAATTGTAACAGAAGAACGCAAGCTTCGTGATTACAGAAAGTAAGGATTTAAATAGTTTTCAAATTGAAATAGTTTTTCACATGAAACGCAAAATCAAAGACTCATCCCTTTGACCAGCAAAATCCGTGACAGATACTGTGTCTCAATGACATATTTTAAATACAAATCGCTAATATTTTGCACAACTGATCATTTCCAATTCTCGTGGCCAAGACTCGTCTTTCCAATTCTGAGGACATGGAGTTCTGTTCAGTTAATGAAGCCTGGGAAATTTCACAAGTTATTTCAAATTGGATGTCCTGTAGGAACACTGGAAATCCATCTTCAAATACAGGTCAGGCTAGTATGCTTATTGTCGTAATTTAATAATTCGAGTAAAAGGATATTTTACTCCATTGATAAATTCCTCCCTGAATTTAGTTTGGGTTAGAGCGTATATGCAAGTGTTGGTGCACGAACTCAGAAGCTGTAGCATGATTCCAATTTCTTGAAAGACAAATATTGCATTATTCAATGTCTTGTCCTCATAATTATAGTTTATTATTTGCCAGTTGAAAGAGTGTACTACATATGTCATCCACAACAGTATAAAATTAGCAGACAATGCAAAGAGCAAGATGATGGATTTTCTCCTGTTTACCACCTCGGGATCGGTACTATTCTGTCCATTTCCTTGGATCTGGAGGCGACAGCGAATGCGATTAGATGTTATAATATTCCTGACAGTCAGTGCATTGAATATTACAATCAATACAATTGGAAGTAATGGTGTCATTATACTGTCAAACCATTCATACACATTCCAGAATAATGATGTATAATAGGCTGATTTCAAGATGCAAAACAATGGTATATTGTCAATAACAAACGAAGGCATAATTGCAAAATACCAAACACTTGATTTCGAACAGCATACCAAACTCACAGTTACTATAACCACAAATGCTGTTCTCACATTGCAATATCTTGCTCTTAGGTTCTGGCAACAAATTGCTACAAACCGATCAAATGTGAAAGCAACTGTGAACCAAACTGAACAGGCTCGGGTTGCAATGAACATTGAAAGTCTCAAGCTGCACACAGGAGTGATGGATAAAAAATTAACTGGGAAATAAAGATCGTTAATTCGGTGCAGTAAGACATTAACGATGACGAGAAGCAGGTCTGCTGTAGACATTGCCAACAAATAGCGAATGACGCATTTGGAGAGCCCACAATTGCCTCGATTCAGAATCACAATTCCCACCAAGTTAACTGTAAGAAAAATAAAAAAAAATGCACAATTCTTCACTATTTGAGTTACAGCAAAATCATCAGCATAATATATCTGAAAAATCAGACCAATTGCCTCAGATTAATATGTTAACACGATGCACAGTGAAAAGATTACATTGGAATAACAGACTCAAGCAAACCAGAATGAAATAAAGATATGCTGCGACAAAAATAGAGAAGCAGAGTAAATCAACAAATAGGCTAGAATAAGAACAATAAAAGAAAACTATGAAATATTTTAATGCAAGTAGGTGATGCTAATAGACTCACTGAAATATTTAGCAGATTTTTGCGTAGGTTTTCGTCGGGTGCTCTGGTTTCTGCAGTCTGTTGAAAAATGTGCAGGTTAGTTGAATTGACCATGTTTAATTGCCCAGAGTGTGAGGTGAAGGGGTAAATGTAGGGGAACGGATCTGGGTGGGTTGCTCTTCGGAGGGTCAGTGTGGACTTGTTCGGCCGAAGGGCCTATTTCCACACTTTAAGTAATCAAATCTAACACTGCTAACGTCTGCACCTGCATTTCAATCCTACCTGCAACAGTACGAGACTCGTCCTTAACTATCCAGAGGTATTTTAGTGGAAGCTCTTTAATGCTTATTTAGTTTTTACGGTTATGTGCACACCTATTCAAACACTGTAACTGATTCATAACATGTAACTGTGAACATCTGGAAATCTCAACCAATTAAATCTATTGTCGCTGGCCTTTAGAGTTTACAACAGCGGACAATGGAATTGCTCTATCAGCATATTTAAGGGTGCCCTTATCCAGCCTTTTCTGCATCAGCAACTGCAGCTGCATGTCTGTAACAGGACCCTTTGTTTATTATTTTAACCTGTGTACTTGTATGTAATGTATCTGCAAAGCTATGATTGTCCGAACACGTGCATTATTTTAATGCATCACCAAGCAAGTGTTATGAAGTTGAAGACATGTAGTGTACGTTAAAGATAAAGTGAATGCTGAACTGAACTGAGAGATTACAAGCAGCTGTATGTAAGTTCAGTTGGCAGTATCAGAGTGCCCTAGAAAATTGAAAATTTGTAACATTTGGCTGTGAAATGAATCCTGGGTTTTGGTTCATGTTTTCAGAGCAAATCAAATTTTACCCAAAGTTATCGTTTGAAGTTATGCCCCTGCAGACTAAAATTCAATTGAGCTTACATTTATTGGTTTTCCAGCACTGAACCAATGAGACCATACAATGTTGGCGTGATGTAAAAATGCAGACATGTTGAAAATTGTTCAGAGATCAACTGCCACACAGAGAAACTACTGGAGAGCTCATTTCCAACCTCAAATCTTGTTCTCAAAAGAAACAGAAAACACACTCTTTCAATGGTACGTTTTCACGTGAAACATACTCGCAATAAAAAGGAAGAACATCAGCTGGAAGACTGACGACACCGAAGAGGACAGATATCATGTGGTTTTGAAATTAAGTTGATGTACTTTTAATGAGTATATTTTTTGAACAGCGTATTGTCATAGCCTTTTTATGGCATTGTTTTGTAGAGTAAGGTGTTAATCAACGGCAAGCCACTTTATGCCATCTTAACAGCGATGGGACCACGGAGAGGCAGGAACATCTCCCAGATTATGAGTTTCCTGATTGGAGCTGTTGACGTGGTCCAATCAGTGAGTCCTGGCTGACAGATATAAACAGGAGATTGAGTCTGTATTGTCTGCACTTCTGTATGTAACCGTATTGTTTAATGTACAAATGTTATTGTCACTGTCTTGTTAAATGTGGAACTGGGATTTGAGGGTTGTCCTCAACTCCCTGTAAAATGGTCAAACGATAGGGATTGGGGCCTAGCTTTGCTGCTCCTCTCCCTTGTAAAATTGCTGTCTCTTGTACAGCTGTAAATGTTTATTGTAAACTGTTTTGTAATTGGTTTAATAAATAAATAAATAAATACATAAACAGGAGATTTCACTGGCAACTCGGGTGTTTTCCTATCTTCTTGGTGGTGGAAATTAAATAAAGATTTGTGCACTGTGTCTCTCACTGTGTCTCACAACCGCACACACACACACCATGGGTGCTGGGGGTAAAATAAGCAATACCGCAGTTAAGCGGTAGTTTGGGGGATTACAAAAGAAAAGGAAAAATATAAATAAATAAACAGGAGATTCAGAGTTTCCTTAGTTTAGGGGACTGACTCTGTGCTGGCTGGTGTTATAGGCAGCATGTTACTGTTGGTTTCTGCTTCTCTTTTTTGGCGGGGAAAAAAACCTGATTCTTGAACTGGCTGAATTAATTAGCCAGTTTGTTAACTGACATTCCTCTTAGTGAGGACTGATTGTTAAACTCCTGATGCACATACTGTGTTTCAGGTGTAACTCAGTTGTCATTAGGGGATTGTTGATTCAGTGTCTGGTTACAGCCTGTGTGTTACTCTTTTCTCTTCCTACTCTTTTTTTTGAGAAAAGGACAATGTTACTTTTATGGTAGGGCTTAGCATTTGGACTCTAGTTTTCTTTGCTTTTTGTATGTAT
This sequence comes from Hemiscyllium ocellatum, assembly GCF_020745735.1. Classification (NCBI taxonomy): domain Eukaryota; kingdom Metazoa; phylum Chordata; class Chondrichthyes; order Orectolobiformes; family Hemiscylliidae; genus Hemiscyllium; species Hemiscyllium ocellatum. The sequence continues at coordinate 12,983,570 of NC_083440.1, read as the reverse complement.
TTTCACTTTTTATTGGTGGTTGGACTGAGGCCTTGTGGAAGACATACATTTGACCAGAGGAGCTGTTCCTGTGGGGAGGCCTAGCCCTGGGACTGGGCCTCCTGAAGATTGAACACCTGTGTGTGCTGGGAGGTGAGCAGTTTCTGTATCATGGAGTTTGGGAGAACACCTTTCCCTCAGGAGTGGACCAAACTGCTGTGAGTTAACTGCACCTGTACAATGTACTGTTCCTGTCAGTGGGCCTGGGTCTCCAAGGCTGGGCCAGGACTCTATGGAGACTGAACACCTGTGTGCTGTGGGATGTTCATCTGCTGCCTTCAGGAGTGGACTCGGTCCTTGGTTGTGGACTCTGTTTCTAGTAATGGACTCTGCAGGTGGGAGTGGACTCTATTTCTGACCACGCACGTCGTATACTGGAGTGGACTCTTTCTGGCAATGGATTTTATATCTTGACGACTCTATGTATGGATTTGAACTGTGTACCAGAAAGGACTCTGTTTTTTTTTTATTGTGGTGTTTCCTGTATCTATCACCTGCACTGTCTTGTGTGTCCCTGGGTCTGGCCGGCCTTGTCGTGAGTTGGGAGGCTCATGCGTCACCCTGAAAGCTGTCACCCCGAGAGCTGGAAGGTGGGTAGGCCACCCTGTGAACCTGAAGGTTGGTAGGCTGCCCTGAAAGTTAGAGGGTGAGTAGGCCACCCTGATGCCAGTCACCCCGAGAGCCAGATGGTGAGTAGGCTGTTCTGACCGCTGTCGTCCCGATAAGGGGTAATCGGGACGGGCTGTCTTAGTGGTGGTCGAAAGGTGTCAGAGCAGCCGAGGGCCAGAAGGCGCGTCGGGGCGGCTGAGATCCGGAAGGCTTGTGGGCTACCCTACACGCTGTCGTCCCAGGGAAGGGGACGGGCTGCCCTAGAGGTGGTCGAAAGGTGTGCTAGGATAGCCCACTAGTCGGAGGCGCAACGGGGTGGGTGAGAGCCCAATGGTATACAGGGGCAGACCGAGAGCCAGAAGGCGGGTAGCCGTCCTCAGCGCTGTCACCCCGGGCAGGTACTGGGGCGGGCTGTCCTAGAGGTGGTCGAAAGGTGCAGAGGGTGGTTAGTGAAGCCGGAAGGTGGGTAGGGTCCAAACCGCTGTCACCCCGGGCGGGTACCGGGGCGGGCTGTCCTAGAGGTGGTCGAAAGGTGTGTGAGGGCGGACCGAGAACTGGAAGGGGCATGGGATGGACCGAGAGCCAGAAGGTGGGTAGGGGCGGGCTTTCTTAATGTGGTCGAAAGGTGGGAGGGGTGGGGGCTTGCTGGGTCTGTATTGTCTGCACTTCTGTATTTAACCGTATTGTTTAATGTACAAATGTCATTGTCACTGTCTTGTTAAATGTGGAACTGGGATTTGAGGGTTGTCCTCATCTCCCTGTAAAATGGTCAAACGATAGGGTTTGGGGGCTAGCTTTGCTGCTCCTCTCCCTTGTAAAATTGCTGTCTCTTGTACAGCTGTCAATGTTTATTGTAAACTGTTTTGTAATTTGTTTAATAAAATAAAAAAATAAATAAATAAACAGGAGATTTCACTGGCAACTCGGGTGTTTTCCTATCTTCTTGGTGGTGGAAATTAAATAAAGATTTGTGCACTGTGTCTCTCACTGTGTCTCACAACCGCACACACACACACCATGGGTGCTGGGGGTAAAATAAGCAATACCGCAGTTAAGCGGTAGTTTGGGGGATTAAAAAAGAAAAGGAAAAATATAAATAAATAAACAGGAGATTCAGAGTTTCCTTAGTTTAGGGGACTGACTCTGTGCTGGCTGGTGTTACAGGCAGCATGTTACTGTTGGTTTCTGCTTCTCTTTTTTGGCGGGGAAAAAAACCTGATTCCTGAACTGGCTGAATTAATTAGCCAGTTTGTTAACTGGCATTCCTCTTAGTGAGGACTGATTGTTAAACTTCTGATGCACAGAATGTGGTTCAGGTGTAACTCAGTTCTCATTAGGGGATTGTTGCTTCACTGGCTGGTTACAGCCTGTGTGTTACTCTTTTCTCTTTTGACACTTTTGAGAAAAGGTCAATGTTACTTTTATGGTAGGGCTTAGCCGTTGGACTTTAGTTTTCTTTGCTTTTTGTATGTATTTTCACTTTTTATTGGTGATTGGACTGAACCCTGTGGAAGACATACATTTGACCAGAGGGGCTGTTCCTGTGGAGAGGCCTAGCCCTGGGACCGGGGCTCTGAAGATTGAACACCATTGTGTGTGCTGGCAGGTGAGCACTTGCTGTATCCTGGAGTTTGGGAGAACATCTTTCCCTCAAGAGTGGACCAAACTGCTGTGAGTTAACTGCACCTGTACAATGTACTATTCCTGTGAGTGGGCCTGGCTCTCCAAGGCTGGGCCAGGACTCGATGGAGACTGAACACCTGTGGACGGTGGGATGTGCATTTGCTGCCTTCAGGAGTGGACTCTGCCCTTGGTTGCGGATTCTGTTTTTAGTAATGGACTCTGCAGGTTGGAGCGGACTCTATTTTTGACCACGCACATTGCATACTGGAGTGGACTCTTTCTGACAATGGATTTTATATCTTGAAGACTCTATGTATAGATTTCAACTGTGCACCAGAAAGTACTCTGTCTTCTTTTATATATTGTGGTGTTTCCTGTATCTATCACCTGCACTGTCTTGTGTGTCCCTGTGTCTGGCAGGCCTTGACGTGAGCTGGGAAGCTCATGCTTTGCCCTGAAAGCTGTCAACCCGAGAGCTGGAAGGTGGGTAGGCCATCCTGCGAACCTGAAGGTTGGTAGGCTGTCCTGAAAGCCAGAGGGTGGGTAGGCCACCCTGATTCTAGTTACTCCAAGAGCCAGATGGTAAGTAGGCCATTCTGAGCGCTGTCGTCCCGATAAGGGGTAATCGGTACGGACTGTCCTCATCTCCCTGTAAACTTTTTGAACTGTTATAGGCAGATGTTACTGTAAACTGTTTTTTGTAAACTGTTTTGTAATTTGTTTAATGAAATAAAAAATAAATACACGTGTTTCAGAGGTCTTCTCAGTTTAGGAGACTGACTCTGTGCTGGCTGGGCACAGTGTGTTACTATTGCAGTTGGTTTCTGCTCCATTTTTTGGTGGTGGGGAAACCTGAGTTAAGAAAAAAATAAACAGAAAGCTCAGGATTTCAGTCCACTCTGTGAGCTGGCTCCGAGGAAACCAAACCATGCGATGTCTGATGCATGCGTATATCAAGGGTGAATAACTGATGGGTCCATGATCCAATTACTGGCGTTCTTTAAACTGTTCCCTGATGCGAAACATCTCAATGTTTACATTGCTTTTCAATAATGGAGCTATACCACAGTGTAACAGGACTTTCAGTCCAAATTAGCCATACCAACTGGGTTTCCCAAATGAAAGTAGTCCTATTTTCCGGCGAATTACCAGTTTCCCTCTGAACCTTTCCTGTCTGTATACCCGCGTAAATATATTTTAAATATCGTAACGTTTCCTGCATCCACCACTTTCTCTGGCTGTTCATTCCACATATGAACCAACCTCTATATGACAAACCTGCCCCTTAGTTCTATTTTAAATCTTTCTCCTTTCTCTTTAAAATTATGGACTCCCGTTTTGAGTGCTCCACCCCTCCCCGCAACACCTGAGAGAATATACCTTTATTATTCGCCTCACCCTTTGTACTGAGGATTTTATAACCACTATAACGTTACCCCTCAGTCTCTTACGCTCGAGAAAAAAAATAGCCACAGACTATTCAGCCTATCCTTATAACTCAAACTCTCATACCTACAACATGCTGATAATTTTCAACTAAAACCAAAGTAATGCTATTCCTTTGATCGCAGATGACCAGGAACTGTACGCAGTATTCCAAAACTGGACTCACCAACGTCCCGTATAACCACAATATGACATCCAAATGCCTGTACACCGTGATAAGAGCTATGAAACATTCCAAACGCCTTCTATACCAGCCTGCATACCTGAGACATAGCATGAAAACAATTATGTAACTGAACCTTGAGATCTCTCTGTTTGACAGCACTACCCAGTGTCCTTCTATGAACTAGAAAAGTCCTACCCTTGTTCATCTTACAAAAATGAATGAATCTAAATTAAGTCCCATTCGGAGCTCCTCGGCCAAGTGACCCATTTCATCACAATCCCTTTCCAATCTTAGATAACGCTCACAGTCTGCTGTACGAACAATGCTGGTACCATCTGCAAACGTCCAAGCAATGCATCAAATGATGTTATTTTCTCGGAGGATAGTGAATATCAGGAGTTCTCTGCCCAGAAAAGTTTGGAAGCTAGATCAGTGAATGTACTCTAAGCAGATTTCGACAAATTTTTGAAATATCAAGGAGTTGAGGGCTTTGTGGAACTGGAAATGAAGAGTTGTTGTGAGTTGAGGCAGATAAACCATGACCTTATCGAACAGCCATCAGGCTATTTCTGCTCTGTTTCCTCTGCCCTTACGTCATATTGGAATTTCTATGGATCATGGAAGTGTGAGAAAAATTCAACTTTTGAAGAAGATCAACATATGAGACGAAGAGCTTCGAAAGAAACGAAACACCATTTTCAATCTTGGAACTGTTCAAAGGCTAAGAACAGCAGAGCTCTTGCACATCTGCAAGAAGAAAGCAGGGCGGACCACACTCTGAAATGCAAGCGATAATGTCGGGAGTAGAAAGAATCAGTTGTAGACTGCTTGGCAGTTGGACGGTGGCTCAGTGGTTAACATTGCTGCCTTACAGCGCCATGCAAAGGATTCATCCCAACTTCGGGCGACAGTCTCTGTGGAGGTTGAATGTTCCCCTCCAGGTGCTCCGGTTTCCTCCTTCTGACCAAAGAAGTACAGGATATGTTGTATGGCCATAGCAAGTCACCCCATCATATCTCAGAATGTGCATTTGGCTTCGCCATGTGAAATGCAAAAGTAAGGGAATATGTTTGGCAGGGGTTGAATTCTGTGTTAGATATTCTGAGGAGGATTGGTGCAGACTCAATGGGCCGAATGGCCTGCTTCCATATCATTGACATTCTATGATTCTGTGTACTGTCCTTTCGAATCAAATTTCGGGAGTATGAATGTACTGAAATGGCAGACCTGACGATAAATAAAGATCATTCTCAGGGAATTCCTTACCGTGTTGGTCTACTTTGATAGGAGAACATATATTGGATAAAATGATGATGTTAACTTGCGTAAATGAAGTTTATCACTCTCCGAGAAGTAAAACAGGAATACATTAAACTCAGTTTCAATAAATTTCAATAAAGTTTGTAGATGGACAAATTAAATCGTCCCAGCCTTCATGCTGTGTAATTATTTAGTTAACAAGGAGAAAGTGAGGGCAGCAGATGCTGGAGATCAGAGTCGAGAGTGTGGTGGTGGAAAAGCGCAGCATGTCAGGTAGCACCTGATTAGCAAGAGAATCAACGCTTTGCTTAAGATACCTTCATCAGGAGTTCGGTTTATACAGGTTCACAGCAGTCAGAACCAGTGGCTGCAATCATTATGCGGGCAGAACACTGTGCTGCTAATCTGTTGGTTCGGAATGGAAGTCACTTCACATTGCTGTGTTTTATAATGTACAGCACTATGTTACATCTTGCGCAAATCATTGCCCTTTGATAAACAATCAAACAACAAAAAATTGGACATAGGACCAGGAAGCAGACAATATACCTTCCTATATTATCCAATGCTGGAAAATGATTGCAATTATCAGAAAAGGACAAAAACATCGTGAACTAACTGGATCATGTAACCAACTCACATACGGAATAAAAGTGTAAGTTCCATGTACTCATTAGTTTCAGGCACCCATTACTGGACATTTAACACGTTGCATAAGATATTGTGCGCAGATTTGGGCGCCCTGTCTATGGAAGGATTTGTTGAACTTGGAAGGGGTTCAGAGGAGATGCACAGGAATAATTTTGTAGATGAGAAGTTTGGCATATGAGGAGTTTTTGAAGACTCTTGAAATGTATGCAGGGAGGTTTATGAACATAACGGGGTATCTGACTCAAACGTACACTCCGCTAACAGATCTGGATTGAGTGGACATGGAGAAGGCGTTTCCACAATAGGACCGAGCTGGATCCAAGGGGACAGGCTCAGGGTGAAAGGACAAGCCTTAAGAGCTGAGATGAAGAATAATTTTTTCAGCGAGAATATGGTAAATCTGTGAACGTCATTACCACACGATGGTTGTGGAGAAATAAATAGTTTGTTGATGAATGACGAAATCAAAGGATGCATGAAGAAAGCAGCTGAATAGGATTTGGAATTATATCGGCCACGACCGAATACTGGAGCAGATTTGCCGTGCCATATAGACCCATTCTGTTCCTATTGCTAATGTTCTTATGATGTTATGGACAAGTCGTAAACAATATTTGATGCTCACAAGTGTCAAGCAATTACTGTCTTCAACGAATGAGATTTTAACCAAAGATCTTTGATATTCTTTAACATTGCCATCATATAATCCACCACTATCCACATCCTGGAGATTAATCATGACCCAAACTAACTCAGACTGAGCCATGTCAGTATTGTTACGGCAAGATCAAGTCAGAGGCTAGGAATCAGACATTTTCTTACTCCATGAAGCCTGACCACCGCCAACAAGGCGCAAGTCATTGGGGTGAGGGAATAGTCCACACTTGCCTCGATGGGTACAGCTCGAACAACACTAAAGAAGATCAGCGCCACCGCGGAGCAGCGAAAATTCTGAAGAAGATTCATACCAGAATTGCAAATTGAACTTTTTTTTATCTCTATACATCGAAACTGACAGATCTGGCAGGTATATCCAACACTTCCTTTGGTTATTATAAATATGCAGCATCTGTAGTAGTTTTCCTTTATTCCATGATCTATCAGTCCACTTGATTGCCAACACATGCACAAACGTCCAGTCTGTCCACCTCCAACACTGTCGCTCATAACAGGACGGTGTACCAACAATAATAAACATCGCAGCAACTCACCAAGGTTCACAAGACAGATCTCTCTCAACCTCACAGCCGCTACTGTCTAGAAGCATGGGAATGACACCACTTGCAAAACTGCTGGAAGACACTCAATATCATCGCTTGGGAACATACCATCATTCCTTCGGTATTGTTGAATCAGTTAAAAAGTTATTTTGACATCTCCTTGGAGAGGAAAGGTTGAGCAGGATATGGGTCAAATTCAGGAAAATGGGACTAGTTCAGTTCATAAAATTGGTAAGCATGGAAGAGTGGGACCGAAGTGTCTGTTTCCGTGTTCCATGACTCAATTTGGATGATCTAACACCAAATGGTCTGCAAAGGCTTTAGAAGGAAGCCACTAACCGCCTTCTGAAGTGTAACTTGGGATGGGGAATAAATGGTAAATCAGCATGCTCTGAATACTAAATACAGCGTAATTTTTTTAAAAAAAAGAACCCTGCTTCATCAGACAGAAGGAAATACAATAAAAATGAACTACACGTGAAATCAGTAAGACCGCAAAGATGGGAAATAACCAAAGACAGGGAACATTTGTCAAGTTTCAATAAAGATTGAGAGAGGTAAGTAGGTTATACACAAACATAAAACCACAAGATCTTAGGATACTGTAAATCTGATTCAAAATACAAGTTGCTGTAGAAGTTCTTTGAAAGGGATACATGCCTGAAATGATATTTCTGATTTCTCTTCCCAGATGCTAGCAGACTTGCTGATCAGTTCCAGCCCCTTCCGTTTTTGTTTACAGAAACATAACTGGATTTAAGGACTTACCAGTAACGCCAACAGCTGCAAGTATCGGGTAGTATATACGGGCTGTCTGTAAGATTGCTGAGTATTCCATTCTGTCCCAGTCAGGTCTGTCTGTATCCGTGGAGTCAATAATTCTGTCCACCAAAATATAATAATATTGTTAGCACAACCTCATTTTATTTGGCACTTAAATGTCCAGTGAGACATTAAATATTTTTGAATCACTAATTGCATTAGTTGCAGTCGTCTGAATAAGCAGGAAATTAACCATTTCCCTCTGAGAATTACTGCAGAATAGAATCTGTTTTAAAAAATTAAATACCACTCCGTTCTTGAGAATTTCATTTTGATTTGATTGTCATGCGTACTCAAGTGCAGAAGTACACGAGTACAGTGAAAAGTGTAAACTGCCACCGTTTCTGGGGGCATCTTAGGTACAAAGATATCTCGTACAATATGGTGTACATATTAGGAAAAAAACAGTTACATTTAAAAGATTAATTTTGAAATATTTTCTAGAGACATAACAAAACGCTCCAGTTTTCAGTAAAACTATTCTGTATCATACTGAGATTCAACGTTTTCCTTCATTATCGCCTTTTAAATTAAAGAAAAAATGCTAGGACAGGTTTGCTAGTGAATGAGAATCCCACACGGATTGCAACTCCGGCCATTTCATTTCTGATGAAAGAATGAAGCTCTGCATTTCTGAGTGGAGATTCCATTCAGGATTACCCTCAGGAATATGGAAATTGTACTTCCATTTTGACAGATCGTTCCTGGCTACAACTGTCTTGTAATGCATAAAGTCAGTGTGATTTAACAGTACTGTAATAGTAAGCTGCTCGGTGGGGAATGATGGCGTGCATCATTTTAATCGAATGTAATGTGGTTCGGGTGCCAATATTCCTGGTATATAGGGTGCCGACTGCTGATGAGTTTGAATGCCAACTAGACTGTGGGTAGTGTATTGATTGAGTTCGCTTATTGGTGGTGTTAACCTGATCCAATCCCTGATCGACAGATACAATTAAAAGTGTCAGGGGAACTGTTCACTCTGAGAGCTGGTTCTGAGGAAATTGAACCAGTATCAAGTACTTTACCCGCTAAAGTAAAAGTGACTTAATTACGGGATACTGACGTCGGTGGAAGTATTTCATTGTCAGTGAAATTGAGATTCGTGATGTATTCATGCAAAAGCATCTACTCGCTGAAATCCGACTGGACTTCAACCAGGTATTTCAAAATGGTAAGTGGAACATATCAGTGGACAGTCTTCCCAGACCAACTGGGATTTCGGAATTACCCTTGAGTGAACGCAATTACATCGCCTCAGGACATGTCGTGAGCAGACGGACACCAGGTCAGCTCACACCAAAACCCCAAAACAAAGCCAAAACTTGGCTAAACCATAAACCCTTCCAGCATGATTAAAGCCAGCAAGCCATTCCAGTTGCTGCTGGAATGTGTACTTGTGACAATGAAAGAGTCCAATTGGCCTTGAATGTGTAACAGAATTCGTAGGCCAGTATCCAAGAGATTGCACAGCCTGGAAATCCTATCTAGAGCTGCCTTGGAAGTTGAATTGCTTAGCAGCATCCAAATCAGAAGCAATCGAAATAAACATCCAGTGGTCCTAACTTCGGTGGTCATGAAGTGCTTGGAAAAGCTGGTAGTGGCATTAATCAGCTCCAGCCTCCCCACTACTCTTGACCAACTCCAATTTGAATGTCAGACCAAAAGACCCACCTCAGTTGCCATATAACTTGCAGTTCAATCCTCCTTAGAACATCTTGATACCAAGAACAGCTCCGTAAGAATCCTAATCATTGACTGCACTGTTATCCCATTATTACTAAAAGTAGTGATCTCAGTCGAAGACCCAAATACTGCAAATGAATCTTCAGTTTCCCGACCCACAGGCTACAATCAGTGAAGACTTTGGACAATATTTCATCCTCACAAAAACTCAAGACTGTTTTCTCCCAGGGGTACGTACTCAGCCCCCTACTGTCCTCATTGTATACCCATGACTGCGTCACCCAAAACCAGTCTCATGCCATTTCCGAGTTTGTTGATGACGTCACCATAGTCGATCGAATCTTAGTTGGTGTCGAAACAGACTGCAGACTGGAGGAAGAAGACTTGGGAAAATTGTGTACTGAGAACAATTAAGCTCTCAACACCGGCAAATCAAAGGAACCCATTATTGACTTTTGGCGGTGTGTTATTCATATCCCCCCACACATCAACAGCACTAAGCTGGAACAAGTGGAGAGTGTCAAGCTCCTGGGAGTGTTAATTAACACCAAGCTTTCTTGGACCCTTTTTCTGAAACACGAGTTACAAAGGCACAACAACATCTCTTCTTCCTCAGACATCTGAGGAACTTTGGCATGACAGTGAACAGTCTTGCTAACCTTTAGTGTTGCGCTTTCAAGACCATTCTGTCTGGATGTATCACTGCTAGAAATGGCAATTATACCATTCAAGATCAGAAACGGTTGCAGAGAGTGATCAATGCTGCCCGGAAAATCACCCAGGTCAACCTTCCATCGACAGGTTCCATCTATAGTCTCGCAGTCGAGTAAAGGCTGCCAGCATTCTCACAGATCCAGCCCACTTGGCAGTACTTTTCCACAACCTCCGCCATCGGGGAGAAGGTACACGAATCTGAACACACGCGCCAGCTGGTTTGTAAAAGTTTCTGTCCTATGTTATTGAAATACTGAATGGACTCACAAGCTCTAAACATTCGCATAACTTTGTTTTTGTTTTTGCCGCTGTTAACTCATTATTTAATTAACTATGCTTCTGAATGATGTGATCAGCCTATTGCTCGCAAGACAAAGCATTTCACTGTGCCTTGTCACTCATGACAAAAAATTCAATTGAACGCAATTCAGTTGAAAAAGTTGAAGTAGAAGTTTCAAAAGAAACAGCAGGTGCACATCCCCTAAATTGGTGGGGGAGTAGTTTCATCATTGGAAACAGGGCCAGGTTTGATCACACTGACTATCAGATCCTTGACTGGGACTGTACACCTGGGCCAACCACGGAGTTAAAAAGGTGATTGTCTCTACTGAATGCCTGTCCATCTTGTGCAGTGGTGTTCGAGGCCGAGTGTCCTTGGAGAGGGAATATATGGTGTCTACCCATACACTTGATGCCTTTGGGAGACTTTGTCGCAATGGGAATAGAGTGTTTCATTTCCCCCTCCAAATTCATTTTCATTTCTTCCTTCCCATTCACTTTACTTTTTCAAGCACACCTTACCCCATTTGGACTGTGCTTGTTGATGACTACCGGGCTACATGGGTGTTTTACCTGCTGGTACAATTATAGCATAGATTTCTCTTGCAATGATATGTTTTTTTTTCTGAGTCTATACATACTTACACAGCCACAGAGACACGGGTGATGTGGGAGAAATATAAGCGATACTGCTGTGCAGTGGTCATGTCGGGGATCAATAAAAGAGAAAGGGAAATAAAGAAAATAAGAGGGTCTTCTCACTGTCAACACAGGCTTTGAGCTGATTGGTTGAAGCCCATCGACTGTGTTCTTGTAAATAACAGATAACATGGTAAAGGGATACCGTTCTCTCTTCAGTGATTTCAGTTTTAAATGAATGCATTCATTTGCTATGAATGAGAAGTTATTGCAACTCTGAATCGGCATAAAAGAAAACAATCACTTGTGTGTTGGCAGATTGTGTCTGCTGGGTGCCACAGGAGAGGGACCAAAATGCACAACTGTTTTTATTCGGATACATGAGCACACATTAACGGGTAAAGTTCCTTGCTTTCTGCAAAGACGGAGGCATTGGGGCTGTGCCAGCATTGAAAGCCTGCCCCTTGAAGGTGGAGCAGCGCTGCTTCCTGTCAACAGCTGGTAGGCTGACACACGTGCCCAGAGGGAGGGAATTCAAGGAGTCTGACAGAGTCATACTGAAGGAACAGCATTATACTTCAAACTCGAAATGGTGAGTGACTTGGCGGGGAACGCGTATGGTATGGTGTTGTCATGTGTCTGTGCCCTTTTCTGAATGGAAGTGATCACGTGTTGGAAGGTCCTGCCTCAGGATCTGTGGTGAATTTCTGTAGTGCGTCTTGTAGCTGGCACACAATGCTTATATTGAGTATTGGTGGTTAAGGGACTGGATGATTGTGGATATTGATACAATAAAGCGTATCGCTTTGTTCTTGGAGAGTGTCAAGACGTTTCTTGAAAATTGGTGTCAGTGCTCAGTTTCTCTTTCACCGTGAATATTCATGCTGACTCTCAATGTTCAGGCAACTGCTGAAATATGTTCGTATATATGTGCTGTGCTGTGCAACATCATTAGCACGGTCTCAATCAATGGTTCAATGAGTCAGGCGGAGCTGCCCATTCTCTCCTGCCTTGTTTGCCTGCTGTATAGAGCATTTTTCGTGTACATTAGGAAGAATGCGAGTCTGAGAGAGGGATTTGTTTCAGGTAGCGGAGGCCTGCAGTTCAAAGCCTCTCCGTACGTTTATGGCATCGCCGATTTCTAATCAGAACCGCAGTTGGTAACAAGACTCGAGCATTTGTGACCTGTTCAAGCTGGCCTCAGGAGCCCAGACTATGGCCATGTTCTCTAGGAACTCGACCGACCGATTCTTTATCCCCTTCACGGTCAGGACAGATTACCTGCAGGCGTTGGGCATATGATTCAGAGGGGCTGGAGTGTACACAATAATCTGGAATGAGCAATATGCCAAGGTGAGGCAGAAACAGGGAGCATCGCTTCTTCTTCATTTCGTGTAAAAACCTGATCATCAGGTGTGAGACAATATCTCTGTTGTTGTTATCTGTGATGCAGGTTTGCCCCATTGCACAGAACTGCACTGTTTCAGTCACTCGAGCCATTTTCCACTTCATCTAGAGATTGAAAATGGACAGCTTCCGTGGAGATTGCGTGCAAAAAGAAGCAACAGACATTTCTTGAAGTGATGCGAATGATCTACTCAACACTGCCCTCATACTGATGGTTACATTTACGTGCAGCTGCATCAAGCTGTGCCATCAAAAAGTGCCACTATGTACTGAAGTTCTACCTGTCCCCAGTTTTGTGAAGGATGGTACAGGCCTTGTTGCCACGGAACACTCCAGGTAGTTGGACCATTCGTTATCACGTGTCCTTCATGGGAACACTTGCGAAGTGAAATACCTTTGACCACGAGTCCAACTGGAATTCGGCAGCACGCAATGTCCCTGAGACACTGCAGGGAAACGAGAGGGAGGATCCTGTCCCATGGTTCCCTGAGCAGAAAATCAAAGACCGTTGGCAGAATTCTGGTAAAATGGCGCTTTGTAATATGCATCAAGGTATTGCTTAACTGGTGGTGTGAAAGGCACTATCTGAGGGACCCTTCATCTGCACCCAGTCTGTCCGTGCCTCCATATACTGCCTTAAGACAATGCATGGGGTGGGTGAGAAGACTGTCACACGTGCCCTGCTGGGATGTGCCTTTGAAGCACAGGCCTGGAGGAAAATACAATGGTTTTTGTCGATGGATATCCCAAGCGTCTCGGTGACAGAGGACGCCGTGCTCTACGGTCTGTTCCCCAGGACATACATCAAGACAAATATCTGGTGCAGCCCAAAAAATCCGCTCGGTGAAAGATGCTGATACATTTGCAGAGTATTTAATTTAAAACTGGTGTGATCACATGAAGGTTACAACTTCATCACGATGCTTTTCGTTGTAATTGGAAATCACAGAATTGGCTCCCTTCTGAAATTTTTATATATATATACACACACACTTAGGACTGAAGCAATAAAGTACAATTGTGATCACTTTAATTTGCATACAAATTGTTAGTTGTATTCTGCCAAGATTGAAGGTGTTTCTTTGTTTTTCAAATTATTACCAGTATTGAAATTAAACTGGTAAAGGCCCATTCCTTTTCTGTTGGCAGTCAGTTATCGAATTGTAAATGGTGAACATTTTCCACCTCTCTTTATTTTTCTCTTAGTGTCTGGCTGTGCTTCATTTTCTTAACTCTCTCTTCCCTTCTGTTTCTGTCTGTGCACCAGTGCCTCATTTTACTATCAGTCTCTTTGTCTCACTCTCATTTCTCTTGCGAATCTATTTTTCTCTCGACCTGACTCTGTGTATTTGGATTTCTCCCCCTCTTTGTCACTCCAATTCTCACTACCTTTGTGTTACAGAGTGATTTGTCACGGAAACAGACCCTTCAGTTCAATCAGTCATTGTTCAGTATAATCCAAACTAAAATCTTCCCACCCGCCTGCACATGGTCGACATCCTTCCAAGCATCTCTTATTCATGTACTTATCTAAAGCCTTTTAAAATCGCAACCAAGGCCCTACGTTTAGCTCTATAGGTCTTGTTTTTTTCCGGAAAATGTAACACTTTACATTTATCCAGATTAATCTCTACTTTCCACTTCACAGCCCATTGACCTAATTCATCAAGATCTGTTTGTAATCTTCGATAACTTTCTTCACTGTCATTATTGCACCAAACATAGTGTCATTCGGAAATTGTGAACCATACCTTCTATGTGCAAATCATTTATGTCAATGTCAAATGAAAATTGCACTCGACACTGACCCCTTTGGAACGTCACTGATCTACAAGTTTCCAGTTCCCTTTCTTTTCCGTCTCTTTCTCTCTCATTCTGTGTATCTGAGATATCAAGCATTTCTTTTTCTGTCTCATCTCTATCTCTTTCTGTGTTCTCCCTCCGTCTTTCTCTTACACTCTCTTTCGGTCTTTTCTCTCTCTATCTGTCATTCTCTGCCTCGTCTTGTATTGTTTTCTCTGTGTCTCTCTGTGTAATTCTCTGTACATCTGTATCTGTCTTTTCCACTGCCTCGATCTATCAATCTTGGTTGTTGTGCCTCTGTCACAGTGACTGGATCTATAATTTTGACTGTCCACTCGCTCAGTCAACCTCTACAATGTGTGACGGGGACTGCAACGTCAGAAAATGCAAAGTATGGATCTAGAACTTAATTGTATAAAGTTGGCCTCACAATGATAGGAAAGAGGACTAGGTGGATCTCATTTACAATAAGATTGTAGTTTGGTGTTGTTAACCTGGGCCAGTGTGAGAGCCCTTGCTGACAGAGATAACCAGGAGGTTCAGAGAGTCTCCTCATTCTAAGCACTAATTCGCAGATGGCTGTTTACGTTACTGTTGGGATATTGCGTGCAATTCTGGTCTCCTTCCTATCGGAAAGTTGTTTTGAAACGAGAAAGGGTTCAGAGAAACTTACAAAGATTTTGCAGGGTTGGAGGATTTGAGCTATTGGGAGAGGCTGAACAGGCTGAGACTGTTTTCCCTGGAGCGTCGGAGGCTGAGGGGTGACCTTATAGAGGTCTACAAAATTATGAGGCATATGGATAGTGCAAATAGGCAAAGTCTTTTCACTGGGGCAGGGGAGTCCAGAACTAGAGTACGTAGGTTTAGGGTTAGAGGGGAAATGTATAAAAGAGACCGAAGCAGCAACGTTTTCACCCAGAGGGTGGTGCCTGTTTGGAATCAGATGTCAGAGGAAGTGGTGGAAGCTGGTACAATTGCAACATTTAAAAGGCATTTGGATGGGTATATGAATAAAAAGTGTTTTGTTAGGGATATGGAGGGGGCGGGGCGTGTTAGGATGGACTAGATTGGGTTGGGACATCTGGCCAGCACGGACGGGTTGGACTGAAGTGTCTGTTTCCATGCTGTACATCTCTTTGACTCTATAGGCACAATCCATGTGCTAGGTACATGTCAAAAAGGGTAAGTTGGTGATGGGATTGCGGACTTTGTGCTGTTATTCAGCGGCAATTAGGAACGTGGCAACAGTCAATTTTGAATTGAGTAGGTATTTGTGGTATTATACTCCTATTTGGGAAGTTTGACTTGTTCGATCCTACTGTTAAACTCTGGGATGTGAAAAGAATGCATTCTTTTCTGCAGGCAAAAGAAAGGCAAAGAGTAACCCTGATCGATGCAAACCAGCAGAACTTTCAGGTATTAGGAGCCTAACTTTCTGAGAGACAGCAGATGCCAAAAACTTCCAAGGTGTGATGCATTTAGTTCAGGAATATTACGACCCCAAGCCTTCTCTAATTCTAGCTTACTATCAGTATTATTCAACTCTTTGAGAACTACAGAAATTGTAATCAGGAGTTTTCATGTTTAAGACTACCAACCGAAGTTCAAGACATTGGATTAACCCTGAATGAGACTTTTCGGTTTGTGGGATTCTTGGCGTGACCAGGCAGAGTACCTCCAAGCTGAAGACTAACTGGACTTCAAACTGACATTACAAATGACTTTGTCAATAGAACATGCGGTCAATAGAAAATATATCTTTTAATACTAACATGTAATCGGAAATTATTGCAACCATCACAAATGAACGAACCGAGAGAAAACAATGTGGGAAGGCTGACTCACCAACATATGCAATAAAATTAAAAGTCTCATGTACACTTAATTTCACGTACACATGAGCAGATACGTAATGCCTTACACAAAATTACGTGAGCAGTTCTTGGGCCCCGAGTCTAAGGAAGAATGCATTGAACTTGAAGAATGTTCAGAGGAGGGTTATAAGAATGATGTCAGTGAAGAACGTTTGCTTGGAAGGAGCGGTTGAGGCCTCTGTCTATGCACACGAAATGGTTTAGAAATATGAAGGGCAGTCTGTTTGAAACTTACAGAATTTAGAGAGACCAGGATAGAGTTGAAGTAGAGAAGATGTTTCCATTACGACGCAAGAGTAACGTAGTCCAACTAATATTGGTAGAATAACAGCAGGGTTATCCACGGTCTCCAAAATGAAGATGTTGTAGTGAAGATACGTCTGATGATCAGGATTGGATGCCAACATGGCCACGTTGGTGGGAGAGTGTACAGTGCTCATATGGGTAAACATTATTTGCAGCATATGCTCCTAACCCCCACCCCACCCCCATACTCCTGCAAACGGCTGGGTAAACCATGGATTTGATTACATATGGAATATACCCGTCTTTTCATGAGCTCAACGTTCTTGGGAATTGTGGCTGTCCATTGAAAGTGGTTGGACCTGGAGAGAATTCAGTTTGCAAACTCCGTGATGATGATTTTGTGGCTGTGAACATCATCCATTGTACACTGATTCCTGGAAGTACTGGTCACAGACAAGAGCATGTCATTTTCCAGCAGTGGTTTCCAATTTTTCCTGATCTCAAGTAGCATTCAGCATTTTCAGACAGCTCCATACCATCCACCATCCAATGGTCTGGTGAAAAGAGCAGTTCAAGCATTGAATGCAAGTTTAAAGAAACAGCCAACAGCTTCACTCGATAACAAACTGTCCCGGGTCCTGTTCGATTATAGGACCATCTCTCACAAAACAATAGAGCTAGCCCCAACAGATATGTTAAAGCGGAGAAGATGCTGCACCAAGGTTAAACCTGATATTCCCAGATCTGGGAGAGGGTGAAACAGCATCAGGAACACCAATAACAGATAAATGTCTCCTCTTATCGAGAGAGATAGTTGACTTGAGGAAACGAAGGTTCGTGTCGCAACAACAGAAATGGCGATGCATGGGTAAAAGACAAGGCTATTGAGACGTGTGATTCCAAAACTTATATAGTTTCGTAAGTGAAGCGTCCCTGAACAAGAAGGTAGATCATATGAATGCTGCTCCGTCGCCCACTGGGCTGAAGGAATGCGTATCTGGCTCCTCAGAACAGCCAGATAGTCTAACAGAAACGGTGGGCTCTTCCCTCTGCTTAGCGAAGAAGGCACCTTCCAGTCTGAGAAGGATGCAGCCTCGAAACCATTACGAAAGAAGAAGAGGAGGAATGTCTCCCGTGACACTCTGGGGGCAAGAGACTGGTTACGGTCCAGTACACATCACCCCATGGCCGTTTCAGAGTCAGAGAAACAAGAACTGGGGTAAACGTATGTCAGGGAAGCTGCAACAGAATGAACAGGCGTGCATCCCTGACTTGGTCGGAGAGTAATATCGCCATTGGAACAAGGGCCTGATGGATCACTGACTATGTGAGCCTTGACTGGGCTGTTAACCTGGTCTAATCAGGGAGCCCTGGCTGACAGAGTTAAACAGGAGCTTGTCTCGACCGTGTGCCTGTCCCTCTGCTGCAGTGGTGTCCGAGGGTGGGTGTATTCGGAGAGGGAGCATGGAGTGTCTCGATGCCTTCAGGGTCAATTGTTCCTGTGAGGGAGAGAGGGCTTGATTCCCCCTCTAACCACATCTTCATTTCATCATTCACCTTTCCTTCTTCTCCACTTCCCTTTCAACGTTGGCTTTGCTTGTAAATGATGCCTTGTTGACATAGATACTTTTCCGGTTGGTTGAATTATAGCATGACCAACAATACCCTTAAAGAGGAAATTCCAGAATATTATCCGATTGTCAGTCAAGCAACAGGGATATATTTCCCAGGCGAGATGTTGAGCGATTTGGAGGGGAATGTGTAGGGAGTGATGTCCCCATGTATCTGCTACCTTTGTCTGGATTGAAGTGGTCACATTTTGGAGGATACTGCCTCAGGATATTTGGTGAATTTCTGTAGTGCATCTTGTAACTGGTACACACTGCAGTAATTTAGTGTTAGTGGTGAATGGGCGGGATGTTTGCGAATGCAGATTATAATCAAGTGGATTACTGTTTCCTGTATGGTATATATAATTTTCTTTATAATTAGCGTCATTGTTCAGTATTCCAAGTGAATGTTGGTGCTGAGTCTCAAAGTACAGGAAGCAGCTTAGATATTTTGGGGCAAGTGACCATCCATTTTACGTTGTAATTAACATGCCATGAACTGTACAGGAAAAAGTAATTTCAAGTGTCACAATTTTAGACAGGAACTGAAATCTAAACATGTAATTTATAACAGCTTAAACAAAATAAAATGCATGGTACACCCAAAGAAGGAGGCTCAGGAATGTTGACAATGTGATTGTTTCAATGATGGATAGTGCGATGCCACAATGAGAACAAGTGAATAAGTTGTTTTTTTGGAGGCATAGGCAAAGTCTGAAAGTGGGTCGAGAGAGCCGTGCTGGAAAAACACAATAACTCAGCAGTATCCGAGGAGCAGGAGCACATCCATTACTGATGAAGCGCTGTTCCTCGATGCTGCCTGATGTGCGGTGCTTTTTCCAGTACCACACTCTCGACACTGATCTCCAGAATATGCACTGGTAACTTTATGAAAGAGACTGAACATGAATTGTGGAAAAGAGCTTTGAATAGTGCATATTCTCATCGCAACTGCAAATAATCTAATTTCAGAATGACAGTAGCTTGGAAGATTTTATGTTTAATGTTTGCATTTTGTTGCCACGGTAGTCAGTCATTGAAAATATTTAAACAAGTTTTCCACTGAACTTTTAACAGAAGAATGCAAGCTTATTGATTACAGAAATCAATGATTTAAATAGTTTTCAAATTGAACTAGTGTTTCACATGAAATGCAAAATCAAAGACTCATCCCTTTGACCAGCAAAATCCTTGACAGATACTATGTCTCAATGACGTATTTTAAATACAAATCGTTATTTTTTGGCACAACAGATCATTTCCAATTCTCGTGGCCAAGACTCTTCTTTCCAATTCTGAGGACATGGAGTTCTGTTCAGTTAATGAAGCCTGGGAAATTTCACAAGTTATTTCAACTTGGAGGTCCTGTAGGAACACTGGAAATCCATCTTCAAATACAGGTCAGGCTTGTATGTTTATTGGCATAATTTAATAATTCGAGTAAATGGATATTTTACTCCATTGATAAATTCCTCTCTGAATTTAGTTTGGGTTAGAGCGTATATGCAAGTGTTGGTGCACGAACTCAGAAGCTGTAGCATGAATCCAATTTCTTGAAAGATAAATATTGCATTATTCAATGTCTTGTCTTCATAATTATAGTTTATGATTTGCCAGTTGAAAGAGTGTACTACATAAGTCATCCACAACAGTATAAAATTAGCAGACAATGCAAAGAGCAAGATGATGGATTTTCTCCTGTTTACCACCTCGGGATCGGTACTATTCTGAACATTTCCTTGTATCTGGAGGCGACAGCGGATGCGATTAGATGTGATAATATTCCTGACAGTCAGAGCATTGAATATTAAAATCAATACTATTGGAAGCAATGGCGTAATTATACTGTCGAACGATTCATATACATTCCAGAATAATGATGCATTTAAAGATGCAAAACCATGGTATATTGTCAATAACAAACGAAGGCATAATTGCAAAATACCAAACACTTGATTTCAAACAGCTGACCAACCTCACAGTTCCTATTACCACAAATGCCGTTCTCACATTGCAATATCTTGCTCTTAGTTTCTGGCAACAAATTGCTACAAACCGATCAAATGTGAAAGCAACTGTGAACCAAACTGAACAGGCTCGGGTTGCAACGGTCATTGAAAGTCTCAAGCTGCACACAGGAGTGATGGATAAAAAAATAACTGGGAAATAAATTTTGTTAATTCGGCGCAGTAAGACATTAACGATAACGAGAAGCAGGTCTGCTGTAGACATTGCCAACAAATAGCGAGTGACGCATTTGGAGAGCCCACAATTGCCTCGACTCAGAATCACAATTCCCACCAAGTTGACTGTAAAAAAATGCACACTTCTTCACGATTAGAATCACAGCATAATCACCAGCATAATATATCTGAAAAATCAGACCAATTGCCTCAGATTAATATGTTAACTCAATTACACGATGCACAGTGAACAGATTACATTGGAATTACAGACTGAAGCAAACCAGAATGAAATAAAGATATGCTGCGAAAATAATAGAGAAGCAGAGTAAATCAACAAATAAGCGAGAATAAGAACCATAAAAGAAAAAAAAAAATGGCATTTTTTAATGCAAGTAGGTCATGCTAATAGACTCACTGAAATATTTAGCAGATTTTTCATACTTACTAAACTGGTAATGGAAGAAAAAAATCAAATCAAAATGTTAAAATTGACAAGATATTTTCGATCAATGGACCTGATCAGGAACTGAGTATGAACTATCACAACAGTATACTTTTATGAAGTTGAACTGAGATGGTTAAATATGAAGACTGAATTGATTGACTGATTTGTCACTGAATTGGGTCCCATGCTTTTTCATGTATGCTAGTCACAAATCTGTAGGGTCTGTTAATGATGGGAGATAGACCTTAGAGTTGGGGAGTCATAGAAGCTTGGGAGAATCATAAGCGAACTCAGTGAATGTGGTACTTTATCATAACAGTAACACTGTATTTGGAAAGTGTGATTAGAGCCCGCTTGATTAGCATCACACCCACAAAAGTATTCCCCTCATCTACCACCAAAACGCAGGGTCAGCAGTGTGTACTGTACTATCTACAAACTTCACTGCAGAAATTCACCAAGCAATAACATAAAGCAATAGCCACACTCAGATTCCATACACAAGGACAGGGTGTTTGATACACGGTAACACCAGATGTGCAAGTTCCCTTGAAGACACTCACCATCCTGGCTTGGAAATACATCACCTTTCCTTCACTATTGTTGGGTCACAATCATGAGCTCCCTTCCCCAGGGTACTGTGGGTAACCTCACAGCAAGCAGCACCGCGGTTCAAGAAAGTGCCGCCATCTTCTCAAGGGACAACTCGGAATGAGTAATAATTAAAAATCTGGCAGCTGACATCCCATTCATGAATGAAAAAAAAATCAGTCAGAATTCAAAATTCATTCGAATATACCAATTACTGATAAGGTCACTTCTGTCTACAAGGTCAAATTTCGTCGATAGATATGAACAGGGGTATTGGGAAAGAATGACGAAATGAATCATTCAGCATCCGGCGTGTTTCACTTGTGACACTGATGAGAGGAAACATCTCGTGTCCAGGAAGCTTCTTCACTGAACAAAGGAAAGGCATATATGTTTATCCATTCATTTCATCTCACCATTATGGAACAACCGTGTTAGTAATTTCGAACATGCACACATAATCCAATTACTTATGTGGCTGTCAGGTCAGTGATGGAAAGCGTTGTAGTCAGCCTTTGGTCTTCTATGAAGTCATGATGTTTCCCAGACACACCTATCTCTATCCTTGGAGCATTTGCAGTGAGTACTATATATAACCACATTTCAATATTGGTGGCACAGTAGTTAGCACTGTTGCCTCACAGAGCCTGTGACCCAGGTTCAATACCCACCTCAGGCAACTGTCTGTGTAGAGTTGCACATTTTCCCTGTGTCTGCGTGGGTTTCCGTCGGGTGCTGTTGTTTCCTCAGTCTGTCCAAAAATGTGCAGGTTAGGTGAATTGACCATTTTTAATTGCCCAGAGTGTTAGGTGAAGGGGTAAATGTAGAGGAACGGGTCTGGGTGGGTTGCTCTTTGGAAGGTCAGTGTGGACTTTTTCAGCCGAAGGGCAAATTTGCACCCTGTAAGTAATCTAATCTAAAACTGCTGACGTCTGCATCTGCATTTCAATCCTACCTGCAACAGTATGAGACTCGTCATTTACTATCCTGAGGATTTTTAGTGGAAGCTCTTTAATGCTTATTAAGTTTTTACGGTTATGTGCATATCTATTCAAACTCTGTAACTGATTCATAACATGTAACTGTGAACATCTGGAAATCTCAACCAATGAAATCTGTTTGCGCTGCCTTTTAGAGTTTACAACAGCTGACAATGGAATTGCTCTATCAGCATACTTAACGGTGCCCTTATCCAGCCTTTTCTGCATCAGCAACTGCAGCTGCATGTCTCTAACAGGGCCCATTGTTTATTACTTTAACCTGTGTCCTGGGATGTAATATGTCTGCAAAAGTATGATTGTCTGAACACGTGCATTATTTTAATGCATCACCAAGCAAGTGTTATGAAGTTGAAGAAATGGACTGTACCTTCAAGAGAGATTACAAGCAACTGTATGTACGTTCAGTTGGCATTATCAGAGTGCCCTAGAAAATTGAAAATCTGTAACATTTGGCTGTGAAATGAATCCTGGGTTTTGGTTCATGTTTTCAGAGCAAATCAAATTTAACCAAATGTTAATTTATCGTTTGAATTTAAGCCCCTGCATACTGAAATTCAATTGAGTTTACATTCATTGGTTTCCAGCACTGAACCGATGAGTCCATACAATGTTGGCGTGATGTAAAAATGCAGACATGTTGAAAATTGTTCAGAGATCAACTGCCACACAGAGAAACTACTGCAGACATAATTTCCCATCTAGCATCTTGTTCGCAAAGGAAATAGAAAACACACTCTTTCAATGGTACGTTTTCACATGAAACACACTCGCAGTACAAAGGAAGAACATCAGCTGGAAGAGTGACGACACAGAAGAGGACAGAGATCATGTGGTTTTGAAATTAAGTTGATGTACTTTTAATGAGTATCTTTTTGAAACAGCGGATTGTCATAGCGTTTTTAGAGCATAGTGTTGTAGAGTAAGGTGTTCTAAGAATAGAGGGCTTAGATTTGTGAAAATTAATTGAATTTTGTGAGTTCTCGGTCACCCATGTTTTAACATATTGCCAGGCAAGTCAAGCTGTTCTGTATGATTGGTTGAATTAACAGGGGGTTTCGATCTCTGTGTCGTAACACATTGCTATTCTTAATCAACTGCAAGCCACTTTATGCCATCTTAATAGCGATGGGAACATGGCGAGCCAGGGACATCTCGCAGATTATGAGTTACCTGATTGGAGCTGTTGGCGTGGTCCAATCAGTGAGTCCTGGCTGACTGATATATACAGGAGGTTCCCCCCTCCAATGCTATTTTGATTTAGCCCCTGCCATCCCCTTCACTGTTTTGATCACACAGCATTGCCCTTTGATGTGAAGGGCACTGCTTGTCACTGGCCACCCGGGTGTTTTCCTACTTTTCCTGGTGGTGGAAATTGAATAAAGATTTGTACACCTGTGTCTCTCACTGTGCCTCACACCCGCACACACACACCATGGGTGCTGGGGATAAAAATAATAAGCACTAGCGCAGTTAGGCGGTAGTGTGGGGGTTAATAAAAAAAAAATATACAGGAGGTTCCCCCCTCCAATGCTATTTTGATTTAGCCCCTGCCATCCCCTTCACTGTTTGATCACACAGCATTGCAATTTGATGAGAAGGGCACTGCTTGTCACTGGCCACTCGGGTGTTTTCCCAGTCAGGAGTTGGACCAGTGGCGGTGTTGTGCCTGTAGAAGAAGAGAGAAGGAGAAGAAAGAAGAAGAAGAAGAAGAAGAGAGAAGAGAGAGAAGAAGAAAGAAGGAGGTGGAAAAAGGAGAAGAACAAGGTGGAGGTGGAAGAAGGAGGTGAGAGCTTTGTGTTCTGGGCCTCGTGTTTGAGCTGACCTTGGGCCCACTCCCACTGCTGGTCTCTGGGACCCCGCCTGGGCCTGCCTCCACCACCGCAGCCTGGGAATCGCCTGAGGCCACTTCCCACAACTTCCAACACTGCTGTGACCTGCGGCCCACCTCCGCTGTCTGGTACTCGCTTGGGAGTCCCTCCCCAGCAGGTCTGCCTCCACTGCTGGGACAAAGGGCCAGCCTGGGATTTGCCAGAAGCCTGCCTCAACTGCTGCTGCTGCCAGAGGCCTGCCTCCACCACCACTGCCTGGGACTTGCCTGGGAGTCCCTCCCCAACTGAGGGCCTGCCTGGGACTCGCCAGAGGCCTGCCTCCACCACTGCAGCCTGGGACTTGCCTGAGGCCACTCTCCACAGCCTCCACCACTGCTGCGACCCGAGGCCCACCTCCACCGCTGCTGCCCAGGACTTAATTTTGGGGCTGCCTGGGACTTGTCTTGGGGACCCTCCCCAACAGGCCTGCCCCTACTGGTGACCAAGGGCCTACCTGGGACTCGCCCGAAGCCTGCCCCTGCCATTGCCTGAGGCCGGTTTCCACCGTCGCTGCCTGGGACTCTCCTCCGGTGACTGGCTTTGGGCACGACCCCAGGACTTCCGCCACTACTACAGCCAAAGGCCCACTTCCAGCAGCAGAATATGGCGAGCCTGAAGGTCGCAGGGCCCAGCCGGACCTACGCTGGGGTAGCCGCTGCCTTAGGCTCGGCTGCCCCAACCCCGGCCGCAACCGCATCCCCCTTCAGGCACCTGACCCAACGCCTGGGGGTCAAGGCCTATCCCCATCCCAACATGACCATCGAGGCCTGCAGTAAGGCCATGGCTGGTGTGGTCGGCCCACTGGCCATCGTCGCTGCGGCCCGCATGTACGGGAAGGCCGTATTCTTCCTTAAGACCGAGCAGGCGGTCCACCTGGCCGTGGAGAGGGGGCTCACTGTGGGCGGGACACATTTACCCGTCGACCCTTTGGAGGACACGGCCCAGAGAGTCGTGATCTCCAACGTCCCGCCCTTCATTGCCAGTGAGCTCCTTCTTCCCCACCTCACCACCTTGGGGGAGATCCGGTCAGGTGTTCAACCGCTCCTGCTCGGTCTTAAGGACCCCGCCCTCCATCACGTATACTCCTTCCGACGCCAGGTATTCATTTGCCTGGCCCGGGACGGGGTCACGGAGGGCTCGTTAACTGTCCTCCACGAGGGCGCGGCATACCGCGCCTTCTGGACGGCGGACGGCGTGCGGTGCCACCTGTGCCGTGAGGTGGGGCATATTAGGAAAAACTGCCCCACCCAGAAAGCTGCCCAGCCCACACCAACGGCTGCGGGTGGTGCCGCCGCACCCATTCCCCCTCCCCCAAAGCCAACACCACAGCCCCGGCTCCGGCGGCTAAGCCGGAGGCTCCCAATGCCTCAGCCTCTGGCAGGGAGGGGGGTGAGCGTCCGACCGAACGGAAGGCGCTCAGAAAGACGCTACGCGTCAAGCCCGCCCACGGGGAGACCACCCTATCCCCATCACCGTCCCCTTCCCCTTCCCCATCCCCTCCACGTAACCCACGACCTGCCCCGCCCCGGCACGACAATGCCCCTGCGGCCGTGCCAGCGTCGCCCCGGCGCGGGAACCCTGACCGCCGAACCCCTAAAACCGTACCTGATCCTGGCCCCACTGACCCCAACCCCACCCCCCACCTCGCTACGGAAACGCCTGGGGCTTCATCCCCTTTTCCGGAAACTGGGCCCCGCCCCACCCAGCCACCCCCTGGCACTAACCTGGGGGGAACCATCGCTGCTCCACTTCCTGCAGCGACCGTGTCTCTGGGCGCCGGAGAGGGAACTGGGCCCCTGCCCCGCCCGCCATCACCTGATAGACCAGGGGCGGGGCAGGAAGTGACACGGCTGACCCTCCCCACCCTGGCCACGCCCCCTGAATTCCCCCAGCCAATCATATTCCGGGAAAGGCTGGGGGGAGGGACCTCGGGCCCCATGACCACAAAGGCGGGCGGGGATGGGAAGACCCATAAATTCACCCCTGTCTCTCTGGGGAAGAGGCACCGGCCCTTGGAGGGGGGAGAAATCCCATCAGCGCGCCGGCGGCGCTTCCCCTCTCCAGGGGATGAGCCGACGGTGTCTCCCCACTGTCCTGCACCATGGCCTGACCTGTCCAAATCCCCAGGGGCGACAGCCGGGCCTTCCACCGCCATAACTCCTCCAGCCCCTGGGGAGGATTTTAATACCATCACGGGCCATGGTGCAGGCGACCGCCTTCTTTTTACCATTGGGTC
This sequence comes from Hemiscyllium ocellatum, assembly GCF_020745735.1. NCBI lineage: Eukaryota > Metazoa > Chordata > Chondrichthyes > Orectolobiformes > Hemiscylliidae > Hemiscyllium > Hemiscyllium ocellatum. The sequence goes on along the minus strand of NC_083440.1, from coordinate 12,957,149 downwards.
GTCGAGCGGTGGTGGGGAGGAAGGTGTTATCCACGCTCCTCCCTCCCAGACTGTTTTTCCGGGGGCCTTGGCCCTGGGGGAGGACCTTTTCCCCGAGGAGCCGGGCGTGCCGGTGTCGGGAGAGGAGCGGGGCCCCGAGCCTCTGCTGCCCGGCGACACGAACTCGGGGCGTTCCGGGAAGGGGTGCGCCGAGGAAGATATGGAAGGTGACCCTGGGGGTGGGGTCACTGGAGGTTTGAGGCCAGTTGGCGGTGCCGGACCAGCCCCCATCCTCTTGGTGGGGGAGGGGTCGGTGACCGAAGGCGACCTCCCGGAGGAGGGTTCTGGATCAGTGACGGACACCGGGGACGACGCGGAGTCCGTCTCCAGAGACATTTTCGAGTCCCAGGTGCCCCCCACCGATCTCCCCCTCATCCCCCTCGAGGAACTCCGGGAATTTGTCGAGGAAACTCGGAGTCGCCGGGATAGAGCCCAACTGGCGCTCGACCGCTGGAGCTCCTTCGAAAGAGTCTACTGGTCAGCCCACGCTGCGCGCCAGGCACCGGGGCTTGACGTTAACGAGCGAAAGCGAGTCAGGAACTTCCTGGGAGCACTCCTGGTGAGGGCGAGGGACTTCTGTGCCCCTCTCTCGACCTCCCAGTAAAAATGTACATAGTTTTTGTTAACTGTTTACCGGTGGTGGTTGCATTATACTTCCAACATGAAGACAACTATAGCCAGCCTCAACATCAACGGCAGTAGGGAGTCACAGCGCAGATTCCAGACCCTCTCGGTCCTTCAGGACGGGAGGTACGCGGTGTGCTTCCTGCAAGAAACCCACACTACCCCGGGAGACGAAGCCACCTGGCTCCTGGAGTGGCGAGGGGGTGTCTACATGAGTCACATCACCCGCAGATCTGGCGGGGTGGCTATCCTGTTGGCCCCGCATTTTCAGCCGGAGACCTTGGGGGTCAGGGAGCCAGTGCCAGGCCGTGTGCTTCACCTGACGGTTCGGCTGGGGGGCGCGGTGCTTCACTTGGTGAACGTCTACGCACCCCTGGCCGGGCCGAGACAAGCGAGCTTCTTCGAAGAAGTGTCCGCTCATCTCGCTTTCATCGACGAGAACCAGTGCGTCGTCCTCAGGGGAGATTTTAACTGCGTCCTCGAGGACAGGGACCACGGCGGTGCCCGCACGAGTTCGACGTCGGGGAGGAGGTTGGGGGACTTGGTCAAGTCCTTGGACCTGGTGGACGTCTGGCGGAATCTCCATCCTGACTCCATCGCCTTCACCTTCGTGAGGCCTGGGGTCGGAGCGTCCAGAATCGACCGCCTGTACGTTTCGCGGGCGTACGCCTCCTGTTTTCCGAAGGCCTCCACGCGGCTGGTGTCGTGCACGGACCATCACCTGGTGTGGGCGGAACTCCTTCCGTTCGGCGCCAGGTTGGGCTCCGCGTACTGGCACTTTAACAACCTGCTGCTGGAGGACGAGCGGTTCCGGGACTCGTTTCGTCGTTTCTGGGCCGGCTGGAGAAGGAAGCGGGGAAGCTTCCCCTCCTTGAGGCTATGGTGGGAGGAGTTCCGGGGGTTCAGCTGGAGTACCACCCATCTCCTCTACCTGGGGGTCTACCTCAGCCCGACCGAGGAATCCTGGCCGGCCAACTGGCAGGAGCTGGAGGCCAAAGTCTCGGCTCGCCTAGGCCGCTGGACAGGACTGCTCCGAGTGCTATCTTACAGGAGCCGAGTGCTGGTCATAAACCAGCTGGTGGCCGCCATGCTGTGGTACCGGCTGGTCACTTTGGTCCCTCCTCCTGGCTTTGTCGCTGACATCCAGAGAACGTTGGTCGACTTCTTCTGGGACCAAAAGATGCACTGGGTCGCTGTGCAGGTTCTGAGTCTCCCCATTGAGGAGGGCGGTCAGTCGCTGGTGTGCGTCCGCACACAGGTCGCGACCTTCAGCCTTCAGACCTTGCAGCGATACCTTTACGTCGAGCCTCCTCCTAGGTGGTGCACCCTGGCGATGTATTTTTTCCGCCAGGTGCGTAACCTCAACTACGACACGCAGCTCCTGTTCGTCGACCGTGACGGTTTGGAGGTCGCCCTCAAGGTGCTGCCTGTCTTTTACCAGGACCTGATCACTGTCTGGAACATGGTCGAATCGCGTCGCGCCTACCCTCCAGCAGGAGTAGCGGCTGTCGTCAGGGAGCCGTTCCTCAGGAATCCGCACCTCCGTGCTCGCGGGTTCGAGTGGCTGTCGGAGGGGAGGGCCGTGGCGGCGAGGGTGACCAGGGTCGGGGACGTGCTGGGTGCCGGGGGCCTGGGCTGGACGTTGCCGCAAGACATAGCGAGCAGGGCAGCGGTAGACGTCCGGTACGTGGCCACCGGCATCCGACGCCTTAAAACGGCGGTGCTCGGACCCAACGTAGTGCACCAGTTGGAGGACGCTCAGTTGTGCGGTGGGATCCCGTCCGCGCTCACCCCTGCCCCGACGGAATTTCACATCGGCCCCAAGGTCCCGTACTTCCCGCGGGCGCCTGTGCCCCACAACCTGAGCCGCCTCCGTAATTTTAATTTTGTCCCCTTCAAGGACGTTAAAAGGCGGGTCCTGTACAGACTGCTGCTGCACACCGTACACCTCTTCTCCCTCATCCACATCCCGGACACGCCCTGGCGTGCCCATTTGCCACCGGGCGGTGGGGATCCCCAGTGGAGGGCCCTCTACGCAGGAGTCCTCCCCCTTTCTCTTGGGGATCTGGGGTGGAGGGTGTTGCACGCAGCAGTCCCCTGCAACCGCAGATTGCGGTGATTCACGGACTCCCAGCCAAACTGCTTGTTCTGTGGCGCTGTGGAGTCCGTGGACCATGTGTATATTGGGTGTGGGCGTTTGCACTCCCTTTATGATTTTCTTAAAAACCTCCTCCTCTGCTTTTGGTTGCACTTCAGTCCCACGCTCCTGATCTTCGGGCACCCGGTGCGGAGGAGGGAGGGCAGGTCTGAAGACCTCCTCTTGGGTCTGCTCCTGGGCCTGGCCAAACTGGCCATAAACAGGTCCAGGCAGCGGGCTGTGGAGGGGGTCGTTAGGGCCGACTGCCTGCCCCTCTTCCGTGGTTACGTTAGGGCCCGGGTGTCCTTGGAGAAGGAGCACGCGGTGTCCACCAACACCCTGGAGTTGTTCAGGGAGTGGAGTGCATCATTTCCCCCTCCAACTCTATTTTGATTTAGTCCCTGCCCTCCCCTTCACTGTTTTGATCACACAGCATTGCCCTTTGATGTGAAGGGCACTGCTCGTCACAGGCCACTTGGGTGTTTTCCTACTTTTCCTGGTGGTGGAAATTGAATAAAGATTTGTGCACTTTGCATCTCTCACTGTGTCTCACAACTACACACACACACCATGGGTGCTGGGATAAAAATAATAAGCACTACCGCAGTTAGGCGGTAGTGTGGGGGTTAATAAAAAAAAGAAGAAGAAGAAAAAAAATATACAGGAGGTTCCCCCCTCCAATGCTATTTTGATTTAGCCCCTGCTATCCCCTTCACTCTTTTGATCACACAGCATTGCCCTTTGATGAGAAGGGCACTGCTGGTCACTGGCCACTTGATTGTTTTCCTATTGTTCCTAGTGGTGGATATTGAATGAAGATTTGTACACATTGTGTCTCTCACCGTGTCTCACACCTGCACACACACACACCATGGGTTCTGGGGAAAAAAACAATAAGCTCTACCGCAGTTAGAAAGGAAAAAAAGAAGAAAAAAACAAAAAAGAAAAAAGAAAGATAGAAAAAAATAAATAATAAATAAATAAGTAAAATGAGCCGGCAATATTTGTGCACTTTAAAAATAAAAATAAAAAAATAAACAGGAGACGCATTGCCCTTTGATGTGAAGGGCACTGCTTGTCACTGGCCACCCAGGTGTTTTCTTATCTTTCTGGTGGTGGAAATTGGAAAAAAAAAGAAAAGAAGAAGCAAAAAAGAAAAAAATACACAGGAGGTTCAGAGTCTCCTCAGTTTAGGGACTGACACTGTGCTGGCTGCTATTATAGTCAGTATGTTACTGTTAGTTTTGGCTTCCCCTCTTTTTGGAGGGGGAAAACCTGATTTCTGAACTGGCTAAATTATTTAGCCAGTTTGTTAACTGGCATTCCTCTTAGTCAAGACTGATTGTTAAACTTCTGATGCACATAATGTGTTTCAGGTGTAACTCAGTTCTCATTAGGGGATTGTTGCTTCACTGGCTGGTTACAGCCGATGTGCTACTCTTTTCTCTCATTTTCTTTGCTTTTGAGAAAAGGATATGTTAATTTTGTGGTAGGGCTTAGCCCTTAGATTCTAGTTTTCTTTGCTTTTTGTATGTGTCTTCACTAATTATTGGTGATTGCATTGAGCCTTTGTGGAAGATATACATTCTACCAGAGGAGCTGTTCCTGTGGGGAGACCTAGCACTGGTACTGGGCTTCTGAAGATTGAATATCTGTGTCCGTGCTGGGCGGTGAGCAGTTGCTCTATCCTGGAGTTTGGGAGAACACCTTTCTGTCAAGAGTGGACCAAACTGCTGTGAGTTCACTGCACCTGTACATTGTACTGTGTTCCTGTGAGTGGGCCTGGCTCTCAAAGGCTGGACAAGAACTCCATTGAGACTGAACACCTGTGTGCTGTGGAATGTACTCTGCCCTGTGGAGTGTACTCTGCCCTTGGTTGCGGACCCTGTTTTTAGTAACGGACTCTGCAGTTTCGAATGGACTCTATATTTCTGATCACGCACATTGTATACTGCAGTGGACTCTTCCTGGCAACGGATTCTATACCTTGAAGACTCTCATGTATAGATTTGGACTGTGTACCAGAAAGGACTCTGTTTTTTTGTGTGTGGTAACTGACCATATTGTGGTGTTTCCTTAATCTATCACCTGCACTGTCCTGTGTCCCTGGGTCTGGCAGGCCTTGTTGTGAACTGGGAGGCTCATACGTTGCGCTGAAAGCTGTCACCCTGAGAGCTGGAAGGTGGGTAGGCCATCCTGTGAACCTGAAAGTTGGTAGGCTGTCCTGAAAGCCAGAGGGTGGGTAGGCCACCCTGATGCCAGTCACCCCGAGAGCCAGATGGGTGTAGGCTGTTCTGTGCGCTGTCGTCCCGATAAGGGGTAATCGGGATGGGCTGTCGTAGAGATGGTTGAAAGGTGTCAGAGCAGCCGAGATCCAGAAGGTGCGTAGGGGCGGGCTGAGATCCGGAAGGCTTGTGGGCTACCCTACATGCTGTCGGCCCAGAGAAGGGGACGGGCTTCTCTACAGGTGGTCGAAAGGTGTGCTAGGATAGCACACTGGTTGGAGGCGCATTGGGGTGGGTGAGAGCCCAATGGTACGTAGGGCAGACCGAGAGCCAGAAGGCGGGTAGCCATTCTCAGCACTGTCACCCCGGCAGGAACCGGGCGGGCTGCCCCAGAGGTGGTCGAAAGTTGCCAAGGGTGGTTAGTGAAGCCGGAAGTTGGGTAGGCCGTCCAAACTGCTGTCACCCCGGGCGGGTACCCGGATGGTCTGTCCTAGAGGTGGTCGAATGGTGTGTGAGGGCGGATCGAGAACTGTAAAGGGCACAGGGTGGACCAAGAAGTGGAAGGTGGGTAGGGGCGGGCTGCCTTGGTGTGGTCGGAAGGTGGGAGGGGTGGGGGCTTGCTGAGTCTGTATTGTCTGCCCTTTTGTATGTAACTGTATTGTTTATTGTTCCAATGTCTTTGTTGATGTCTCTTTATATTTTTGTGAAACTCAGATTTGAGGTTTATCCTCATGTCCCTGTAAACTGTTTGAACGGTAGGGTTTGGGGCCTGGCTTTGCTCCTCTCCCTTGTAAAATTGCTGTCTCTTGTATGCAACTGTAAATGTAACTGTTTGTTGTAAACTGTTTGTTTTTGCAATTTGGTTAATAAAATAAACAGAAGATTCAGAGCGAATAAAAACAAACAAATAGGAGATTAGGGTTTGGGGCCTAGCTTTGCTGCTCCTCTCCCTTGTAAAATTGCTGTCTGTCGTACACAGGTGCAAATGGTTTTTGTAAACTTTTGTAAATTGTTTCTTAAAATAACATATAATAAACAGGAGATTCAGATCCTCCTCAGTTTATGTGACTGACTCTATGTTGGCTGGTGCGGAAGTCAGTGTGTTCCTGTTAGTTTCTCTTTCCACTCTTTTTTAAGAGGGGGGAGCCTGATTCCTGAACTGGCTGAATTACTCAGCCAGTTTGTTTACTGGCATTCCTTTTAGTGTGGACTGATTTTAAACTCCTGATACACAGAATGTGTTTAAGGTGTAACTCAGTTCTCATTAGGGGATTGTTGTTTCAATGGCTGGTTACAGCCTGTGTGTTACTCTTTTCTCTTCGAACTTTTGAGAAAACGACAATGTTAATTTTGTGTTCGGGCTTAGCATTTGGACTCTAGCTTCCATTTTCTGTATGTATCCTCACTGTTTTTGGTGTTTGGACTGAGCCCTTGTGGAAGATATATTTTGCCACACGTGCTGTTCCTGTGGGGAGGCTTAGCCCTGGGAATGGGCCTCTGAAGATTAAACATCTGTGTGCTGGGAGGTGGTACGTACTGTATTCTGGAGTCTGGGAGAAGACCTTGCATTCAGGAGTGGACCAAAACCCCAATGAGTTAACTGCACCTGTACAATGTTGTATGTTCCAGTGAGTGGGCCTGGTTTACCAAGAATGGGCCAGGTCTCCAGGGGGACTGAACACCTGTGTGCTGTGGGGTGTGCATTTGCTGCCTTCAGCAGTGGACTCGGCAGTTTGGAGTGGACTCCATTTTGAACAATGCACCCCAAAAACTGGAGTAGACTCTGTTCCTGAGAATGGCCTCTACATTTAGAAGACTCCCCATCCGGACCCTGTGCACCAGAAAGGACTCTGTTTTTTTTTGGTAATTAACTGTGTATTGTGGTGTTTGCTGGGTCTATCATCTGCACTGTCTTGTGTGTCCCTGGGACTGGCAGGTCTCTCTGAGAGCTGGGAGGCTCATGGATTGTCCTGAAATCTGTCACCCCGTTAGTCAGAGGGTGGGTAGGACGTCCTGTGAATCTGTAGGTTGGTAGGCTGTCCCGAAAGCCAGAGGCTGGGTAGGCCACCCTGATGCCAGTCGCCCCAAGAGCCAGGTGGTGTGTCGGCCGTCCTGTGCACTGTCTCGCCGAGAAGGGGTAATCGGTACGGGCTATTCTAGAGGTGGCTGGAAGGTGTGCCAGGATAGCTCACTGGTCGGACGGCGCATTGGGGTGGGTGAGAGCCCCGGAGGGTCAGGCCGAAGCCAGAAGGTGGGTAGCAGTACTCAGCATTATCACCCCGTGTAGGGTACTGGGGCGGGCTGCACCAGAGGTGGTCGAAAGATGCTGAGGGTTGTTTGGGAATCCGAAACGTGGGTAGGTCGTCCTGACCGCTGCCATCCTGGGCAGGTGCCGAGCCAGGCTGTCCCCGTGGTGGTCGGAAGGTGTGTCAGGGCGGACTGAGAACGGGAAGGAGCATGGGTAGAGCCGGGAGCCGCAAGGTATGTAGAGGCGGGTTGCCTTTGATTGGTCGGAAGGTGGGAGGGACCGGGGCCTTGCTGGGTCTGTATTGAATGCTCTTTTGACGTAACTGGATTCTCATTTTATGTACAAATGTCATTGACGCTGTATTTTATATGTGAAAGTGGGATTTGAGGTTTGTCCTCATCTCCCTATAAACCTTTTGAACGGTAAGGTTTAGGGCCGGGCTTTTCTGCTCCTCTCCACTTGTAAAGCTGCAGTTGTAGGCAGCTGTAAATGTTAACTGTTTTTTGTAAACTTTTGGAATTTGTTTAATAAAATAATAAAAAATTACACGTGTTTCAGAGGTCTTCTCAGTTTAGGGGACTGACTCTGTGCTGGCTGGGCACAGTGTGTTACTATTGCAGTTGGTTTCTGCTCCAATTTTGTTGTTGGGGAAACCTTATATTAAAAAAAAACAGGAAGCTCAGGATTTCAATCCACTCTGGGAGCTGGGTCCAAGGAAACCAAACCATGCGATGTCTGATGCATGCGTATATAAAGGGTGAATTACTGATGGGTCCATGATCTAATTACTGGCGTATTTTAAACTGTTTCCTGATGTGAAACATCTTAATTTTTACGTTGCTTTTCAATCATAGAATCATACCACAGAGTAACTGAAATTTCAGTCCACATTAGCCACACCAACTGGGTTTCCCAAACTAAAGTAGTTCTATTTTCCAGCGAATTACCAGTTTCCCTCTGAACCTTTGCTGTCTGTATACCCGCGTAAATATCTTTTAAATATCGTAACTCTTCCTGCATCCACCACTTTCTCTGGCTGTTCATTCCACATATGAAACACCCTCTAAATGATAAACCTGCCCCTTAGTTCTCTTTTAAATCTTTCTCCTTTCTCTTTAAAATTATGGACTCCCGTTTTGAGTGCCCCACACCTCCCCGCAACACCTGAGAGAAAATACCTTCATTATTCGTCTTACCCATTGTACTGAGGAATTTAAAATCTCTATAACGTTACCCCTCAGTCTCTTCCGCTGTTGAAAAAAAAAGCAGACTATTCAGCCTATTCATATAACTCAAACTCTCCATACCTACAACATGCTGGTAATTTTCAACTAAAACCAAAGTAATGCTATTCCTTGGAACGCAGATGACCAGGAACTGTAGGCAGTATTCCAAAATTGGATTCACCAACGTCCCGTACAACCACAACATGACATCCAAATACCTGTACGCCGTGATATGAGCTATGAAACATTGCAAACGCCTTCTATACCAGCCTGCATACCTGAGACATAGCATGAAAACAACTATGCAACTGAACCTTGAGATCTCTCTGTTTGACAGCACTACCCAGTGTCCTTCTATGAACTACAAAAACCCTACCTTGTTCATCGTACAAAAATGAATTAATATAAATTAAGTTCCATACGTCGCTCCTTGGCCAAGCGACCCAGTTCATCACAATCCCTTTCCAATCTTAGATAACGCTCACAGTCTGCTATATGACCAATGCTGGTGCCATCTGCAAGCTTCGAAGCAATGCATCAAATGATGTTATTTTCTCAGAGGATAGTGAATATCAGGAGTTCTCTGCCCAGAAAAGTTTGGAAGCTAGATCAGTGAATGTATTCTAAGCAGAGGTCGACAAATTTTTGAATTATCAAGGAGTTGAGGGTTTTGTGGAACTGGAACTGAAGAGTTTGTTTTGAGTTGAGTCAGATGAACCATGACCTTATCGAACAGCCATCAGGCTATTTCTGCTTCTGTTTCCTATGCTCTTATGTCTTATTGGAATTTATATGGATCATGGAAGTGTGAGGAAAATTCAACTTTTGGAGAAGATCAACATATGAGACGAAGAGCTTCAAAGGAAACGAAACACCATTTTCAATCTTGGAACTGTTAAAAAGCTAAGAACAGCAGAGGGAACAGAAGAAATCAGGGTGGACCACGTTCTGAAATAGAATCTATAATGTCGGGAGTAGAAAGAATCATTTGTAGACTGCTTGGGAGTTGCACGGTGGCTCAGTGGTTAACATTGCTGCATTACAGCGCCATGCACACGGAGTCATCCCACCTTCAGTCGACAGTCTGTGTGGAGGTTGAGTGTTCCTCCCTCCAGGTGCTCTGGTTTCCTCCTTCAGACTAAAGAAGTACAGGATAGGTTATATGGCCATAGCAAGTCATCCCATCATATCTCAGAATGTGCAGGTGGCTTTGCAATGAGAAATGCAATAGTACGGGAATATGTTTGGCTGGGCTTGAATTTTGTGTTAGATATTCTGAAGAGGATTGGTATAGACGCCATGGACCGAATTGGCTGCTTCCACATCATTGGCATTCTATGATTCTGTGGACTGTCCTTTCGAATCAAATTTCGGGAGTATGAATCTACTGAAATGGCAGACCGGACGATAAACAAAGATCATTCTCATGGAATACGTTACATTGTTGGTCTACTTTGATAGGAGAACATATAATTGATAAAACGATGATGTTAACTTGTGTAAATGAACTTTATCTCTATCTCCGAGAAGTAAAAGAGGAATACATTTAAATCAGTTACAATAAATTTCAATAAAGTTTGTAGATGGGCAAATTAACTCGTCCCAGCCATCATGCTGTGTAATTACTTATCTAAGAAGGAGAAAGTGAGGGCTGCAGATGCTGGAGATCAGAGTCGAGAGTGTGGTGGTGGAAAAGCGCAACATGTCAGGTAGCACCTGATTAGCAAGAGAATCAACGTTTTGGTTAAGATCCCTTCATCAGGAGTTCGGTTTATACAAGTTCACAGCAGTCAGAAACAGTGGCTGCAGTCATTATCTGGGCAGAACACTGTGTTGCTAATCCGATGGTTCGGAATTGAAGTCACTTCACATTGCTGTATTTTATAATGTACAGCACTATGTTACATCTTGCGCAAATCATTGCCCTTTGACAAACAATGAAACAACAAAAAAATTGGACATAGGACCAGGAAGCAGAAAATATACTTTCCAATATTAACAAATACTGGAAAATGATTGCAGTTATCAGAAAAGGACAAAAACATCGTGAACTAACTGGATCATGTAACCAACTCACATACGGAAAAAAATGTGAAAGTTCCATGTACTCATTAGTTTCAGGCACCCATTACTGGGCATTTATAAGATATTGCATAAGATATTGTGCGCAGATTTGGCGCCCTGACTACGGAAGGATGTGTGGAACTTGAAGGGGGCTCAGAGGAGATCCACAGGAATAACTTTGTAGATGAGGAGTTTGGCATATGAGGAGTGTTTGAGGAATCTTGACCTGTATGCAGTGGGGTTTAGAAATATAACGGGGAATCTGACTCAAACGTACACTCCACTGACAGATCTGGATTGAGTGGACATGGGTAAGGCGTTTCCACAATAGGACCGAGCTGGATCCAAGGGGACAAGCTCAGGGTGAAAGAACAAGCCTTAAGAACTGAGATGAGGAATAATTTGTTCAGCGATAATATGGTAAATCTGTGGAAGTCATTACCACAGGAAAGCTGTGGAGAAATAAATAGTCTGTTGATGAATGAGGAAATCAAAGGATGCATGAAGAAAGCAGGTGAATAGGAATAGGAATTATATCAGCCACGAACGAAGAGTGGAGCTGATTTGCCGTGCCATATCGCCCCATTCTGTTCCTATTGCTAATGTTTTATGATGTTATGGACAAGGCGTAAACAATATTTGATGCTCACAAGTATCAAGCAATTACTGTCCCCAACAAATGAGATTTCAACCAAATATCTTTGATGTTCTTTAACATTGCCATCATATAATCCACCACTATCCACATCCTGGAGATTAACCATGACCCAAACTAACTCTGGCTTAGCCATGTAAGTATTGTCAAGGCAGGAACAAGTCAGAGGTTAGGAATCAGACATTTCCTTACCCTATGAAGCCTGAACACCGCCAAAAAGGCACAAGTCAGTGGTGTGAGTGAATAGTCCACACTTGCCTCGATGGGGACAGCTCGCACAACACTAAAGAAGCTCAACACCATCCAGGAGCAGCGAAAATTCTGAATAAGATTCATACCAGAATTGCAAGCTTAGCTTTTTTTTAATCTCTATGCATCGATACTGATAGATCTGGCAGGTATATCCAACACTTTCTTTGGTTATTATAAAGATCCAGAATCTGCAGTAGTTTTCCTTTATTCCATGATCTGTCAGTACACTTGATTGCCAACACATCCACAAACGTCCAGTCTGTCCCCCTCCAACACTGTCGCTCATAATACAGGGGTGTACCAACAACAATAAACATCGCAGCAACTCACCAAGGTTCACAAGACAGTTCTCTCTCAATCTTACAGCCGCTACTGTCTAGAAGCATGGGAATGACACCACTTGCAAAACTGCTTGAAGACACTCAATATCCTTGCTTGGGAATACACCATCATTCTTTCAGTATTGTTTAATCAGTTAAAAAAGTATTTTGACAGCTCCATGGAGAGGAAAGGTTCAGGAGGATATGGGCCAAATAAAGGAAAATGGTTTTAGTTCAGTTCATAAAATTGGTAGGCATGGAAGAGTTGCACCGAAGTGTCTGTTTCCGTCCTCCATGACTCAATTTGGATGATATAACTCCAAATGGCCTGCAAAGGCTTTAGAAGGAAGCTCACAACCGCCTTCTGAAGTGTAACTTGGGATGGGAAATAAATGCTAAATCAGGATGCTCTGAATACGAAATAGAGCGCAAAACATTCGTTAAAAAAAAATTCCCTGCTTCATCAGACGGAAGGAAAAACAATAAAAATGAACTATTCTTGAAATCAGTAAGAACGCAAAGATGGGAAATAACCAAAGGCAGGGTATGTTTGTCAAATTTAAATAAGGATTGAGAGAGGTAAGTAGGTTTTACGCAAACATAAAACCACAAGATTTTAGGATACTGTAAATCTGATTCAAAATACAAGTTGCTGGAGAAGTTCTTTGAAAGGGTTGCACGCCTGAAATGTTATTTCTGATTTCTCTTCCCGGATGTTTGCAGACTTGCTGATCAGTTCCAGCACCTTCTGTTTTTGTTTACAGAAACATAACTGGATTTAAGGCCTTACCAATAACGCCAACAGCTGCAAGTATCGGGTAGTATATACCGGCTGTCTGTAAGATTGCCATTCTGTCCCAGTCAGGTCTGTCTGTATCCGTGGAGTCAATAATTCAGTCCACCAAAATATAATAATATTGTAAGCACATCCTCATTTTATTTGGCAACTAAATGTACAGTGAGACATTAAATCTTTTTTAATCACTAATTGCGTTAGTTGCAGTCGTCTGAATAAATAGGAAATTAACCATTTCCCTCTGAGAACTATTGCAGAATAGAATCTGTTTTTCACGTTTTGAGAATTTCAATTTGATTTGATTGTAATGCGTACTCAAGTGCAGAATTGCATGAGTACAGTGAAAAGTGTAAACTGCCACCATTTCTGCGGGCATCTTAGGTACAAATGTACCTCGTACAACATCGTGTACATATTAGAAAAAAAAACAAAGTTGCATTTAAAAGACTAATTTGGAAATATTTTCTAGAGACAGTACAAAACGCTCCAGTTTTCAGTAAAACTATTCTGTATCATACTGAGATTCAACGTTTTCCTTCATAATCGTCCTTTAAATTAAATAAAAAATGCCAGGACAGGTTTGCTAGTGAATGAGAACCCCACACGGATTGCGACTCCGGCCATTTCATTTCTGATGAAAGAACGAAGCTATGCATTTCTGAGTGGGGATTCCATTCACAATTACCCTCAGGAATCTGGAAGCTGTACTTCCATTTTGACAGATCATTCCTGGCTACAACTGTCTTGTAATGCATAAAGACAGTGTGATTTTATTGTACTGTAATAGTAAGCTGCTCGGTGGCGAATGATGGCGTGCATCATTTTAATCGAATGTAATGTGGTTCGGGTGCCAATGTTCCTGGTATGTAGTGTGCCGACTGCTGATGAGTTTGAATACCAACTAGAATGTGGGCACTTTATAGATTGAGTTAGCTGATTGGTGCTGTTAATCTGATCCAATGCCTGATTGACAGATACAATTAAATGTTTCAGGGGATCTGTTCACTCTGAGAGCTGGTTCTGAGGAAATTGAACCAGTGTCAAGTACTTTACACGCTAAAGTAAAAGCGACTTAATTACGGTATACTGACGTCGGTGGAAGTATTTCATTGACGATGGGATTGAGATTCGTGATGCATTCATGCAAAAGCATCTACTCGCTTAAATACGACTGGACTTCAACCAGATATTTCAAAATTGGTAAGTGGAACATATCAGTGGACAGTCTTCCCAGACCAACTGGGATTTGGGAATAACCCTTGAGAGAACGCAATTGCATCTCCTCAGGACATGTCGTGAGCAGATGGACAGCAGGTCAGCTCACGCCAAAACCCTAAAACAAAGCCAAAACCTGGCAAAACCATAAACACTTCCAGCATGATTAAAGCCAGCAATGCATTCCAGTTGCTGCTGGAATGTGTATTTATGACAATGAAAGAGTCCAACTCGCCTTGAATGAGTAAGAGTACTCGTAGGCCGGTATCCAAGAGATTTCACAGCCTGGAAAACCTATCTACAGCTGCTTTGGAAGTTAGGTTGCTGAGCAGCATCCAAATCAGAAGCAATCTAAATAAACATCCAGTGGTCAATCTTCGGTGGTCAGGAAGTGCTTGGAAAAGCTGGTCATGGCATTAATCAGCTCCAGCCTCCCCACTACTCTTGACCAACTCCAATTTGAATGTAAGACCAAAAGATCAACCTCAGTTGCCATACATCTTGCCATTCAATCCTCTTTCGAAAATCTTGACACCAAGAACAGCTCCGTAAGAATCCTATTCATTGACTGCACTGTTATCTCATGATTACTAAAATTAGTGATCTGAGACTCATCCCCAATTACTGCAAATGGATCTTCAGTTTCCTGACCCACAGGCTGCAATCAGTAGACTGGGGACAATATTTCACCCTCACATAAACTCATGACTGGAGCTCCCCAGGGGTACGTATTCAGACCCCTAATGTACTTATTGTGTACCCATGACTGCGTCGCCCAATACCAGACTAATGCTATTTCCGAGTTTGTTGATGACGTCACCATAGTCGATCGACTCTCAGTTGGTGTGGAAACAGACTGCAGACGGGAGGAAGAAGATTTGGAAAAATTGTGCACTGAGAACTATGAAGCTCTCAACACCGGCAAATCAAAGGAACCCATTACTGACTTTTGACGCTGTGTTATTCATATACCCCTACACATGAACAGCACTGTGCTGGAACAAGTGGAGAGTGTCAAGCTCCTGGGAGTGGTAATCAACAAGCTTTCTTGGATTCTTTATGTGACGCTCGAGTTACAAAGGCACAACACCACCTATTCTTACTCTGGCATCTGAGAAAATTTGGCATGACGGTGAACAGTCTTGCTAACGTTTAGGGGTGCGCTTTCAAGAACTTTCTGTCTGGATGTATCACTACTTGAGATGGCAATTATACCATTCAAGATCAGAAACGGTTGCAGAGAGTGATCATCGCTGCCCGGAAAATCACCCAGGTCAACCTTCCATCTATAGGTTCCATCATTAGGCCCGCAGTCAAGTAAAAGCTGCCAGCATTCTCACAGATCCAGCCACTTGGCAATACATTTCCACAACCTCCGCCATCTGCGAGAATTTAATCAATCCAGAACACACGCACCAGCTGGTTTGTAAAAGTTTCTATCCTATGTTATTGAAATACTGAATGGACTCACAAGCTCTTAACATTCGCATAACTTTGTTTGTGTTTTTGCTGCTGTTAACTCATTATTTAATTAATTATGCTACTTAACGATTTGATCGGCCTATTGCTCGCAATACAAAGCATTTCACTGTGCCTTGTCACACGTGACAAAAATTCAGTTGAAAGCAATTCTGCTCAAAAAGTTGAAGTAGAAGTTACTAGAGAAAGAGCGCGTGCACATTCCCGGACTTGGTGGGGAAGTAGTTTCATCATTGGAACGAAGACTAGGTTTGATCACACTCACTATCAGATCCTTGACTGGGACTGTACACCTGGGCCAAACACGGAGTTAAACAGGAGATGGTCTCTGCTGAATGCCTGTCCATCTTGTGCACTGATGTTCGAGGCCGAGTGTCCTTGGAGAGGGAATATGTGGTGTCCACCAATACGCTTGATGCCTTTGGGAGAGTCTGTCACAATGGGGAATAGAGTGTTTTATTTCCCCCTCCAAACAGATTTTCATTTCTTCCTTCCCCTTCCCTTCCCATTCACTTTATATTCTTACGCACAACTTACCCCTTTTTGGCTTTGCTTATTAATGACTACCTGAGTACCTGGTTTTCCCTGCTGGTACAATTATAGCATAGATTTCTCTTGCAATGATATGTTATTTCCTGAGTCTATACAGACTTACACAGCCACAGAGACACGGGTGATATGGGAGAAATATAAACGATACTGCTGTGCAGTGGTCTTGTCGGAGATCAATAAAAGAGAAAGGGAAATAAAGAAAACAAGAGGGTCTTCTCACTGTCAGAACAGGCTTTGAGCTGGTTGGTTGAAGCCCATGGACTGTGTTTTTGTAAATAACAGATAGCATGTTAAAGGGATACCGTTCTCTGTTAAGTGATTTCAGTTTTAAATGAATACATTCATTTGCTATGAATGAGAAGTTATTGCAACTCTGAATCGGCATAAAAGAAAACAATCATTTGTGTGTTGGCAGATTGTGTCTGCTGGGTGCCACAGGAGAGGGACCAAAATGCCAATTGTTTTTATTCGGTTACATTAGCACACATTACCGGGTCAAGTTCCTTGCTTTGTGCAATGACACAGGCATTGGGGCTGTGCTAGCATTGATAGCCTGCCCCTTAAAGATGGAGCAGCGCTGCTTCCTGTCAACAGCTGGTAGGCTGACCCACGTGGCCTGATGGAGGGAATTCAAGGAGTCTGACAGAGTCATAGTGAATGAACAGCACAATACTTCAAACTCGAAACGGTGAGTGACTTGGTGGGGAATGCGTATGGTATGGTGTTGTCATGTGTCTCTGCCCCTGTCTGGATGGAACTGATCACGTGTTGTTAGGTCGTGTCTCAGGATCTAGATTAGATTAGATTAGACTTACAGTGTGGAAACAGGCCCTTCGGCCCAACAAGTCCACACCGACCCGCCGAAGCGCAACCCACCCATACCCCTACATATTACCCCTTACCTAACACTACGGGCAATTTAGCTTGGCCAATTCACCTGACCCGCACATCTTTGGACTGTGGGAGGAAACCGGAGCACCCGGAGGAAACCCACGCAGACACGGGGAGAACGTGCAAACTCCACACAGTCAGTCGCCTGAGTCGGGAATTGAACCCAGGTCTACAGGCGCTGTGAGGCAGCAGTGCTAACCACTGTGCCACCGTGCCGATCTGTGGTGAATTACTGCAGGGCGTCTTGTAACTGGTACACAATGCTGTTACTGAGTATTCGTGGTTGAGGGACTGGATGATTGTGGATATTGATACAATCAAGTGTATCGCTTTGTCCTTGGAGAGTGTCAAGACGTTTCTTTAAAATTGGTGTCAGTGCTCAGTTTCTCTTTCACAGTGAATATTTCTGCTGGCCCTCAATGTTCAGGGAACTGCTCAGATATGTTCGTGTATGTGTGATGTGCTGTGCAACATCATGAGCACGGTCACAATCAATGTGTCAATGAGTCAAGCGGGGCTGCCCATTCTCTACTGCCTTGTTTGCCTGTCTGTTTGGAGCATTTGTCGAGTCGATTAACAACAATGCGAGTCTGAGAGGGGGATCTGTTTCAGGCAACGGAGGCCTGCAGTTCAAAGCCTCTCCGTATGGGTATAGCATCGCCGATTTCTACTCAGATCCACTGTTGGTAACAAGACTCGAGCATTTGTGACCAGTTCAAGCTGACCTCAGGAGCACAGATTGAGGCCATGTTCTTTAGGAACTAGGCCGAACGATTCTTTGTCCCATTCATGGTCAGGATAGATTTCCTGCAGGCGCTGGGCATATGATTCAGAGGGGCTGGAGTGTACACAAAAATCTGGAATGAGCACTTTGCCATGGTGAGGCAGAAACAGGGAGCATCGCTTATTCTTAGTTTCGAGTAAAAACCTCATCATCAGGTGTGAGGCATTATCTGTTTTGTTGTTGTCTGTGATGCAGGTTTGGCCCATTGCACAGAACTGCACTGTTTAAGTCACTCGAGCCATTTTGCACTTCATCTTGAGATTGAAAATGGACAGCGTCAGCGGAGACTCCATGTAAAAAAAACCAACAAGAAACGTTTGTATAAGTGATGGGAAGGATGGACTCAACACTGCCCTCACACTGATGGTTACATTTAGGTGCAGCTGCATCAAGCTGTGCAAACAAAAAGTGTCACTATGTACTGAGGTTATACCTGTAAAAAATGAGGTCTGCAGACGCTGGAAATCACAGCTGCAAATGTGTTGCTGGTCAAAGCACAGCAGGCCAGGCAGCATCTCAGGAATAGAGAATTCGACGTTTCGAGCATAAGCCCTTCATCAGGAATACGAGAGAGAGCCAAGCAGGCTAAGATAAAAGGTAGGGAGGAGGGATTAGGGGGAGGGGCGATGGAGGTGGGATAGGTGGAAGGAGGTCAAGGTGAGGGTGATAGGCCGGAGTGGGGTGGGGGCGGAGAGGTCAGGAAGAGGATTGCAGGTTAGGAGGGCGGTGCTGAGTTGAGGGCCGGAGTGGGGTGGGGTGCACCTGTCCCCAGTTTTGTGAAGGATGGTATTGGCCTCGTTGCCACGCAACACTCCAGGTAGTTGGACCATTTGTTATCACGCGTCCTTCATGGGAAAACTTTCAAAGTGAATTTCCTTTGACCACCAGTCCATCTGAAATTCGGCAGCACGCAATGTACCTGAGACACTGCAGAGAAAGGAGTGGGAGGATCCTGTCACATGGTTCCCTAAACAGAATATCAAGGTCCTTTGGCAGAATTCTGCTAAAATGGCCATTTTGTAATATGCATCAAGGTATTGCTTCGCTGGTGGTGAAAAAGGCACTATCTCAGAGACCCTTCATCTGCACCTGGTCTGTCCATGCCTCCACACGCTGCCTTAAGACAGTGCATGCGGTGAGGTGAGCAGACTGTCACACGTCCCCTACTGGGATGTCCCATTGCAACGGAGGTCTGGAGGAAAATACAATGGTTTTTGTCGAGGGATATCCCAAGCATCTCGGAGACAGAGGACACCGTGCTCTACCGTCTGCTCCCCAGGACATACATCAAGACAAATATCTGGTGCACCCAAAAAAACATCCGCTCCGTGAAAGATGCTGATACACTTGCTGAGTATTTAATTTAAAACTGTTGTGATCACATGAAGGTTACAACTTCATCACGTTGCTTTTTGGTGTTATTGGAAATCACAGAATTGACTCCCTTCTGCATTTAAACATATATATACTTAGGACTGAGGCAATAAAGGACAATTGTGATCACTTTAATTTGCAAACAAATTGTTAGTTGTATTCTGCCAAGATTGAACGTGTTTCTTTGATTTTCACATTATTATTAGTATTGAAATAAAACTGGTAAATGCCCATTCCTTTTCTGTTGTCAGTCAGTTATTGAATTGTAAAAGGTGAACATTATCCCCCTCTCTTTCTTTTTCTCATAGTGTCTGTCTGTGCTTCATTTTCTTAATTCTCTCTTCCCTTCTGTTTCTGTCTGTGCACCAGTGCTTCATTTTTCTATCTGTCTCTTTGTCTCACTCTCTTTTCTCTTGCAAATCTATTTTTCTCTCTACCTGAGACTGTATATTTGGATTTCTCCCCCTGTCTCTCTTTGTCACTCCAATTCTCTCTATCTTTGTGTTGCAGAGTGATTTGGCACGGAAACAGACCCTTCAGTTCAATCAGTCATTGTTAAGTATAATCCAGACTAAAATGTACCAAACGCCTGCACATGGTCAATATCCTTCCAAGCATTTCTTATTCATGAAATCATCTAATTGCCTTTTAAAATAGCACCCAAGGACCTACGTTTAGCTCTATAAGTCCTGGGTTTTTTTCCAAAATAAAACAATTTACATTTATTCAGATTGAACTCTGCTTTCCAATACCCAGCCCATTGACCTAATTCATCAAGACCTGTTTGTAATCTTCGGTAACTTTCTTCACTGTCATTATACCACCAATCATAGTGTAATCCGGAAATTATGAACTATACCTTCTATATGCAATCATTTATGTAAAAGACAAATGAAAACTGGACTCGACACTGATCCTTTTGAATGTCACTGATCTACAGGTTTCCAGTTCCCTTTCTTTTCTGTCTCTTTCTCTCTCATTCTGTGTTTCTGTGATTTTAATCATTTCTTTTTCTGTCTCAATCTCTTTCTGTGTTGTCCCTCAGTCTTTCTCTTTCACTCTCTTTCCATCTTTTCTCTCTCTATCTGCCCATCTCTGTCTCGTCTTGTATTGTTTTCTTTGTCTCTCTCTGTGCAATTCTCTGTATATATGCATCTGTCTTTTTTTCACTGCCTCAGTCTATCAATCTTGGTTGTTGTGTATCTGTCACAGTGACTGGCTCTTTAACTTTGACTTTCCACTCGCTCAGTCAACCTGTAGAATGTGTGACGGGGACTGCAACGTCATAAAATGCAAATTATGGATCTAGAACTTAATTGTATAAAGTTGGCCTCACAGTGATCGGAAAGAGGGCTAGGTGAATCTCATTTACAATAAGATCGTTGTTTAGTGTTGTTAACCTGCGACAATGTGAGAGCCCTTGCTGACAGAGATAAACAGGAGTTTCAGAGAGTCTCCTCATTCTAAGCACTGATTCGGAGATGGCTGTTTACGTTACTGTTGGGATATTGCGTGCAATTCAGGTCTCCTTCCTATCAGAAAGATGTTGTGAAACTTGAAAGGGTTCAGAGAAACTTAGAAGGTGTTGCAGGCTTGGAGGATTTGAGCAATTGGGAGAGGCTGAACAGGCTGAGACTGTTTTCCCTGGAGCGTCAGAGTCTGAGGGGCAACCTTATAGCGGTCTACAAAATTATGAGGCACATGGATAGTGCAAATAGGCAAAGTCTTTTCGCTGTGGTAGAGGAGTCCAGAACTAGGGGACGTAACTTTAGGGTTGGAGGGGAAATGTATAAAAGAGACCAAAGCGGCAACTTTTTCACCCAGAGTGTGGTGCGTGTTTGGAATCAGCTGCCAGAGGAAGTGGTGGAGGCTGGTACAATTGCAACATTTAAAATGCATTTGCATGGGTAAATGAACAACAAGTGTTTGGAGGGATATGGAAGAGGCAGGGGGGTGATAGGAGGAACTAGACTTAGTTGGGAAATCTAGCCGGCATGGACGGGTTGGACTGAAGGGTGTGTTTCCATGCTGTACATCTCTATGACTCTATAGGCACAATACATGTTCTATGGACATGGAAATAAAGCGTGACTTCGTGATGGGATTGCGGACTCTGTGCAGTTATTCAGTGACAACTACGAAAGTGGCAACAGTCAAATTTGAATTTGTTAGGTATTTGTGGTATTATACTCCGATTTGGGGAGTTTGACTAGTTCGATCCTACTGTTAAATTCCGGGATGTGGAAAGAATGCATTCTTTTTTTGCAGGCAGAAGAAAGTCAACGAGTAACCCTGATCGATGCAGACCAGCAGAACTTTCAGTTATTAGGAACCAATTTTCCGAGAGACAACAGATGCCAAAAGCTTTCAAGGTGTGATGCATTTAGTTTTGGAATATTACGAACATAAGCCTTCTCTAATTCTTGCTCATTATCAGTATCATTCAACTCTTTGAGAACCACAGAAATTGTCATGAGGAGTTTTCGTGTTTCAGACGACCAACCGAGGCTCGTGACATTGGGAAAACACTGAATGAGACTTTTCGGTTAGTGGATTCTTGGCGTGACCAGGCAGAGTACCTCCAAGTTGAAGACTAACTGGACTTCAAACTGACAATACAAATGACTTTGTCAATAGAACATATGGTCAATAGAAAAAATATCTTTTAATACTAACATGTAATCGGAAATTATTGCAATCATCACAAATAAACGAACTTAGAGAGAACGATGTTGGAAGGGTGACTAACCAACGTATGCCATAAAATTAAAAGTCTCATGTACTCGTTAGTTTCATGTCCTCATGAGTAGAAACGTAAAGCCTTACACAACATTTCGTGATCAGTTCTTGTGCCCCGTGTCTAAAGAAGGATGCATTGAACTTGACGAAGTTTCAGAGGAGGGTTATAAGAATGGTTTTAGCGACAAAGGGTTTGCTGAGAAGGAACGGTTGGTGACTCTGTCTATGCACGCAATATGGTTTAGAAATATGAAGGGCAGTCTGTTTGAAACTTACAGAATGTTGAGAGACCAGGATAGAGTTGACGTAGAGAAGATGTTTCCATTAATAGGACGCACCTGGACCTGAGGCACAACCTTGGGGTTAAGGAATGTCCCTTTGAAGCTGAGACAAGGAACAACTTCTTCAGCCAGATATGGTGAATCTGTGGAATTAGTTGCCACAGAAAGGCTTTGGAGATCAAGTCACGAAGTCTATTGAAGAAACAGATAGTTGTTGATGAACTATCAAGAATTGCAGGTAGAAATCAAGACACTGGCGTTTAGAAACATGTCAGCCATGACTGAATGGCGGAGCACATTCATTGGGCCCGACGGTCTAATTCTGCTCCCATGTCTTACCTTATGGACAAGTAGTGAATGACATTTGATCCATAAAAGTGTCAGGCAATAACCATCTTCAACTCTAAAGGGAAAGGCCAAGGCAGAAATCAGAAGCTGGAAAGGGAAGGTATCATTAACCCAGGAGAATCTGCAGAACCAACAGCACTGCACGTACTGATTGTTAAACCTGATTGGCCTTTTGCCATTTGTGGGTTTTAAACAATCTGTACACCAATTCTCCCAGCTAGATAAATATCCAATCCCTCATTATAAGAAGACAGCATTTTGTTGTGGAGTGCAAGAGGGATTGTACCGACTAAAGTAGTCCAACTGATATTGGTTGAATACCAGCAGGGTTATCCAGGGGTCTCCAAAATGAAGATGTTGGAGTGAAGTTATAACTGATGGTCAGGATTGGATGCCAACATGGCCACGTTGGTGGGACAGTGCTCATATGGATAAACATTATTTGCAGCAGATGCCCCTCACGCCCACCCCACCCCCATACTTTTGCTTTCCGCTGGGTAAACCATGAATTAGATTACACATGGACTATACCGGTTCTTTCATGAGCTCAATGTTCTTGGTTATTTTGGCTGTCCATTGAAAGTGGTTGGACCTGGATAGAATTCATTTTGCAAACTCCGTGATGATCATTTAGTGGCTGTGAACAGCATCCATGATACACGGACTCCTCGAAGTACTCGTCAGAGACAAGAACATGTAATTTTCCAGCATTTTTTCCAGTATTTTCTTACCTCAGGTATCATTCGGCATGTTCAGACGGCTCCATGCCATCCACCATCCAATGGTCTGCTGAACCATTGAAGTCATGATTAAACAAAGAGCCAACAGCTTCACTCGATACCAAACTGTCCCGGGTCCTGTTCGATTATACGACCAACCCTCACAAAACAACAGAGCTAGCTCCAACAGTGTTGTTAATGGGGAGAAGATGCTGCACCAAAGTTAAACCTGATATTCCCAGAACTGAAAGAGGGTGAAACAGCATCAGGAACTCCAATACCAGATAAATGTCTCCTCTAATCGAGAAAGACAGTTAACTTGAGGAAAGGAAGGTTGGTGCCGAAACAACAGAAATGGCGATGCATGGGTAAAATACAAGGCTATTGTTACGTTTGATTCCAAAACTTACATAGTTTCTAAAGTGAGGCGTCCCTGAACAAGAAGGTAGATCATATAAAAACTGCTCCGTCTCCCACTGGGCTGGAACAATGCGTATCTGGTTCCTCAGAACAGCCAGATAGTCTAACAGAAACCGTGGGCTCTTCCCTCTGCTTTGCGAAAAAGGCACCTTCCAGTCTGAGATGGATGCAGCCTCGAAACCATCACCAACGAAGAAGTGGAGGAAAGTCTCCCGTGACTCTCTGGATGCAAGAGACTGGTTACGGTCCAGTACACATCACCCCATGGACGGTTCAGAGTCAGAGAAACAAGAACTGGGGTAAAAATATGCCAGGGAAGCTGAAAGAGAATGAACAGGCGTGCATCCCTGACTTGGTCGGGGAGTAATGTCGTCATTGGAATATGGGCCTGGTGGATCACAGCCTTGACTGGAGCTGTTAACCTGGTCTAATCAGGGAGCCCTGGCTGACATAGTTAAACAGGAGCTGGTCTCTCCCGTGTGCCTGTCCCTCTGCGGCAGTGGTGTCCGAGGGTGGGTGTCTTCGGAGAGGGAGCATGGAGTGTCTCGATGCCTTTAGGAAGAATTGTTTCTGTGAGGGAGAGAGGGCTTGATTCCCCCTCCAACCCCATCTAAATTTCATCTTTCACCTTCGCTTCTTCTTCACTTCCCTTTCATCGTTGGCCTTGCATGTTAATGATGTCTTGTCCACATAGATTCTTTTCCTGGTGGGTGAATTATCGCATGACCAACAACACCCTTAAAAAGGAAATTTCCAGAATATTAACCGTGTGTAAGTGAAGAAATAGGGATATATTTCTCAGGCGAGATGATGAGCGATTTGGAGGGGAAGGTGCTTGGATTGGTGTTCACATATATCTGCTACCTTTGTCTGGATTGAAGTGGTCACGTTTTGGAGGGAACTACCTCAGCATCTTTGATGAATTTCTGCAGTGCATCTTGTAACTGGTACACACTGCAGTTATTGAGTGTTCGTGGTGAATGGGTGGGATGTTTATGAATGCAGATATAATCAAGTGGATTACTTTTACCTGGATGGTATAAATAATTTTCTTTCTAATTAGCGTCATTGCGCAGTATTCCTTTTAAAGTGAAAGTCGGTGCTGAGTCTCAAAGTCCAGGGAGCAGCTTGGATATTTTCAGGTAAGTGACCATCCATTTTGCATTGTAATTAACATGCCATGAACTGTACTGGAAAAAGAAACATCAAGTGTCACAATTATAGACACGAACTGAAATCTAAACATGTAATGTATAACAGCTTAAACAAAACAAAATGCATGGTACACCCAAAGAAGGAGGCTCAGGAATGTTGACAATGTGATTGTTTCAATGATGGATAGTGCGATGCAACAAGGAAAACAAGTGAATAAGTTGTTTTTTAGAGGCATAGGCAGAGTCTGAAAGTGGGTCGTGAGCTTAGTGCTGAAAAAACACAGCAGGTCAGGCAGTATCTGTGGAGCAGGAGCACATCCATTCCTGGTGAAGCACTGATGCCCTAAATGCCGATTATCCTGCTCCTCGATGCTGCCTGATGTGCGGTGCTTTTTCCAGTACCACACTCTCGACTCTGATCTCCAGAATCTGCACTGGTCACTTTTTGTAATGGACTGAACGTGAATTGTGGAAATGAGCTTTGAATATTCCATATTCTCATCGCAACTGCAATAATGTCACTAAAGTCAAATTTCAGAATGACAGTAGCTTGGAAGATTTTATGTTTAATGTTTACATTTTGTTGCCATTGTAGTCAGTCATTGAATATATTTACGCAAGTATTCCACTGAACTTTTAACAGAAGAACGCAAGCTTATTGATTACAGTAAGCAATGATTTAAATAGTTTTCAAATTGAACTAGTTTTTCACATGAAACGCCAAATCAAAGACTTATCCCTTTGACCAGCAAAATCCTTGACAGATACTATGTCTCAATGACGTATTTTAAATACAAATCGTTACTTTTTTTGCACAGCTGATCATTTCCAATTCTCGTGGCCAAGACTTGTCTTTCCAATTCTGAGGACATGGAGTTCGTTTCAGTTAATGAAGCCTGGGAAATTTCATAAGTTATTTCAACTTGGAGGTCCTGTAGGAACACTAGAAATCCATCTTCAAATACAGGTCAGGCTTGTATGCTTATTGGCATGATTTAATAAATAGAGTAAATGGATATTTTACTCCATTGATAAATTCCTTTCTGAATTTAGTTTGGGTTAGAGCGTATATGCAAGTGTTGGTGCACGAACTCAGAAGCTGTAGCATGAATCCAATTTCTTGAAAGACAAATATTGCATTATTCAATGTCTTGTCTTCATAATTATAGTTTATTACTTGCCAATTGAAAGACTGTACTACATATGTCATCCACAACAGTAAAAAATTAGCAGACAATGCAAAGAGCAAGATGATGGATTTTCTCCTGTTTACCAACTCGGGATCGGTACTATTCTGTCCATTTCCATGGATCTGGAGGCGACAGCGAATGCGATTAGATGTTGTAATATTCCTGACAGTCAGAGCATTGAATATTAAAATCAATACAATTGGAAGTAATGGTGTAATTATACTGTCCAACGATTCATATACATTCCAGAATAATGATGTATAATAGGCTGACGTGAAGATGCAAAACCATGGTATATTGTCAGTAACAAACGAAGGCATAATTGCAAAATACCAAACACTTGATTTCAAACAGCTGACCAAACTCACTGTTACTATAACCAAAAATGTCGTTCTCACATTGCAATATCTTGCTCTTAGTTTCTGGCAACAAATTGCTACAAACCAATCAAATGTGAAAGCAACTGTGAACCAAACTGAACAGGCTCGGGTTGCAATGGTCATTGAAAGTCTCAAGCTGCACACAGGAGTGATGGATAAAAAAGTAACTGGGAAATAAAGATCGTTAATTCGGTGCAGTAAGACATTAACGATGACGAGAAGCAGGTCTGCTGTAGACATTGCCAACAAATAGCGAGTGACACATTTGAAGAGCCCACAATTGCCTCGACTCAGAATCACAATTCCCACCAAGTTCACTGTAAGAAAATAAAAAAAATGCACACTTCTTCACGATTACAATCACAGCAAAATCATCAGCATAATATATCTGAGAAATCATATCAATTGCCTCAGATTAATATGTTAACTCAATTACACGATGCACAGTGAAAAGATTACATTGGAATTACAGACTCAAGCAAACCAGAATGAAATAAAGATATGCTGCGAAAAAAATAGAGAAGCAGAGTAAATCAAAAAAAAGTGAGAATTAGAACCATAAAGAAAAAATGAAATATTTTATTGCAAGTAGGTCATGCTAATAGACTCACTAAAATATTTAGCAGATTTTTCATACTTACTAAACTGGTAATGGAAGAAAAAAAACAAATTAAAATGTTAAAATTGAGAAGATATTTTCCATCAATGGACCTGATCAGGAACTGAGTATGAACAATCACAACAGTATACTTTTTATGATGTTGAACTGAGATGGTTAAATATGAAGACTGAATTGTTGGACTGAGTTGTCACTGAATTGGGTCCCATGCTTTTTCATGTATACTAGTCACAAATCTGTAGGGTCTGTTAATGAGGGGAGGTAGACCTTAGAGTTGGGGAGGCATAGAAGCTTTTGAGAATCATTAGCGAACTCAGTGAATGTGGTACTTTATCATAACGGAAACACTGTATTTGGAAAGTGTGATGAGAGCCCGCTTGATTAGCATCACATCCACCAAAGTATCCACCACATCTACCACCAAAACGCAGGGCCAGGTGTGTGTACTATCTACAAACTTCACTGCCGAAATTCACAAAGGATTAACATAAAGCAATAGCCACACTCAGATTCCATACACAAGGACAGGGTGTCTGATACACGGTAACACCAGAAGTGCAAGTTCCCTTGAAAACACTCACCATCCAGACTTGGAAATACATCACCGTTCCTACACTATTGCTGGGACACAATCATGAACTCCGTTCCCCAGGGTACTGTGGATAAGCAGCACAGCAAGCAGCACAGCGGTTCAAGCAAGTGCCGCCATCTTCTCAAGAGGCAACTAGGAATGGGTAATAATTACAAATCTGGCAGCTCATGAATGAAAAAGAGGATTAGTCAGAATTCAAAATTCATTCGAATATGCCAATTACTGTTCAGATCACTTCTGTCTACAAGGTTAACTTTTGTCGAGTGATATGGACAGTGGTATTGGGAAAGAATGATGAAATGAATCACTCAGCATCCGGCGTGTTTAATATGTGACACTGATGTGAGGAAACATTTCGTGTTCAGGAAGCTTCTTCACTGTACAAAGGAAAGGCATATATGTTCATACATTTATTTCATCCCGCCATTATAGAAAAATCATGTTAGTAATTACGAATATGCACAACTAATCCAATTACTTATGTGGCTGTTAGGTCAGTGATGGAAAGCGTTGTAGTCAGCTTTTGGTCTTCTATGAAGACATGATGTTTCCCAGACACACCTATCTCTATCCTTGGAGCTTTTGCAGTGAGTACTATATATAACCACATTTCAATATGGGTGGCACAATAGTTAGCACTGCTGCCTCACAGAGCCAGAGACGCGGGTTCAATACCTGCATCAGGCTACTGTCTGTGTGGAGTTGCACATTCTCCCCGTGTCTGCGTGGGTTTCCGTCGGGTGCTCTGGTTTCCTGAGTCTGTCGAAAAATGTGCAGGTTAGGTGAATTGACCATGTTAAATTGCCCAGAGTGTTAGGTGAAGGGATAAATACAGGGGAACGGGTCTGGGTGGGTTGCTCTTCGGAGGGTCAGTGTAGACTTGTTCGGTCAAAGGGCCTATTTCCACACTGTAAGTAATCTAATCTAACACTGCTGACGTCTGCACCTACATTTCAATCCTATCTGCAACAGTATGAGACTCGTCCTTTACTATCCAGAGGATATTTAGTGGAAGCTCTTTAATGCTTATTAAGCTTTTACGGTTATGTGCATATCTATTCAAACTCTGTCACTGATTCATAACATGTAACTGTGAACATCTGGAAATCTCAACCAATGAATTCTATTTGCGCTGGCTTTTAGACTTTGCAACAACTGACAATGGAATTGCTCTATCAGCATACTTCAGGATGCCCTTATCCAGCCTTTTCAGCATCAGCAACTGCAGCTGCATGTCTCTAACAGGACCCTTTGTTTATTATTTTAACCTGTGTCGTTGGATGTAATATGTCTGCAAAGCTATGACTGTCCGAACACGTGCAGTTTTTTAATGCATCACCAAGCAAGTGTTATGAAGTTGAAGACATGGACTGTACCTTAAAGTTAGAGGGAATACTGAACTGAACTGAGAGATTACAAGCAACTGTATGCAAGTTCCGTTGGCAGTATCAGAGTGCCCTAGAAAATTGAAAATTTGTAACATTTGGCTGTGATATGAATCCTGAGTTTTGGTTCATGTTTTCAGAGCAAATCCAATTTCACCAAAGGTTAATTTAACGTTTGAAGTTATGCCCCTGCATACTAAAATTAATTGCGTTTACATTTGTTGGTTTTCCAGCACTGAAACGATGAGACCATACAATGTTGGCGTGATGTAAAGATGCAGACATGTTGAAAATTGTTCAGAGATCAACTGCCACACAGAGAAACTGCTGGAGAGCTAATTTCCCACCTAATATCTTGTTCTCAAAAGAAATAGAAAACACACTCTTTCGTTGGTACGTTTTCACATGTAACATACTCGCAGTAAAAAAAGAAGAACATCAGCTTGAAGAGTGACGATACAGAAGAGGACAGAGATCATGTGATTTTGAAATTAAGTTGATGTACTTTTAATGAGTATCTTTTTTGGAGCAGCGTATTGGCATAGCGTCTTTATAGCATAGCTTTGTAGATTAAGGTGTTCAGTGAAAAGAGGGCTTCGATTTGTGAATATTAACTGAGTTTTGTAAGTTTTCATTCACCCATATTTTAACATATTGCCAGGCACGTCAAGGTGTTCTGTATGATTTGTTGAATTAACAGTGGGTTTAGATCTCTGTGTCATAACATATTGCTATTCTTAATCAACTGCAAGCCACTTTATGCCATCTTAATTGCGATGGGAACACGGTGAACCAGGGATATCTCGCAGATTATGAGTTACCTGATTGGAGCTGTTGGCGTGATCCAATCAGTGAGTCCTGGCTGACTGCTATAAACAGGAGATTAATCAGGACGGGCTGTCCTAGAAGTGGTCGAAAGGTGTCAGAGCAGCTGAGAGCCAGACGGCGCATAGGGGCGGGCTGAGACTTGGAAGGCTTGTGGGATACCCTACATGCTGTCGTCCCAGGCAAGCGGACGGGCGACCCTAGAGGTGGTCGAAAGGTGTGTGAGGGCGAACCAAGAACTGGAAGGGGCACGGGGTGGACCCAGAATCAGAAGTTGGGGAGGGGCGGGCTGCTTTGGGTGGTCAGAAAGTGGGAGGGCCGGGGCTTGCTGTGTCTGGATTGTCTGCACTTCTGTATGCAACAGTATTGTTTAATGTACAAATATCATTGTCACTGTCTTGTCACATGTGGGACTGGGATTTGAGGTTATCTCCCGGTAAAATGGTCGAACGGTAGAGTTTGGGGACGAGCTTTGCTGCTCCTCTCCCTTGTAAAATTGCTGTCTCTTGTACAGCTGTAAATGTTTTTTGCAAACTGTTGTAATTTGTTTAATAAAATAAAAACAAATAAACAGGATATTCAGACTCTCCTCAGTTTATGAGACTGACTCTGGGGTAGCTGGAGAAAGTGAGGACTGCAGATGCTGGAGATCAGAGCTGAAAATGTGTTTCTGTAAAAGCGCAGCAGGTCAGGCAGCATCCGAGGAACAGGAGAATCGACGTTTCGGCAGAAGGACTTATGCCCGAAACGTCGATTCTCCTGTTCCTCAGATGCTGCCTGGCCTGCTGCGCTTTTCCAGCAACACATTTTTAGCTCTGTGCTAGCTGGTCCTACAGTCAGTATTTTACTGTTAGTTTCTACTTCGCTTTTTTTAGGAGGGAAAAACCTGATAATGAACTGGCCGAATTATTTAGCCAGTTTGTTAACTGACATTCCTTTCAGTAAGGACTGATGGTTAAAGTCCTGGTGCACACAATGTGTTTCAGGTGTGACTCAGTTCTCATTAGGGGATTGTTGTTTCACTGGCTGGTTACAGCCTGTGTGTTACTCTTTTCTCTTATTACTCTATTTTGAGAAAATGGCAATGTTAATTTTATGGTAGTGCTTAGCCCTTGGACTCTAGTTTTCTTTGCTTTTTGTATGTGTCTTCCCTTTTTTTATTGGTGATTGGACTGAGCCTTTGTGGAAGACATAAATTCTACCAGAGGAGCTGTTCCTGTGGGGAGGCCTAGCCCTGGGACTGTGCCTCTGAAGATTGAACACCTGTGTGTGAGCTGGGAAGTGAGCAGTTGCTGTATGCTGGAGTTTGGGAGAAGACCTTTCCCTCAGGAGTGGACCAAACCCCTGTGAGTTAACTGCATCTGTATTATGCTCCTGTGAGTGGGCGTGGTTTTCCAAGGCTGGGCCAGGACTCTATGGAGACTGAACAACTGTGTGCTGTGGAGTGTGCATTTGCTGCCTTCAGGAGTGGACTCAGCCCTTGGTTGCGGACTTTGTTTTTAGGAATGGACTCTGCAGTTTGGAGCGGACTCCATTTCCAACCACGCACATCTTTTACTGGAGTGTACTTTTCCTGGCAATGGATTCTATAGCTAGAAGACTCTATGTATAGATTTGGACTGTGTACCAGAAAGGAATTTGTTTTATT
Organism: Hemiscyllium ocellatum; assembly: GCF_020745735.1. NCBI lineage: Eukaryota > Metazoa > Chordata > Chondrichthyes > Orectolobiformes > Hemiscylliidae > Hemiscyllium > Hemiscyllium ocellatum. The sequence goes on along the minus strand of NC_083440.1, from coordinate 12,925,968 downwards.
TTTGTGATAACTAACTGTATTGCAGTGTTTCCTGGATCTACCACCTGCACTGTCTTGTGTGTCCCTGGGTCTGGCTGGCCTTGTTGTGAGCTGGGAGGCTCATGCGTCGCTCTGAAAGCTGTCAACCTGAGAGCTGGAAGGTGTGTAGGCCATCCTGTGAACCTGTAGGTTGGTAGGCTGTCCTGAAAGCCAGATGGTGGGTAGGCCACCCTGATGCCAGTCACCCCGAGAGCCAGATGGTGGGTAGGCTGTTCTGAGCGCAGTTGTCCTGATAATGGGTAATCGGGACGGGCTGTCCGAGAGGTGGTCGAAACGTGTCAGAGAAGCCGAGAGCCAGAAGGTGTGTAGTGGCGGGTTGAGACCCAGAAGGCTTGTGTCTACCCTCCACGCTGTCGTCTCAGGGAAGAGGACGGCTGCCCTAGAGGTGGTCGAAAGGTGTGAAAGGATAACCCACTGGTCGGAGGCGCATCGGGGTGGGTGAGAGCCCAATGGTACGTAGGGGCAGACCGAGAGCCACAAGGCGGGTATCCGTCCTCAGCGCTGTCAACCCGAGCAGGTACCGGGGTGGGCTGCCCCAGAGGTGTTCGAAAGGTGCTGAGTGTGGTTAGTGAAGCTGGAAGATGGGTAGGCCGTCCTGACCGCTGTCACCCGGGCGGGTACTCGAGCGGGCTGTCCTTGAGGTGGTCGAAAGGTTTGTGAGGGCGGACCGAGAGCTGGAAGGTGCGCAGGGTGGACCGAGAACTTGAAGGTGGGTCGGGGCCGGCTGCCTTAGAGTGGTCGGAAAGTGGGAGGTGTGGGGCCCTGCTGGATGTGTATTGTCTGCACTTTTGTGTGTAACAGTATTGTCTAGTGTACAAATGTCATTGTTGATATATCTTTATACTTTTGTGTAACTGGGATTTGAGGTTTATCCTCAAGTCTCTGTAAACTGTTTGAATGGTAGGGCTTGCGGCCTGGCTTTGCTGCTCCTCTCACTTGTAAAATATCTATCTCTTGTGTGCAGCTGTAAATGTAAACTGCTTTTGCAATTTGTTTAATAAAACAAATACATAAACAGGAGATTCAGAGTCTCCTCAGTTTATGATACTGACTCTGGGCTAGCTGGAGAAAGTGAGGACTGCAGATGCTGGAGATCAGAGCAGAAAATATGTTGCTGGAAAAGAGCAGCAGGTCAGGCAGCTTCCGAGGAACAGGAGAACAGGAGAATCGATGTTTCGATTCTCCTGTTCCTCAGTTGCTGCCTGGCCTGCTGCACTTTTCCAGAAACACATTTTCAGCTCTGTGCTAGCTGGTACTACAGCCAGTATTTTACTGTTAGTTTCTACTTCGCTTTTTTTTTGGACGGAAAAACCTGATTCCAGAACTGGCCGAATTATTTAGCCAGTTTGTTAACTTACATTCCTTTTAGTGAGCACTGATTGTTAACTTCCTGGTGCACACAACGTGTTTCAGGTGTGACTCAGTTATCATGAGGGGATTGTTGTTTCACTGGCTGGTTACAGTCTGTGTGTTACTCTCTTCTCCTTTTTGAAAGAAAGGACAATATTAATTTCATGGTAGGACTTAGCCCTTGGACTCTAGTTTTCTTTGCTTTTTGTACGTGTCTTTCACTTTTTACTGGTGAATGGACTGAGCCCCTGTTGGAAGACAAACATTCTAACAGAGGAGCTGTTCCTGTGGGAAGGCCTAGCCCTGGAACTGAACCTCTGAAGATTGAACACCTGTGTGAGTGCTGGAAGGTGAGCAGTTGCTGTGTCCTGGGGTTTGGGAGAACACCTTTCCTTCAGGAGTGGACCAAACCGCTGTGAGTTGACTGCACCTGTACAATTTAATGTTCCTGTGAGTGGGCCTGGTTTTCCAACGCTGGGCCAGGACTCTATGGAGACTAAACAACTGTGTCCTGTGGGGTGCGCATTTGCTGCCTCAGGAGTGGACACTGCCCTTGGTTGTGGACTCTGTTTTTAGTAATGGACTCTGGAGTTTGGAGCGCACTCGATTTCTGACAATGTACAACACATACTGGAGTGGAATATTTTGAAGCCGATATAGATTTGGACTGTGTACCAGAATGGACTCTGTTTTTTTTGGTAACTAACTGTGTTGTGGTGTTTCCTGGGTCCATCACCTGCACTGTCTTGTGTGTCTCTGGGTCTGGCAGGCCTTGTTGTGAGCTGTGAGGCACATGAGTCGTCCTGAAAGCTGTCACTCCGAGAGCCGAAGGGTGTGTAGGGCATCCTTTGAAACTGAAAGTTGGTAGGCTGTCCTGAAATCCGGAGGGTGTGTCGGCCACCCTGATGCCAGTCGCACTGAGAGCCAGATGGTGGGTAGGCTGTTCTGAGCGCTGTCGTCCCGATAAGGGGTAATGGTCTCGGGCTCTCCGAGAAGTGGTCGAAATGTGTCCTAGCAACTGAGAGCCAAAGGGAGCGTTGGGCGGGCTGAGATCCGGATGGACTGTGGGCTGCCCTACACTCTGTCGTCCCAGGGAAGGGAATGGGCTGTCCTAGAGGTGGCTGAAAGGTGTGCCAGGAACGCCCAATGGTCGGATGCGCATCAGTGTGGGTGAGAGCCCAATGGTACATAGGGGCAGACCGAGAGCCAGTAGGCAGGAAGCTGTCCTCAGCGCTATCACCCCGGGCAGGTACCGAGGCGGCCTACCACAGAGGTGGTCGAAAGGAGCTGAGGGTGCTTAGTGAAGCCGGAAGGTAGTTAGGCCATAAAGACCGCTGTCACCCCGGGCGGGTACCGGGTCGGGCTGCCCTAGAGGTGGTGAAAAGGTGTGTCAGGGTGGACCGAGAACTGGAAGGGGCATGGGGTGGACCGAAGGTGGGTACGGGCGGTCTGCCTTAGTGTCGTCGGAAGGTGGGAGCGGTGGGGGCTTGCTGGTTCTGTATAGTCTGCACTTTTGTATGTAACAGCATTGTCGAATGTACAAATATCATTGTTGATGTCTCTTTATATTTTTATATGTGAAAGTGGGATTTGAGGTTTGTCCTCATGTCCCTGTAAACTGTTCGAACGGTTGGGGTTGGGGCCTAGCTTTGCTGCTCCTCTCCATTGTAAAATTGCTGTCTCTTAAATGCAGCTGTAAATGTAGCTGTTTGTTGTAAACTGCTTTTGTAATTTATTGAATAAAATAAACCGAAGATTAGGTGGGACGGACAGGGGCCTGCTGGGTCTCTATGGTCTGCACTTTTGAATGTAACAGTATTGTCTATTGTACAAATGTCATTGTCACTGTTTTGTCATATGTGGAACTGGGATTTGAGGTTTGAGGTTTGTCCTCATCTCCCTGTAAAATGTTTGAACGGTAGGGTTTGGGGGCTAGCTTTGCTGCTCCTCTCCCTTGAAGAATTGCTGTCTGTTGGATACAGCTGCAAATGGTTTTTGTGAACGTTTGTAATTTGTTTATTAAAATAAAAAAAAACAGGAGATTCAGAGTCTCCTCAGTTTATGCGACTGACTGTGCTGGCTGGTGCGACAGTCAGTGTGTTCCTGTTAGTTTCTCTTTCCACTCTTTTTTTTTGAAGAGGGGGGAGCCTGATTCCTGGACTGGCTGAATTACTCAGCCAGTTTGTTAACTGACATTCCTTTTAGTGTGGACTGTTTGTCAAACTCCTGAAACACATATTGTGTTTCAGGTGTAACTCAGTTCTTATTAGTGGATTGTTGTTTCAATGGCTGGTTACTCTTTTCTAGTTTTTGAGAAAAGGATAATGATAATTTTGTGGTAGGGCTTATCCCTTGGAGTCTAATTTCCTTTTTTTTGTATGTATCCTCACTGTTTTTGGTGTTTGGAAGGAGCCCTTGTGGAAGATATATTTTACCACATGTGTTGTTCCTGTGGGGAGGCCTAGCCCTTGGACTGGGCCTCGGAAGATTAAACATCTGTGTGCTGGGAGGTGGAACGTACTTGTTCTGGAGTCTGGGAGAAGACCTTGCCTTCAGGAGTGGACCAAAACCCCAGTGAGTTAACTGCACCTGTACAATATACTATGTTCCAGTGAGTGGGCCTGGTTTTCCAAGGATGGTCCCGGACTCCAGGGGGACTGAATAACTGTGTGCTGTGGGGTGTGCATTTGCTGCCTTCAGCAGTGGACTCTGCTGTTTGGAGTGGACTCCATTTTAATCAATGCCCCACAAAAGCTGGAGTAGTCTCTGTTCTTGAGAATGGACTCTACATTTAGAAGACTCGACATCAGGACTCTGTGCACCAGAAAGGACTCTTTTTTTTGGTAATTAATTGTGCATTGTGGTGTTTTTTGGGTCTAACACCTGCGCTGTATTTTGTGTTCCTGGGACTGGCAGGCCTGACTAAGAGCTGAGAGGCTCATGGGTTGTCATGAAGGCTGTCACCCGGAGAGTGAGAGGGTGGGTAGGCCTTCCTGTGACTCTGAAGGTTGGTAGGTTGTCCAGAAAGCCAGAGGGTCGGTAGGCCACCCTGATGCCAGTCGCCCCAAGAGCCAGATGTTGGATAGGCCGTCCTGTGCACTGTCTTCCCGAGAAAGGGTAATCAGTACGGTCTGTTCTAGAGGTGGCTGGAAGGTGTGCCAGGATAGCTCACTGAACGGACGGCGCATTGGGGTGGGTGTGAGCCCCGTAGGGGCAAGCCGAGAGACAAAAGGCGGGTAGCCGGCCTCAGCGTTATCACCCCGTGCAGGGTACCGGGGCGGGTTGCACCAGAGGTGTTCGAAATTTGCTGAGGGTGGTTAGTGAATCCAAAAAGTTGGTAGGCCGTCCTGACCGTTGTCACCCCGGGCAGGTACCGAGCCTGGCTGTCCCCGTGGTGATCGAAACCTGTATAAGGGCGGACCGAGAACTGCAAGGAACATGGGGAGAGCCGAGAGCCGCGAGGTATGTAGGGGCGGATTGCCTTTGACTTGTCGGAAGGTGGGAGGGACAGGGGCCTTGCTGGGTCTGTATTGTATGCACTTTTTATGTAACTGGATTGTCCTTTTATATACAAATGTCATTGTCGCTGTCTTTCATATGTGAAAGTGGGATTTGAGGTTTGTCCTCATCTCCCTGTAAACTGTTTTGTAATTTGTTTCATAAAATAAAAAAATTACACGTGTTTCAGAGGCCTTCTCAGTTTACAGGACTGAATCTGTGCTGGCTGGGCACAGTGTGTTACGATTGCAGTTGGTTTCTGCTCCATTTTTTGGTGGTGGGGAAACCTTATAAAAAATAATAAATAGGAAGCTCAGGATTTCAGTCCTCTCTGGGAACTGGCTCCGAGGAAACAAAACCACGCGATGTCTGATGCATGCGTAAATATTGGGTGAATTACTGATGGATCCATGATCCAATTACTGGCGTTATTTAAACTGTTTCCTGATGTGAAACATCTAAATTTTCGCATTGTTTTTCAATCATAGAGTCATACCACAGAGATACAGAACTTTCAGTCCAAAGTAGCCATGCCAACTGGGTTTCCTAAATTAAAGTAGTCCTATTTTCCGGCGAATGACCAGTTTCCCCTGGAACCTTTCCTGTCTGTATACCCGGGTAAATATCTTCTAAATATCGTAGCTCTTCCTGCATCCACCACTTTCTGTGACTGTTTATTCCACATATGTACCACACTCTGTATGATACACCTGCCCCTTAGTTCTCTTTTAAATCTTTCTCCTTTCTCTTTAAAATTATGGTCTCCCGTTTTGAGCGCCCCCCCACCCCCTTCCCACAACACCTGAGAGAAAATACCTTTATTATTGGCCTTATCCTTTGTACTGAGGATTTTATAACCTCTATAACGTTACCCCTCAGTCTCTTACGCTGGAGAAAAAAATAGCCCCAGACTATTCAGCCTATCTTTATAACTCAAACTCTCCATACCTACAACATGCTGTAATTTTCAACTAAAACCCCAAAGATGACCAGGAATTGTACGCAGTATTCCAAAACTGGACTCACCAACGTCCTGTACAACCACGATATGACATCCAAATACCTGTACCCCGTAATATGAGCTATGAAACATTCCAAAGGCTTTCCATACCAGCCTGCATACCTACAACATTACATGAAAACAACTATGTAACTGAACCTTGAGTTCTCTTTGTTTGACAGCACTACCGAGTGTCCTTCGAAGAAAGCCCCACCCTTGTTCATCTTACAAAATGCAACACTGGGTATTCATCTAAATTAAGTTCCATCCGTCGCTCCTCGGCCAAGTGACCCAGTTCATCACAATCCCTTTCCAATCTTAGATCACGCTCACAGTCTGCATGACGACCAATGCTGGTGCCATCTGCAAGCTTCCAAGCAAAGCATCAAATGATATTATTTTCTCAGAGGATAGTGAATACCAGGAGTTCTGTGCACAGAAAAGTATGGAAGCTAGATCAGTGAATGTATTCTAAGCAGAGGTCGACAAATTTTTGAAATATCAAGGAGTTGAGGGCTTTGTGGAACTGGAACTGAAGAGTTGTTGTGACTTGAGGCAGATGAACCATGACCTTATCGAACAGCCATCAGGCTATTTCCACTTCTGTTTCCTTTGCCCTGATGTCATAGTAGAATTTATATGGATCATGGAAATGTGAGGAAAATTCAACTTTTGGAAAAAATCAACATATGAGACGGAGAGTTTCGAAAGAAACGAAACACCATTTTCAATCTTGGAACTGTTAAAATGATAAGAACAGCAGCGGGCACAATTACAGGATGAAAACAGGGCTGACCACGCTCAGAAATAGAAACTACGATGTCGAGAGGAGAAAGAAACAGTCGTAGACTGCTTGGGAGTTGCACGGTGGCTCAATGGTTAACATTGCTGCCTTACAGCGCCAGGCACTCGGATTCATCCCACCTTCGTGCGACAGTCTGTTTGGAGTTCGAAAGATCCCCCCTCCAGGGGCTCCGGTTTCCTCCTTCAGATCAAAGAAGTACAGGATAGGTTGTATGGCCATAGCAAATCATACCATCATATCTGAGAATGCACAGGTGGCTGAGCCATGTGAAATGCAAAAGTACCGGAATATGTTTGGCAGGGGTTGGATTCTGTGTTAGATATTCTGAGGAGGATTGGTGTAGACTGAATTGGCCGAATGGGCTGTTTCCACACAATTGGCATTCTATAATTCTGTGGACTGTCCTTTCGAGTCAAATTCGGGAATATGAATGTATTGAAATGGCAGACCTGACGATAAACAAAGATCATTCTCATGGAATAAGTCACCCTGTTGGTCTACTTTGATAGGAAAACATATATTTGATAAAATGATTATGTTAACTTGCGTAAATGAACTTTATCTCTCTCTCCGAGGAGTAAAACAGGAATAGATTTAACTCAGTATCAATAAGTTTCAATAAAGTTTGTAGATGGACAAATTAACTCATCCCAGCCACCATGCTGTGTAATTATTTAATTAAGAAGGAGAAAGTGAGGGCTGCAGATGCTGGAAATCAGAGTGGAGAGTGTGGTGGTGGAAAAGCACAGCATGTCAGGTCGCACCTGAGGAGCAAGAGAATCCACGTTTTTGTTAAGATCCCTTCATCAGGATTTCGGTTTATACAAGTTCACAGCTGTCAGAACCAATGGCTGCAGTCATTATACGGGCAGAACACGGTGCTGCTAATCTGATGGTTCGGAATTGAAGTCACTTCACATTGCTTTGTTTTATAATGTATGGCACTATGTTACATCTTGCGCAATTCATTGCCCTTTGATAAATAATCAAACAACATAATATTGGACATACGACCAGGAAGCAGAAAATATACCTTCCAATATTAACAAATGCTGGAAAATGATTGCAATTATCTGAAAAGGACAAACACATCGTGAACTAAGTGGATCATGTAATCAACTCACATACGGAATAAAAGTGAAAGTTTCATGTACTCATGATTTTCAGGCACTCATTATTGGACATTTAACACCTTGCATAAGATATTGTGAGCAGTTTTGGGCGCCCTGTCTACGGAAGGATGTGTTGAACTTGGAGGGGGCTCAGAGGAGATTCAGAGGCATAACTTTGATGATGAGGAGTTTGGCATCTGAGGAGTGTTTGAGGACTCTTGACCTGTATGCAGTGGGGTTTATAAATATAGTGGGGAATCTGACTCAAACGTACACTCCGCTAACAGACATGGACTGAGTGGACATGGAGAAGGGGTTTCCACAATAGGACTGAGCTGGATCCAAGGGGACAGGCTTAGGGTGAAAGGACAAAACACTGGAATTGAGATGAGGAATAATTTGTTAAGCGAGAATATGGTAAATCTGGAAGTCATTGCCACAGGAAGGCTGTGGAGAAATAAATAGTTTGTTGATGAATGAGGAAATCAAAGTATGCATGAAGAAAGCAGGTGAATGGGGTTAGGAATTATATCAGCCACGACTGAATAGTGGAGCAGATTTGCCGTTCCATATAGCCCCATTCTGTTGCTATTCTTACAGTTCTTATGATGTTATGGACAAGTAGAAAACAATATTTGATGCTCACAAGTGTCAACCAATTACCGTTTTCAACAAATGAGATTTTAACCAAAGATCTTTGCCATCATGTAGTCCACCAGGATCCACATCCTGGAGATTAACAATGACCAAAACCAACTCTGGCCTACCCATGTAAGTCTTGTTACGGCAAGAACAAGTCAGAAGCTAGGCATCCTGCTGTGAAACAGACATTTCCTTATGCCGTGAAGCCTGACCACGGCCAACAAGGCACAAGTCAGTGGTGTGACGGAATAGTCCACACGTGCCTCGATGGGTACAGCTCCAACAACACGAAAGAAGCTCAACATCATCCAGGAGCAGGGAAACTTCTGAAGAAGATTCATACCAGAATTACAAGCTGAACTTTTTTTATCTCTATACATCGATATTGACAGACCAGCCAGGTCTATCCAACATTTTCTTTGGCTATTCTAAATATCCAGCATCTGAAGCAGTTTGCCTCTGTTCCATGATATACCAGCCCACTGATTGCCAACACATCCACAAACGTCCAGTCTTTCCCCCTCCAACACTGTCGCTCATAACAGAAGGGTGTACCAACAACAATAAGCATCGCAGAAACTCACCAAGGTTCACAAGACAGTTCTCTCTCAAAATCACAGCCGCTGCTGATAAGCATGGGAATGACACCACTTGCAATATTGCTTGAAGACACTCAACATCCTCGCTTGGGAACACACCATCATTCTTTCAGTATTGTTGAATCAGTTAAAAGTTATTTTGACAGCTCGATGGAGAGTAAAGGTTTAGGAGGATATGGGTCAAATGCAGGAAAATGGGAGAAGTTTAGTTCAGAAAATTGGTAAGCATGGAAGAGTTGTACCAAAGTGTCTGTTTCCGTGCTTCATGACTCAGTTTGGATGATATAACACCAAATGGTCTGCAAAGACTTTGGAAGGAAGCTCAAAACCGCCTTCTGAAGAGTAACTTGGGGTGGGGAATAAATGCTAAATTAGAATGCTCTGAATACTAAATACAGAGTAAAACATATTTTCTTTAAAAAGACCTGCTTCATCAGATGGAAGGTAAAACAATAAAAATGATCTCCTCGTGAAATCAGTACGAACGCAAAGATGGGAAATAACCAAAGACTGGGAAAGTTTGTGTAATTCAAGTAAAGATTGAGAGAGGTAAGTAGGTTTTACACAAACATAAAAACTGCAAGAACTCAGGATACTGTAAATCAGAATCAAAATACAAGTTGCTGGAGAAGTTCCATGAAAGTGTGACATACCTGAAATGTTATTTCTGATTTCTCTTCCCAGATGCTGGCAGACGTGCTGATCAGTTCCAGCACCTTCTGTTTTTTTTTACAGAAACATAACTGGATTGAAGGACTTACCAATAACGCCAACAGTTGCAAGTATTGGGTAGTATATACTTGCTATCAGTAAGATTGTTGAGTATTTCATTCTGCACCCAGTCAGGTCTGTCTGTATCCGTGGGGTCAGTAATTCTGTCCACCAAAATATAATAATATTGTTAGTATTATTTTATGTGTCAATTAAATGTCCAGTGAGACATTAAATCTTTTTGAATCACTAATTGCATTAGTTGCAGTCGTCTCAATAAGCAGGAAATTAACCATTTCCCTCTGAGAATTATTGCAGAATAGAATCTGTTTTAAAAAAAATAACACTACGTTCTTGAGAATTTCAATTTGATTTGATTGTCATGCGTACTCAAGTGCAGAAGTGCATGAGTACAGTGAAAAGTGTAAACTGCCACCATTTCTAGGGGCATCTTAGGTACAAAGTTACCTCGTACGATGTCAGGCAGATAGTAGAAAAAAACAAAGTTGCATTTAAAAGATTAATTTTGAAATATTTTCTAGAGACAGAACAAAACGCTCCAGTTTTCAATAAAACTATTCTGTATCATACTGAGATTCAAGGTTTTCCTTCATTGTCGTCTTTTAAATTAAAGAAAAAATGCCAGGACATGTTTGCTAGTGAATGAGAATCCCACACGGATTGCGACTCCGGCCATTTCCTTTCTGATGAAAGAACGAAGCTATGCATTTCTGAGTGGAGATTCCATTCAGGATTACCCTCAATAACGTGCAAACCTGTTTCCATTTTGACACATTATTTCTGGCTACAACTGTCTTGTAATGCATAAACTCAGTGTGATTTAACAGTAAAGTAATAGTAAGCTGCTCGGTGGGGAAAGATAGCGGGCATCGTTTCAATCGAATGTAAGGTGGTTCGGGGGCCAATGTTCCTGGTATGTAAGGTGCCGACTGCTGATGAGTTTGAATGCCAACTAGAATGTGGCAACTAGTGTACTGATTGAGTTCGCTGATTGGTGTTGTTAAACTGAACCAATCCCTGATCGACTGATACAATTAAAAGTGTCAGGCGAACTGCTCACTCTGTGAACTGGTTCTGAGGAAATTGAACGAGTCTTAAGTACTTGACACGCAAAAGTAAAATTGACTTGATTACGGGATACTGACGTCGGTGGAAGTATTTCATTGACGATGGGATTGAGATTCGTGATGTATTCATGCAAAATCATCTACTCGCTGAAATATGACTGGACTTCAAACAGGTATTTCAAAAGTGGTAAGTGGAACATATCAGTGGACAGTCTTCCCAGACCAACTGGGATTTGGGAATAAACCATGAATGAATGCAATTGCATCTCCTCAGGACATGTCGTGAGCTGATGGACACGAGGTCAGCTCACACCAAAACCCCAAAACAAAGCCAAAACTTGGACAAACCACTTCCGGCATAATAGAGCCAGAAAGCCATTTTAGTTGCTGCTGGAATGTGTATGTGTGACAATGAAAGAGTTCAACTCGCCTTGAATGATTAAAAGAAATCGTAGGCCTGTTTCCAAGAGACTGTACAGCCTGCAAAACCTATCTAGATCTGCGTTGGAAGTTGAATTGCTTAGAAGCATTCAAATCAGAAGCAATTGAAATAAACTACTGTTTAAATGGTCACCGGGTTCTAATGGAGGTAGATACCAGCACAATTGTATCAGTGATCGCAGAACCAATGTCTACCGAAATTCCCTCGGAACTGGAACTCTTTAGTTTGTGTCAGACCGCAACTCGACTGAAAATCTATTTCCAGGAACTTTTACAGAATAAGGGGATAACTTCGGTTGCGATCTCGTATGAGAATTGTGATTAATTTGTATGTCCAGTCAAAGTTGTTCGAGCTTATTTGTCAAACTCTGTGATGATGATTGCAAAGCTCTGAGCATTATCTGCAAGACCTGGACGACCGGAAGTATTGGTCAGGCACAATAGGACGTCATTTTCCAGCACGGAAGTCAAATATTTTCTGACGTTGAATGACATCCAGCATGTTCAGGAAGCTCCATACCATTCAGCATCCAATGTTTGAATGGAAAGAGCAGTCTAAACATTGATGGCTGGCCTTAGGAAACAGCCCAACAACTTCACTGGATCCCAAAGTGTCCCAGGTCATGTCCCATTATTGGACGACCTCTCACACAACAGCAGGGATAGCTCCAGCAGAGTTGCTGATGGGAGAATAATCTGCACTCATCTTTTAACCTTGATATTGCCAGACCAGGGGTGGGGCTGAAATAACATCAGGAGCACGAAGACCAGGCACATGCTTTCTCTAAGCGAGAGAGACAGTTTACTTCAGGGGGTGAAGATTGCTTTCGAACCGAATGGCCCTGTCTGGGTACAAGGTGAGATCGATGCGAGGTCAGGTCCACTGACTTGCTAAATGTGGCTCAGTGAGGTGCTCCTGAACAAGCATGCAGATCATGTTTGCTCCCTTGTAGGAGAAAAACGTACCTGTTCCCTTAAAAAAGGAAAGCAATGGAACCAGATGGAATACCAGGACGTGCACTCAGAGTATGGGCAGATAAATTGGCAAAAGTATTCTGGGACATCTTCAAACTTTTCCTGCAACAGACCACTTACCCTGCCTGTTTCAAGAGGGCCAACTTCATTGCTGTGCCGAAGAGGGCTCATGCAGCGTGTCTCAATGACTAGTGTCCTGTGGTTCTAACATCGGTGGTCATGAAACGCTTGGAAAAGCTGGTCATGGCATTAATCAGATCCAGACTCCCCACTACTCTTGACCCACTCCAATTTGAATGGGAGACCAAATGATCTACATCAGTTGCCATATAACCAGCCGTTCAATCCTCCTTAGAACATCTTGGCACCAAGAACAGCTCCGTAAGAATCCTATTCATTGACTACAGCATTATCCCATGATGACTAAAAGCAGTGATCTCGGACTACGCCTAATTCACTGCAACTGGATCCTCAGATTCCCGACCCACAGGTTACAATCAGTGAAGACTAGGGACAATATTTCTCCCTCACAAAAATTCAAGACTGGAGCCCCCCAGAGGTACGTACTCAATCCCCTACTGTACTCATTGTATACCCATGACTGCGTCGACTAATATCAGTCTAATGCCATTTACGAGTTTGTTGATGACATCACCATAGTCGATCGAATTTCAGTTGGTGTCGAAACAGTCTGTAGACGGGAGGAAGAAGACTTGGACAAATGGTGCACTGAGAAGAACTAAGCTCTCAACACCGGCAAATCAAAGGAACCCATTATTGACTTTTGGCGGTGTGTTATTCATTCCGCCTACACATTAACTGCACTGAATTGGAACAAGTGGCGAGTGTCAAGCTCTGGGGAGTGGTCATCAACAACAAGCTGTCTTGGAACATCTATGTGACGCACGAGTTACATAGGCTCAACAACATTTTTTCTTCCTCAGACATCTGAGGAAGGTTGGCATGGCGGTGAACAGCCCTGCCAACTTTTACGGGTGCGCTTTCGAGAGCATTCTGCCCGGATGTATCACGACTTGAAATGGCAATTATACCATTCAAGATCAGAAACGGTTGCAGAGAGTGATCAACGCTGCCCGGAAAATCACACAGGCCAACCTTCTATCTACAGGTTCCATCGATCGGCTCGCAGTCAAGTAAAGGCTGCCAGCATTCTCACAGATCCAGCCCACTTGGCAATACTTTTCCACAACCTCCGCCATCTGGGAGAACGTACACAAACGTGAATACAACCACCAGCTGGTTTGTAAAATTTCTATAGTAATGTCGTTGGAATACTGAATGGACTCACAAGCTCGTAGCATTCGCATATCTGTGTTTTTGTTTGTCCGCTGTTAACTCATTATTTAATTACCTATACTTCTTAGCTATGTGATCTGCCTGTTGCTCGCAAGACAAAGCATTTGACTGTGCCTTCTCACACATGACAAAAAATTCAATTGAACCCAATTCAGTTAAAAATTTAAAGTAGAAGGTACAAGAGAAAGGGCAGGTGCACAACCCCGAGCTTGTTAGGGGAGTAGTTTCATCATTGGAACGAGGGCCAGGTTTGATCACACTGACTATCAGATCCTTGACTGGGACTGTAAACCTGGGCCAACCACGGAGTTAAACAGGAGATGGTCTCTGCTAAGAGCCTGTCCATCTTGTGCAGTGATAATCGATGCCGAGTGTCCTTGGAGAGGGAGCATGCAGTGTTCACCAATACTGTTGATGCCTTTCAGACAGTTCGTCACAATGGGGAGTAGAATGTTTTATTTCCCGCTCCAAATCTATTTTCATTTCTTCCTGACCCATCCCTTCTCTTACCTTACATTTCATTTTCTCACACACACCTTACCTTGTATGGGCTTTGCTTGTTAATGGATGTGGCTACATGGATGTTTTTCCTGCTGGTAGCATTATAGCATAGATTTCTTTTGCAATGATGCGTTTTTTTCTGAGTCTATACATACTTACACAGCCACAGAGACACGGGTGATGTGGGAGAAATGTAAGCGATACTGCTGTTCAGTGGCCATGTCGGGGATCAATAAAAGAGAAAGGGAAACAAAGAAAACAAGAGTGTCTTCTCATTGTCAGCACAGACTTTGAGCTGGTTGGTTGAAGCCCATGGACTGTGTTCTTGGAAATAATAGATAACATGATAAAGGGATACCGTTCTCTGTTCAGTGATTTCAGTTTTAAATGAATGCACTCATTTGCTATGAATGAGAAGTTATTGCAACTCTGAACTGGCACAAAATAAAACAGTCATTTGTGTGTTGGCAGATTGTGTCTGCCCGGTGCCACAGGAGAGGGACCAAAATGCACAACTGTTTTTGTTCGGTTACATGAGCACACATTACCGGGTCAAGTTCCTTGCTTTTTGCAGTGACGCAGGCATTGGGGCTGTGCTAGCATTGATAGCCTGCCTCTTGAAGGGGGAGCAGCGAATTCCTGTCAACAGCAGGTAGGCTGACCCACGTGCCCTGAGGGAGGGAATTCAAGGAGTCTGACAGAGACATAGTGAAGGAACAGCAATATACTTCAAACTCGAAATGGTGAGTGACTCGTCGGGGAACGCGTATGGTATGGTGTTGCCATGTGTCTCTGCCCTTGTCTGGATTGAACTGATCACGTGTTGGTAGGTCCTGTCTCAGGATCTGTAGTGAATTTCTGTAGTGCGTTTTGTAGCTGGTACACAATGTTGATATTGAGTACTGGTGGTTGAGGGGCTGGATGATTGTGGATATTGATACAATCAAACGTATCGGTTTGTCCTTGGAGAGTGTCAAGACGTTTCTTGATAATTGGTGTCAGTGCTCAGTTTCTCGTTCACAGTGAATATTCGTGCTGACTCTCAATTTTCAGGGAACTGCTCAGATATGTTGATGTAATGTGCTGTGCAAAATGTCCTTTGTGGAGAGAATCCTTACTGGATCTGACACCTCTGCATCAATATCATTAGCACGGTCTCAAACAATGAGTCAATGAGTCAGGCGGGGCTGCAATTTCTCTCCTGCCTTGTTTGTCTGCTGTACAGAGCATTTGTCGAGTACATTAGGAAGTATGCGAGCCAGAGAGGGGGATCTGTTTCAGGCAGCGGAGGCCTGCAGTTCAAAGACTCTCAGTACGGGTATGGCATCGCCGATTTCTACACAGATCCACTGTTGGTTACAAAACTCGAGCATCTGTGACCAGTTCAATCTGGCCTCAGGTGCCCAGGGAATTCAATGCAAGAGTGAGGCCACGTTCTCAATGAACTAGACCGACCGATTCTTTATTCCCTTCACGGTCAGGACAGATTACCTGAAGGTGCTGGGCATACGACTCAGAGGGGCTGGAGTGTACACAAAAATCTGGAATGAGCAGTTTGGCAAGGTGAGGCAGAAACAGGGAGCATCGCTTCTTCTCCATTTCGAGAAAAACCCTGGTCATCAGGTGTGAGGCATTATCTCTGTTGTTGTTGTCTGAGGGGCCGGTTTGGCCCATTGCCCAGAACCGCACTGTTTCAGTTTCCCGAGCCATTTTCCACTTCATCTAGAGATTGAAATAGACAGCGTCCACGGAGACTCCATGTAAAAAAATAGAAACATTTGTTTAAGTGATGGGGATGATGTACTCAACACTGCCCTCACACGGTTTGTTAAATTTAAGTGCAGCTGCATCAAACTGTGCAAAGAAAAAGTGTCACTATGTACTGGGGTACTACCTGTCCCCAGTTTTGTGAAGGGTGGTACTCGCCTGGTTGACACAGAACACTCCAGGTAGTTGGACCATTCGTTATCACGTGTCCTTCATGGGAACACTTGCAAAGAGAAATACCTTTGACCACCAGTCCATCTGGAATTCGGCAGCACGCAATGTCCCTGAGACACTGCAGGGAAAGGATAGGGAGGATCCTGTCACATGGTTCCCTGAACAGAATATCAAAGTCCTTTGGCAGAATTCTGGTATAATGGCCCTTTGTAATGTGCATCAAGGTATCGCTTCACTGCTGGTGAGAAAGGCACAATCTGAGAGACCCTTTATCTGCACCTGGACTGTCCGTGCCCCCTATGCTGCCTTAAGACAGTGCATGGGGTGGGGTGAGCAGACTGTCACACGTCCCCTGCTGGATTGTGCCTTTGCAACGGAAGTCTGGAGGAAAATACAACGGCTTTTGTCGAGGGATATCCCAAACATCTCGGTGACAGAGGACGCCGTGCTCTACGGTCTGTTCCCCAGGACATACATCAAGCCAAATATCTGGTGCACCCAAAAAACCATCCGCTTGGTGAATGATGCTGATACATTTGCAGAGTATTTAATTTAAAACTGTTGTGATCACATGAAGGTTACAACTACATCACGTTGCTTTTCGCTGTAATTGGAAATCACAGAATTGACTCCCTTCTGTAGTTAAAATATATACATACTTAGGACTGAGGCAATAAAGGACAATTGTGATAACGTTAATTTGCAAACAAATTGTTAGTTGTATTCTGCCAAGATTGAAGGTGTTTCTTTGTTTTTCAAATTATTATCAGTGTTGAAATAAAACTGGTAAATGCCCATTCCTTTTCTGTTGGCAGTCAGTTATTGAATTGTAAATGGTGAACATGATCCCCCTCTCTTTAGATTTCTCTTATTGTCTGTCTGTGCTTCATTTTCTTAACTCTCCCTTCCCTTCTATTTCCGTCTGTGAACCAGTGCATCATTTCTCTATCTGTCTCTTTGTCTCACTGTCTTTTCACTTGCGAATCTATTTTTCTCTCGATCTGACTGTGTATTTGGATTTCTCCCCCTGTCTATCTTTGTCGCTCCAATTCTCTCTATCTTTGTGTTACAGAGTGATTTGGCACGGAAACAGACCTTTCAGTTAAATCAGTCATTGTAAAGTATAATCAAAACTAAAATAGTCCCACCCGCCTGCACATGGTCGATATCCTTCCAAGCATTTCTGATGCACGTACTTATCGAATTGCCTTTTAATGATAGCAACCAAGGACCTAAGCTTAGCTCTATTAATCTTGCATTTTTTCCAAAATGTAAAACTTTTCATTTATCCAGATTAAACTCTATTTTCCACTACCCAGTCCATTCACAAAATTCATCTTCGATAACTTTCTTCACGGTCATTATACCACCAATCATAGTGTAATCCGGAAATTATGAACCATACCTTCTATATGCAAATCATTTATGTGAATGACAAATGAAAACTGGACTCGACACTGATCCCTTTTGGAACGTCACTGATCTGCAGGTTTCCAGTTCCCTTACTTTTCTGTCTCTTTCTCTCTCATTCTGTGTATCTGTGATTTTAATCATTTCTTTTTCTGTCTCCATCTCCATCTCTTTCTGTGTTCTCCCTCCGTCTTTCTCTTTCACTCTCTTTCCATCTTTTCTCTCTCTATCTGTCCATCTCTGTCTCGTCTTGTATTGTTTTCTCTTTCTCTCTCTGTGTAATTCTCTGTATATCTGCATCTGTCTTTTTTTCCCTGACTCAGTCTATCAATCTTGGCTGTTGTGCCTCTGGCACAGAGACGGGCTCTTTAACTTTGACTGTTCACTCACTCAGTCAACCTGTAGAATGCGTGACGGAGACTCCAACGTCATAAAATGCAAATTATGAATCTCGAACTTAATTGTATAAAGTTGGCCTCACAGTGATAGCAAAGAGGGCTAGGTGGATCTCATTTCCAAGAAGATCTTTGCTTGGTGTTGTTAACCTGGCCCAATGTGAGAGCCATTGCTGACAGATATAAACAGGACGTTCAGAGAGTCTCCTCATTCTAAGTACTGATTCGAATATGGCTGTATACGTCACTATTGGGATATTGCGTGCAATTCTGGTCTCCTTCGTATTGGAAAGATTTTGTGAAACAACAAAGTCTTCAGAGAAACTTACAAAGATGTTGCTGGGTTGGAGGATTTGAGCTATTGTGAGAGGCTGAACAGGCTGAAACTGTTTTCCCTGGAGCATCGGAGGCTGAGGGGTGACCTTATGGAGGTCGACAAAATTATGAGGCACATGGATAGTGCAAATAGGCAAAGTCTTTTCACTGGGGTATGGGAGCACAGAACTGGATGACATAGGTTTAGGGTTAGAGCGGAAATGTATGAAAGAGACCGAAGCAGCAACTTTTTCACCCAGAGGGTGGTGCGTGTTTGGAATCATCTGCCAGAGGAACTGGTGGAGGCTGGTACAATTACAGCATTTAAAAGGCATTTGGATGGGTATATGAATAAAAAGGGTTTGGAGGGATATGGAGGGGGCGGGGCGTGGTAGGAGTGGCTAAATTAGGTTGGGATATCTGATCGGCATGGACGGGTTGGACTGAAGGGTCTGTTTCCATGCTGTACATCTCTATGAGTCTCTAGGCACAATCCATGTGCTATGTACATGTAAATAAAGGGTTTCTGTGTAGTTATTCGTTGGCAGCTACGAAAGTGGCAACAGTCAAATCTGAATTGTGTAGGTATTTGTGGTATTGTACTCCTATTTGGGAAGTTTGACTTGTTCGATCCTACTGTTAAATTCTGGGTTGAGGACAGAATGCATTCATTTTTGCAGGCAAAAGAAAGGCAATGAGTAACTCTGATCGATGCAGACCAGCAGAACTTCCAGTTATTATTAGCCTAATTTTCCGAGAGATATCAGATGCCAAAGACTTTCAAGGGGTAGTGCATTCAGTTCAGGAATATTACGACCCCAAGCATTCTCTAATTCGAGGTCACTATCAGTATTATTCAACTCTTTGAGAACCACAGAAATTTTAGTCAGGAGTTTTCGTGTTTAAGACGACCAACCGAGGCTCGTGACTTTGGGTTAACCCTGAATGGGACTTTTCGGTTTTTGGGATTCTTGGCGTGACCAGGCCGAGTACCTCCAAGCTGACGACTAACTGGTCTTCAAACTGGCATTACAAATGACTTTGTAAATAGAACATGTGGTCAAAAGAAAATATATCTTTTAATACTAACATGTAACAGGAAATTATTACAATCATCACAACTAAACGAACTTAGAGAGAATTTTGTGGTAAGGGTGATTCACGAACATATGCATTAAAATTAAAAGACTCATGTACTCTTTAGTTTCATGTACTCATTAGCATATACGTCATGCCTTACACAACATTACTTGAGCAGTTCTTGTGCCCCATGTCTAAGGAAGGATGCAGTGAACTTGACGAAGACTCAGAGGAGGTTTATAAGAATGGTTTTAGCGATGAAGAGTTTGCTTCGCAGGCGCGGTTGAGGACTCTGTCTATGCACGCAATATGGTTGAGAAATATGAAGGGAAGTCTACTTGAAACTTCCAGAATTTTGAGAGAACAGGATAGAGTTGATGTAGAGAAGATGGTTCCATTAATAGGACGCAGCAGTACCTGAGGCACAACCTTGGGGTTAAGGAATGTCACTTTGAAGCTGAGACAAAGAACAACTTCTTCAGCCAGAGGATGGTGAATCTGTGGAATTAGTTGCCACAAAAAGGCTTTGGAGATCAAGTCACGAAGTGTATTGAAGAAACAGATAGTTGTTGATGAACTATCAAGTATTACAGGTAGAAAGCTAGAAAATGGCATTAAGAAACATGTCAGCCATGATTGAATGCCGGAGCACATTCATTGGGCCCGATGGTCTAATTCTGCACCTATGTCTTATCTTATGGACAAGAAATGAATGACAGTTGATCCACAAAAGTGTCAGGCAATAACCATCTTCAACTCTATAGGGAAAGGCCGAGGCATAAATCAGAGGCAGGAAAGGGAAGGAATCATTAACCCAGGAGAGTCTGCAGAATCAACAGCACTACACGTACTGATTGTTAAACCTGATTGGCCTTTTGCCATTTGAGGATTTTAAACAATCTGTACACCAATTCTCACACCTGGATAAATATCCAATCATTCTTTATAGAGGACAGCTTTTATTATGGAGAGCAAGAGGGATTGTGCCGGGTATAGTAGTTCGACTGACATTGGTTGAATACCAGCAGGGTTATTCAGGGGTCTCCAAAATGAAGATGTTGGAGTGAAGTTATGTCTGATCGTCAGGATTGGATGTCAACATGGCCACGTTGGTGAGACAGTGGCCAGTGCTCATATGGATAAACATTATTTGCAGCAGATGCTCCTAACCTCCACCCCACCCCCATACACCTGCAAATGGCGGGTAGATTACACATGGACTAAACCGGTGCTTTCATGAGCTCAATGTTCTCAGTTATCATGACTGTCCATTGAAAGTGTTTGGAACTGCATAGAATTCATTTTGCAAACTCCGTGATGATGATTTAGTGGCTGTCAACAACATCCATTATGCACTGGCTCCTGGAGGTACTGGTCACAGGCAAGAGCATGTCATTTCCCAGCAGGGATTCCCAGTTTTTCCTGAACTCAAGTATCATTCGGCATGTTCACACAGCTCCGTTTTGATTGCAAAACTAACATATTTTCGTAACTGAGGCGTCCCTGCACAAGAAGGGAGATCACATGAAAGCTGCTCCGTCGCCCACTGGGCTGGAGCAATGCGTATCTGGCTCCACAGAACAGCCAGATAGTCTAACAGAAGCCGTAGGGTCTTCCCTCTGCTTAGCGAAGAAGGCACCTTCCAGTGTGAGGTGGAAGCAGCCTCGAAACCATTACCAACGAAGAAGAGGAGGATATTCTCCGTTGACACTCTGGGGGCAAGAGACTGGTTACGGTCCAGTACACATCACCCCATGGCCGTTTCAGAGTCAGAGAAACAAGAACTGGTGTAAACGTATGCCAGCGAAGATGAAAGAGAATGAACAGGCGTGCATTACTGACTTGGTCGGGGAGTAATGCCGTGATTGGAACAAGGGCCTGGTAGATCACTGACTATGTGAGCCTTCACTGGGCTGTTAATCTGGTCTAATCAGGGAGCCCTGGCTGACAGAGCTAAAGGGGAGCTGGTCTGTATCGTGTGCCTGTCCCTCTGCTGCAGTGGTGTCCGAGGGTGGGTGTCTTCGGAGAGGGAGGATGGAGTGTCTCGATTCCTTTAGTGACAATTGTTCCTGTGAGGAGAGAGGGCTTGGTTCCCCCTCCAACCACAACTTCATTTCATCTTTCACCTTTCCTTCTTCTTCACTTCCCTTCCTTGTGAATGATGTCTTGTCCATAGAGATGCTTTTCCTGGTGGTTGAATTATAGCATGACCAACAATACCCTTAAAGAGGAAATTCCAGTATATTAGCCGAGTGTCAGGAAAGCAACAGGGATATATTTCCCAGGCGGGATGATGAGCGATTTGGAGGGGAACGTGTAGGGAGTGATGTTCCCATGTATCTGCTACCTTTGTCTGGACTGAAGTGGTAACGTTTTGGAGGGTACTGCCTGAGGGTATTTGGAGAATTTCTGCAGTGCGTCTTGTAACTGGTACACACTGCAGTAATTGAGTGTTCGTGGTAAATGGGCGGGATGTTTGTGAATGCAGGTATAATCAACTTGATTAATTTTTCATGGATGGAATAAATAGTTTTCTTTATAATTAGCGTCAAAGCTCAGTATTCCTTTCAAAGTGAATGTTGGTGCTGAGTCTCAAAGACCAGGAAACTGCTTAGATATTTTGAGGTAAGTGTCCATCCATTTTGCATTGTAATTAACATGCCATGAACTGTGCAGGAAAAGTAACAACAAGTGTCACAATTTCAGACAGGAACTGAAATCGAAACATATAATTTATAACAGCTTAAATACAACAAAATGCATGGTACAACCAAAGAAGAAGGCTCAGGAATGTTGACAATGTGATTGTTTCAATGATGGATAGTGCGATGCAACAATGAAATCAAGTGAATAAGTTCGTTTTTGGCGGCATCGGCAGAGTCTGAAAGTGGGTCGAGAACGTGGTGCTGGAAAAACACCGCAGGTCCTGCAGTATTCGAGGATTAGGAAAACATCCATTCCTGATAAAGCGCTGACGCCCGAAATGTCGATTATCCTGCTCCTCTATGCTGCCTGATGTGCGGTGCTTCTTCCAGTACCACACTCTCGACACTTGACTCCAGAATCTGCACTGGTCACTTTTGGTAAGGGACTGAACGTGAATTGTGGAAAAGAGCTTTGAATATTACATATTCTCATCGCAACTGCAAATGATGCCACTAACATCAAATTTCAGATAGACAGTAGCTTGGAAGATTTTATGTTTAATGTTTGCATTTTGGTGCCACGGTAGTCGGTCATTGAGCATATTTACACAAGTTTTCACCTGAACTTTTAACAGAAGAACGCAAGCTTATTGATTACAGAAAGCAATGAATTAAATAGTTTTCAAATTGAACTAGTTTTTCACATGAAACGCATAATCAAATACTCATCCATTTGACCAGCAAAATCCTTAACAGATAGAATGCCTCAATGACATATTTTAAAGAGAAATCGTTAATTTTTGAACAACTGATCATTTCCAATTCTCGTGGCCAAGACTCGTCTTTCCAATTCTGAGGACATGGAGTTCTGTTCAGTTAATGAAGCCTGGGAAATTTCACAAGTTATTTCAACTTGGATGTCCTGTAGGAACACTGGAAATCCATCTTCAAATACAGGTCAGGATTGCATGCTTATTGGCATAACTTAATAATTCGAGTAAATGGATATTTTACTCCATTCATAAATTCCTCTCTGAATTTAGTTTGCGTTAGAGCGTATATGCAAGTGTTGGTGCACGAACTCAGAAGCTGTAGCATGATTCCAATTTCTTGAAAGACAAATATTGCATTATTCAATGTCTTGTCTTCATAATTATAGTTTATTATATGCCAGTTGAAAGAGTGTACTACATATGTCATCCACAACAGTATAAAATTAGCAGACAATGCAAAGAGCAAGATGATGGATTTTCTCCTGTTTACCACCTCGGGATCGGTACTATTCTGTCCATTTCCGTGGATCTGGAGGCGACAGCGGATGCGATTAGATGTTATAATATTCCTGACAGTCAGAGCATTGAATATTAAAATCAATACAATTGGAAGTAATGGTGTAATTATACTGTCAAAACATTCATATACATTCCAGAATAATGATGTATAATAGGCTGATTTCAACATGCAAAACCATGGTATATTGTCAATAACAAACGAAGGCATAATTGCAAAATACCAAACACTTGATTTCAAACAGCTGACCAAACTCACAGTTACTATAACCACAAATGCCGTTCTAACATTGCAATATCTTGCTCTTAGGTTCTGGCAACAAATTGCTACAAACCGATCAAATGTGAAAGCAACTGTGAACCAAACTGAACAGGCTCGGGTTGCAATGAACATTGAAAGTCTCAAGCTGCACACAGGAGTGATGGATAAAAAAGTAACTGGGAAATAAAGATTGTTAATTCGGTGCAGTAAGACATTAACGATGACGAGAAGCAGGTCTGCTGTAGACATTGCCAACAAATAGCGAGTGACGCATTTGGAGAGCCCACAATTGACTCGATTCAGAATCACAATTCCCACCAAGTTACCTGTAAGAAAAATTTAAAAAAAGTCACACTTCTTCACGATTAGAATCACAACAGATTCATCAGAATAATATATCTGAAAAATCAGACCATTTTCCTCAGATTAGTATGTTCACTCAATTACACGATGCACAGTGAAACGATTACGTTGGAATTACAGACTCAAGGAAACCAGAATGAAATAAAGCTATGCTGCGAAAGAAAATAGAGAAGCAGAATAAATCAACAAATAAGCGAGAATAAGAACCATAAAAGAAAAAAAATGAAATATTTTAATTAAGTAGTTGATTCTAATAGACTCACTGAAATATTTAGCAGATTTTTCATACTTACTAAACTGGTAATGGAAGATAAAAATCAAATCAAAATGTTAAAATGGACAAGATATTTTCCATCAATAGACCTGATCAGGAACTGAGTATGAACAATCACAATAGGATAAGTTTTATGAAGTTGAACTGAGATGGTTAAATATGAAGACTGAATTGTTGGACAGGGAATGTGTCACTGAATTGGGTCCCATGCTTTTTCATGTATGCTCGTCACAAATCTGTAGGGTCTGTTAATGAGGGGAGGTAGACCTTAGAGTTAGGGAGGCATAGAAGCATGTGAGAATCATTAGGGAACTTAGTTAGTGTGGTACTTTATCATAATAGTAATACTGTAATTGGAAAGAGTGATTAGAGCCCGCTTGATTAGCATCACATCCACAAAAGTACTCACCTCATCTACCATCAAAACGGAGTGCCAGCAGGGTGTACTGTACTATCTCCAAACTTTGCTGCAGAAATTCATCAAGGATTAACATAAAGCGATAGCTTCACTCAGATTCCATACACAAGGACAGGGTGTTTGATACACGAAAACGCCACCACGTGCAAGTTCGCTTGAAGACACTGACCATCCTGACTTGGAAATACATCACCGTTCCTTCACTATTGCTGAGTCACTATCATGGAGCTCCCTGCCTCAGGGCATTGTGGGTAACCCCGCAGCAAGCAGCACAGCGGTTCAAGAATGTGCCACCATCTTCTCAAGGGGCAACTAGAAATGAGTAATACATAAAAATCTGGCAGCTCACATTCCATTCACGAATGAAAAAACGGATCAGTCAGAATTCAAAAATTCATTGGAATATACCAATTACTGTTCAGATCACTTCTGTCTACAAGGTTAAATTTTGTAGAGTGATATGGACAGTGGTATTGGGAAAGAATGATGAAATGCATCACTCAGCACCTGGCGTGTTTAATATGTGATAATGATGTGACGGAACATCTGGCGTTCAGGAAGATTCTTCGCTGAACAAAGGAACAGCGTATATGTTCATACATTCATTTCATCCCACCATTATAGAACAATCATGTTAGTAATTTCGAACATGCACACCTAATCCAATTACTTATGTGGCTGTCAGGTCAGTGATGGAAAGCGTTACAGTCAGCCTTTGGTCTTCTCTGAAGTCATGATGTTTCCCAGACACACCTATCTCTATCTTTGGAGCTTTTGCAGTGAGTACTACATATAACCACATTTCAATATGGGTGGCACAATTGTTAGCACTCCTGCCTTACAGCGACAGAGACCCGGGTTCAATACCCGCCTCAGGCAACTGCCTGTGTGGAGTTGCACATTCTCCCCGTGTTTGCGTGGGTTTCCGTCGGGTGCTCTGGTTTCCTCAGTCTGTCGAAAAATGTACAGGTTCGTTGAATTGACCATGTTTAATTGCCCAGAGTGTGAGGTGAAGGGGTAAATATAGGGTAACAGATCTGGTCGGTTTGCTGTTCGGAGAGTCAGTGTGGTCTTGTTCGGCCGAAGGGCCTATTTCCACATTGGAAGTAATCTAATCTAACACTGCTGACGTCTGCACCTGCATTTCAATCCTACCTGCAACAGTACGAGACTCGTCCTTTACTATCCAGAGGATTTTTTAGGGAAGCTCTTTAATGCTTATTTAGTTTTTACGGTTATATGCATATCGATTCAAACACAGTAACTGATTCATAACATGTAACTGTGAACATCTGGAAATCTCAACCAATTAAATCTATTTGCGCTGGCTTTTAGCGTTTACAACAGCTGACAATGGAATTGCTCTATCAGCATACTTAAGGATGCCCTTATCCAGCCTTTTCTGCATCAGCAACTGCAGCTGCATGTCTCTAACAGGACCCTTTGTTTATTATTTTAACCTGTGTCGTTGGATGTAATATGTCTGCAAAGCTATGATTGTCCGAACACAAGCAATTGTTATGAAGTTGAAGATATGTAATGTACCTTAAAGATAGAGGGAATGCTGAACTGAACTGAGAGATTGCAAGCAACTGTATGAAAGTTCAGTTGGCAGTATCAGAGTGCCCTAGAAAATTGAAAGTTTGTAACATTTGCCTGTGAAATGAATCCTGGGTTTTGGTTCATGTTTTCAGAGTAAATCAAATTTAACCAATGGTTAATTTAACATTTGAAGTATTGCCCCTGCATACTAAAATTCAATTGAGTTTACATTTATTGGTTTTCCAGCACTGAACCAATGAGACCATACAATGTTGGCGTGTTGTAAAAATGCAGACATGTTGAAAATTGTTCAGAGATCAACTGCCACACAGAGAAACTACGAGTCAGCTAATTTCCCACCTAACATCTTGTTCTCAAAAGAAATAGAAAACACACTCTTTCAGTGGTACGTTTTCACGTGAAACATACTCGCAGTAAAAAGGAAGAACATCAGCTGGAAGAGTGATGACACAGGAGAGGACAGAGATCATGTGGTTTTGAAATTAAGTTGATGTAGTGTTAATGAGTATCTTTCTGGAACAACGTATTGTCACAGCGTTTTTATCGTATAGTTTTGTAAAGTAAGGACTTCCGAGAAAATAGGGCTTAGATTTGTGAAATTAACTGAATTTTGTGAGTTCTCCGTCACCCATATTTTGCCATATTGCCAGGCAAGTCAAGCTGTTCTGTATGATTGGTTGAATTAACAGTGGGTTTCGATCTCTGTGTCATAACACATTGCTATTCTTAATGAACTGCATGCCACCTTAATAGCGATGGGAACACGGTGAGCCATGGACATCTCCGCAGATTATCAGTTACCTGATTGGAGCTGTTGGCGTGGTCCAATCAGTGAGTTCTGGCTGGCTGATATATACAGGAGATTCAGAGTCTCCTCAGTTTAGGGGACTGACGCTGTGCTGGTTGATGCGGCAGTCAGTGTGTTGCTGTTGGTTTCTGATTCCCTTTTTTCTGGAAGGGGAAACCGGATTCCTGAACTGGCTGAATTATTTAGCCAGTTTGTTAACTGGTATTCCTCTTAGTGATGACTGATTGTTAAACTCCTGATGCTCAATAATGCGTTTCAGGTGTAACTCAGTTTTCATTAGGGGATTGTTATTCCACTGGCTGGTTACAGCCTGTGTGTTACTCTTTTCTCTTTTTACTCTTTTGAGAAAAGGGCAATGTTACTTTTATGGTAGGGCTTAGCCCTTGGACTCTAGTTTTCTTTGTTTTTTGTATGTGGCTTCACTTTTTATTGGTGGTTGGACTGAGGCCTTGTGGAAGACATACATTTTACCAGAGGAGCTGTTCCTGTGGGGAGGCCTAGCCCTGGGACTGGGCCTCTGAAGATTGAACACCTGTGTGTGTGTGTGCTGGGAGGTGAGCAGTTGCTGTATGCTGGAGTTTGGGAGAAGACCTTTCCCTCAAGAGTGGACCAAACCCCTGTGAGTTAACTGCACCTGTACAATGTACTGTTCCTGTGAGTGGGCCTGGTTATCCAAGGCTGGGCCAGGACTCTGTGGAGACTGAACACCTGTGTGCTGTGCATTTGCTGCCTTCAAGAGTGGACTCTGCCCTTGGTTGTGGACTCTGTTTTTAGTAACTGACTCTGCAATTTGGAGCGGACTCATTTCTGACCATATATGTCGTATACTGGAGTGGACTCTTCCTGGCAATGGATTCTATATCTTGAAGACGCTAATGTATGAATTTGGACTGTGTACCAGAAAGAACTCTTATTTTTATTGTGGTGTTTCCTGTATCTATCACCTGCACTGTCTTGTGTGTCCCTGGGCCTGGCAGGCCTTGTCGTGAGTTGGGAGGCTCATGTGTCACCCTGAAAGCTGTCACCCCGAGAGCTGGAAGGTGGGTAGGCCATCCTGCAAACCTGAAGGTTGGTAGGCTGTCCTGAAAGCCAGAGGGTGGGTAGGCCACCCTGATGCCAGTCACCCTGAGAGCCAGATGGTGAGTAGGCTGTTCTGAGCGCTGTCGTCCCGATAAGGGGTAATCGGGACGGGCTGTCCTAGAGGTGGTCGAAAGGTGTCAGGGCAGCTGAGAGCCAGAAGGCGCGTAGGGGCGGCTGAGTTCCGGAAGGCTTGTGGGCTACCCTACACGCTGCCGTCCCAGGGAAGGGGACGGGCTGCCCTAGAGGTGGTCGAAAGGTGTGCTAGGATAGCCCACTGGTCGGAGGTGCAACAGGGTGGGTGAGAGCCCAATGGTACATAGGGTCAGACAGAGAGCCTGAAGGCGGGTAGCCATCCTCAGCGCTGTCACCCCGGGCAGGTACCGGGGCGGGCTGCCCCAGAGGTGGTCGAAAGGTGCTGAGGGTGGTTAGTGAAGCCGGAAGGTGGGTAGGCCGTCCAAACCGCTGTCACCCTGAGCGGGTACCGGGGCGGGCTGTCCTAGAGGTGGTCGAAAGGTGTGTGTGGGCGGACCGAGAACTGGAAGGGGCACAGGGTGGACTGAGAACTGGAAGGTGGGTAGGGGCGGGCTACCTTAGAGTGGTCGGAAGGTGGGAGGGGTGGGGGCTTGCTGGGTCTGTATTGTCTGCACTTCTGCATGTAACAGTTTTGTTTAATGTACAAATGTCATTGTCACTGTCTTGTTAAATGTGGAACTGGGATTTGAGGTTTGTCCTCATTCTCTGTAAAATGGTTGAACGGTAGGGTTTGGGGCCTAGCTTTGCTGCTCCTCTCCCTTGTAAAATTGCTGTCTCTTGTACAGCTGTAAATGTTTGTTGTAAACTGTTTTGTAATTTGTTTAATTAAAAAAAATAAACAGGAGATTTAGAGTCTCCTCAGTTTAGGGAAAAAAAATATATACAGGAGATTCAGAGTCTCCTCAGTTTAGGGGACTGACGCTGTGCTGGTTGATGCGGCAGTCAGTGTGTTGCTGTTGGTTTCTGCTTCCCTTTTTTCTGGAAGGGGAAACCTGATTCCTGAACTGGCTGAATTATTTAGCCAGTTTGTTAGCTGGTATTCCTCTTAGTGATGACGGATTGTTAAACTCCTGATGCTCAATAATGCGTTTCAGGTGTAACTCAGTTCTCAATAGGGGAGTGTTCCACTGGCTGGTTACAGCCTGTGTTACTCTTTTCTCTTTTTACTCTTTTTTTCAGAAAAGGTCAATGTTAATTTTATGGTAGGGCTTAGCACTTGTACTTTAGTTTTCTTTGCTTTTTGTATGCATTTTCACTTTTTATTGGTGATTGGACTGAGCCCTGTGGAAGACATACATTTGTCCAGAGGAGCTGTTCCTGTGGGGAGGCCTAGCCCTGGGACTGGGCCTCTGAAGATTGAACACCTGTGTGTGCTGGGAGGTGATCAGTTGCTGTGTCCTCGAGTTTGAGTGTAGAGCTTTCCCTCAAGAGTGGACCAAACTGCTGTGTGTTAACTGCACCTGTACAATGTACTGTTCCTGTGAGTTGGCCTGGTTTTCCAAAGCTGGGCCAGGACTCCATTGAGACTGAACACCTGTGTGCTGTGGGGTGTGAATTTGCTGCCTTCAGGAGTGGACTCTGCCCTTGGTTGCGGACTCAGTTTTTAGTAATGGACTCTGCAGGTTGAAGTGGACTCTATTTCTGACCACGCACATCGTATACTGGAGTGGACTCTTCCTGGCAATGGATTTTATACCTTGAAGACTCAAATGTATGAATTTGAACTGTGTACCAGAAAGGACTCTGTGTGGTTTTTTTTGTTGTGGTGTTTCCTGTATCTATCACCTGCACTGTCTTGTGTGTCCCTGGGTCTGGCAGGCCTTGTCATGAGTTGGGAGGCTCATGCATCGCCCTGAAAGCTGTCACCCTGAGAGCTGGAAGGTGGGTAGGCCATCCTGCGAACCTGAAGGTTGGTAGGCTGTCCTGAAAGTCAGAGGGTGGGTAGGCCACCCTGATGCCAGTCACCCCGAGACCCAGATGGTGGGTAGGCTGTTCTGAGCGCTGTCGTCCCGATAAGGGGTAATCGGGACGGGCTGTCCTAGAGGTGGTCGAAAGGTGTCAGAGCAGCCGAGAGCCAGAAGCCACGTAGGGGCGGGCTGAAATCAGGAAGGCTTGTGGGCTACCCTACACGCTGTCGTCCCAGGGAAGGGGACGGGCTGCCCTAGAGGTGGTCGAAAGGTGTGCTAGGATAGCCCACTAGTCCGAGGCGCAACACGGTGGTTGAGAGCCCAATGGTACGTAGGGGCAGGCCGAGAGCCAGAAGGTGGGTAGCCGTCCTCAGCGCTGTCACCCCGGGCAGGTACCAGGGCGGGCTGTCCTAGAGGTGGTCGAAAGGTGCTGAGGGTGTTTAGTGAAGCCGGAAGGTGGGTAGGCCGTCCAAACCGCTGTCACCCCGGGCGGGTACCGGGGCGGGCTCTCCTAGAGGTGGTCGAAAGGTGCTGAGGGTGGTTAGTGAAGCCGGAAGGTGGGTAGGCCGTCCAAACCGCTGTCACCCCGGGCGGGTACCGGGGCGGGATGTCCTTGAGGTGGTCGAAAGTTGTGTGAGGGCGGACCGAGAACTGGAAGGGGCACGGGGTGGACCGAGAACTGAAAGGTGGGTAGGGGCGGGCTGCCTTAGAGTGGTCGAAAGGTGGGAGGGGTGGGGGCTTTCTGGGTCTGTATTGTCTGCACTTCTGTATGTAACCGTATTGTTTAATTTACAAATGTCATTGTCACTGTCTTGTTAAATGTGGAACTGGGATTTGAGGGTTGTCCTCATCTCCCTGTAAAATGGTCAAACGATAGGGTTTGGGGCCTAGCTTTGCTGCTCCTCTCCCTTGTAAAATTACTGTCTCTTGTACAGCTGTAAATGTTTATTGTAAACTGTTTTGTAATTTGTTTAATAAAATTAAAAAAAACAGCAGATTCAGAGTCTCCTCAGTTTAGGGGACTGACGCTGTGCTGGTTGATGCGGCAGTCAGTGTGTTACTGTTGGTTTCTGCTTCCCTTTTTTCTGGAAGGGGAAACCTGATTTCTGAACTGGCTGAATTATTTAGCCACTTTATTAACTGGTATTCCTCTTAGTGATGACTGATTGTTAAACTCCTGATGCTCAATTATGCGTTTCAGGTGTAACTCAGTTCTCAATAGGGGAGTGTTTCACTGGCTGGTTACAGTGGCTTTTCTCTTTTTACTCTTTTTTTGAGAAGAGGTCAATGTTAATTTTATGGTAGGGCTTAGCACTTGTACATTAGTTTTCTTTGCTTTTTGTATGCATTTTCACTTTTTATTGGTGATTGGACTGGGCCCTGTGGAAGACATACATTTGTCCAGAGGAGCTGTTCCTGTGGGGAGGCCTAGCCCTGGGACTGGGCCTCTGAAGATTGAACACCTGTGTGTGTTCTGGTAAGTGAGCAGTTGCTGTATCATGGAGCTTGGGAGAACACCTTTCACTCAAGAGTGGACCAAACTGCTGTGAGTTAACTGCACCTGTTCAATGTACTGTTCCTGTGAGTGGGCCAGGTTTTCCAAGGCTGGGCCAGGACTCTATGGAGACTGAACACCTGTTTACTGCGGGGTGTGCATCTGCTGCCTTCAGGAGTGGTCTCTGCCCTTGGTTGTGGACTCTATTTTCAGTAACGGACTCTGCAATTTGGAGCGGACTCATTTCCAACCATGTACGTCGTATACTGGATTAGACTCTTCCTGGCAATGGA
The DNA here is from genome assembly GCF_020745735.1 of Hemiscyllium ocellatum. Classification (NCBI taxonomy): domain Eukaryota; kingdom Metazoa; phylum Chordata; class Chondrichthyes; order Orectolobiformes; family Hemiscylliidae; genus Hemiscyllium; species Hemiscyllium ocellatum. The sequence continues at coordinate 12,894,319 of NC_083440.1, read as the reverse complement.
TTTTATATCTTGAAGACTCTTATGTATGAATTCGGACTGTGTAGCAGAAAAGGACTCTTTTTTTATTGTGGTGTTTCCTGTATCCATCACCTGCACTGTCTTGTTTGTCCCTGGGTCTGGCAGGCCTTCTCATGGGTTGGGAGGCTTATGCATCACCCTGAAAGCTATCACCCCGAGAGCTGGAAGGTGGGTAGGCCATCCTGCGAACCTGAAGGTTGGTAGGCTGTCCTGAAAGCCAGAGGGTGGGTAGGCCACCCTGATGCCAGTCGCCCCAAGACCCAGATGGTGGGTAGACCGTCCTGTGCACTGTCTCCCCGAGAAGGGGTAATCGGTACGGGCTGTCAAGAGGTGGCTGGAAGGTGTTCCATGATAGATCACTGGCCGGAGGTCGCATTGGGGTGGGTGAGAGCCCCGTAGGGGCAGGCCGAGAGCCAGAAGGCGGGTAGCTTTCCTCAGCGTTATCATCCCGAGTGGGGTACCGGAGCGGGCTGCTCAAGAGGTGGTCGAAATTTGCTGAGGGTGGTTAGTGAATCCGAAACGTGGTAGGCCGCCCTGACCACTGTCACCCGAGGCAGGTACAGAGACAGGCTGTCCCCGTGGTGGTCGAAAGGTGTGTCAGGGCGGACCGAGAACTGGAAGGAGCATGGGGAGACCCGAGAGCCTCGAGGTTTGTAGGGGCGGGTTGCCTTTGATTGATCGGAAGGTGGGAGGGAGAGTGTCCTTGCTGGGTCTGTATTGTATGCACTTTTGCTATAACTGGATTGTCCTTTGATGTAAAAATGTCATTGTCGCTGTCTTTTATATGTGAAAGTGGGATTTGAGGTTTGTCCTCATCTCCCTGTAAACCTTTTGAACGGTAGGGTTTGGGGCCTGGCTTTTCTGCTCCTCTCCCCTTGTAAAGCTGCTGCTGCATGCAGCTGTAAATGTAAACTGTTTTTTTGTAAACTGTTTTCTAATTTGTTTCATAAAATAAAAAAAATACACGTGTTTCAGAGGTCCACTCAGTTTAGGGGACTGACTCTGTGCTGGCTGGGCGCAGTGTGTTACTATTGCAGTTGGTTTCTGCTACATGTTTTGGTGGTGGGGAAACCTGATAAAAAAAATAATAAACAGGAAGCTCAGGATTTCAGTCCACTCTGGGAGCTGGCTCGGAGGAAACAAAACCATGCGATGTCTGATGCATGCGTATAACAAGGGAGAATTGCTGATGGGACCGTTATCCAATTACTGTCGTTCTTTAAACTGTTTCCTGATGTGAATTTTTACGTTGATTTTCAATCATAGAGCCATACTACAGAGAAACAGGACTTTCAGTCCAAATTGGCCATACCAACTGGGTTTCCCAAACTAAAGTAGTCCCATTTTCCGGCGAATTACCAGTTTCCCTCTGAACCTTTCCTGTCTGTATACCCGCGTAAATATATTTTAAATATCGTAACTCTTCCTGCATCCACCACTTTCTCTGGCTGTTCATTCCACATATGAACCACCCTCTATATGATAAACCTGCCCCTTAGTTCTATTTTAAATCTTTCTCCTTTTTCTTTAAAATTATGGACTCCCATTTTGTGCGCCCCACCCCTCCCCGCAACCCTGAGAGAAAATATCTTTATTATTCGCCTTACCCTTTGTACTGAGATTTTATAACCTCTGTCACGTTACCCCTCAGTCTCTTACGCTGGAGAAAACATAGCCCCTCATTATTCAGCATATCCTTATCACTCAAACTCTCCATACCTGCAACATGTTGAAAATTTTCAACTAAAACCAAAGTAATGCTATTCCTTGGATCGCAGATGACCAGGAACTGTAGGCAGTATTCCAAAACTGGACTCACCAACGTCCCGTACAAACACAATATGACATCCATATACCTGTACACCGTGATATGAGCTATGAAACATTCCAAACGCCTTCTATACCAGGCCTGAGACATAGCATGAAAACAACGATGTAACTGAACCTTGAGATCTCTCTGTTTGACAGCAGTACCAAGTGTCCTTCTATGAACTACTAAAGCACTACTCTTGTTCATCTTACGAAAATGAATTCATCCAAATTAAGTTCCATCCGTCGCTCCTCGGCCAAGTGACCCAGTTCATCACAATCCCTTTCCAATCTTAGATAACGCTCACAGTCTGCTATACGACCAATGCTGGTGCCATCTGCAAGCTTCCAAGCAATGCATCAAATAATGTTCTTTTCTCAGAGGATAGTGAATGTCAGGAGTTCTCTGCCCAGAAGAGTTTGGAAGCTAGACCAGTGAATGTATTCTAAGCAGAGTTCGACAAATTTTTGAAATATCACGGAGTTGAGGACTTTGTGGAACTGGAACTGAAGAGTTGTTGTGACTTGAGGCAGATGAACCATGACGTTACCGAACAGCCATCAGGCTATGCCGGATTCTGTTTCCTATGCCCTTATGTCATATTGGAATATCTATGGATCATGGAAGTGAGGAAAATTCAACTTTTGGAGAAGATCATCATACGAGACGAAGAGCTTCGAAAGAAGCAAAACACCATTTTCAATCTTGGAACTGTTCAAAGGCTAAGAACCGCAGAGCGCAAAACTGCAAGAAGAAAGCAGGGCGGACCACACACTGAAGTGGAACCTATGATTTGGAGAGGAGAAAGAAACTGTCGTAGACTGCTTGGGAGTTGCATGGTGGCTTAATGGTTAACATTGCTGACTTACAGAGCCATGCACCCGGAGTCATCCCACCTTCGGGCGACAGTCGGTGTGGAGGTTGAATGTTCACCCCTCCAGGTTCTCCGGTTTCCTTCTTCAGACCAAAGAAGTGCAGGATAGGTTATATGGCCGTAGCAAGTCATCCCATCATATCTCAGAATGTGCAGGTGGCTTAGCCATGTGAAATGCAAAAGTACGGGAATATGTTTGGCAGGGGGTGAATTCTGTGTTAGACATTCTGAGGAGGATTGGTGCAGACTCAATGGGCCGGATGGACTGTTTCCACATTATTGACAATCAATGATTCTGTGTACTGTCCTTTCAAGTCAAATTTCGGGAGTATGAATCTACTGAAATGGCAGACCTAACGATAAATAAAGATCATTCTCATGGAATACGTTACCCTATTGGTATACTTTGATAGGAGAACAGATATTTGATAAAATGATGATGTTAACTTGCGTAAATGAACTTTATCTCTCTCTCTCCCAGAAGTAAAACAGGAATACATTAAACTCAATTGCAATAAATTTCAATAAAGTTTGTAGATGTACAAATGAACTCGTCCCAGCCATCATGCTATGTAATTATTTATTTAACAAGGAGAAAATGAGGGCTGCAGATGCTGGAGATCAGTGTCGAGAGTGTGGTGGTGGAAAAGCGCAGCATGTCAGGTAGCACCTGATTAGCAAGAGAATCAACGTTTTGGTTAAAATCCCTTCATCAGGAGTTCGGTTTATGCACGTTCACAGCAGTAAGAAACAGTGGCTGCAGTCATTATAGGGGCAGAACACGGTGCTGCTAATCTGATGTTTCGGAATTGAAGTCAGTTCACATTGCTGTGTTTTATAATGTACAGCACTATGCTACATCTTGCGTAAATCATTGCCCTTTGATAAACAATCAAACAACAAAAAATTGGACATAGGACAAGGAAGCAGAAAATATACCTTCCAATATTAACAAATGCTAGAAAATGATTGCAATGATCAGAAAAGGACAAAAACATCGTGAACTAACTGGATCCTGTAACCAACTCGCATACGGAATAAAAGTGAAAGTTCCATGTACTCATTAGTTTCAGGCACCCATTACTGGACATTTAACACATTGCATAAGATATTGTGCGCAGTTTTGGGCGCCCTGTCTACGGAAGGATATGTTGAATTTGGAGGGGGCTCAGAGGAGATTCACAGGAATAATTTTGTAGATGAGGAGTTTGGCATATGAGGTGTGTTTGAGGACTCTTGAAATGTATGCAGTGGGGTTTATAAATATAACGGGGTATCTAACTCAAACGTACACTTCGCTAACAGATCCGGATTGACTGGACATGGATAAGGCGTTTCCACAATAGGACCGAGCCGGAACCAAGGGGACAGGCTCAGGTTGAAAGGACAATCCTTAAGAACTGATATGAGGAATAATTTGTTAAGCGAGAATATGGTAAATCGGTGGAAGTCAATACCACAGGAAGGTGGTGGAGAAATAAATAATTTGTTGATGAATGAGGAAATGAAAGAATGCATGAAGAAAGCAGGTGAATAGGATTTGGAATTATATCAGCCACGACCGAATAGTGGAGCAGATTTGCCGTGCCATACAGCCCCATTCTGTTGCTATTGCTCATGTTCTTATGATGTTATGGACAAGCCGTAAACAATATTTGATGCTCACAAGTGTCAAGCAATTACCGTCTTCAACAAATGAGATTTTACCCAAAGATCTTTAATATTCTTTAACATTGCCATCATATAATCAACCACTATCCACATCCTGGAGATTAACCATGACCCAAACTAACTCTGGCTTAGCCATGTCAGTATTGTAACGGCAAGAGCAAGTCAGAGGCTAGGAATCACACATTTCCTTACTCCATGAAGCCTGACCACCGGCAACAAGGCACAAGTCAGTGGTGTGAGGGAATAGTCCACACTTGCCTCGATGGGTACAGCTCGAACAACACTAAAGAAGCTCAACACCATCCAGGAGCAGGGAAAATTCTGAAGAAGATTCATACCAGAATTGCAAGCTGATCATTTTTTTAATCTCTATACGTCGAAACTGACAGATCTGGCCGGTATGTCCAACACTTTCTTTGGTTATTATAAATATCCAGCATCTGTAGTAGTTTTCCTTTATTCCATGATCTAACAGTCCACTTGATTGCCAACACGTCCACAAACGTCCAGCCTGTCCCCTCCAACACTGTCGCTCATAACAGAAGGGTGTAGCAACAACAATAAACATCGCAGCAACTCAACAAGGTTCACAAGACAGTTCTCTCTCAACCTCACAGCCGCTACTGTCTAAGCATGGGAATGATACCACTTGCAAAACTGCTTGAAGACACTCAATATACTCGCTTGGGAACACACCATCATTCTTTCAGTATTGTTGAATCAGTTAAAAACTTATTTTGACAGCTCCATGGAGAGGAAAGATTTAGGAGGATATGGGTCAAATGCAGGAAAATGGGACTAGTTCAGTTCATAAAATTGGTAAGCATGGAAGAGTTGACCGAAGTATCTGTTTCCGTGCTCCATGATTCAATTTGGATGATATAACACCAAATGGTCTGCAAAGGCTTTAGAAGGAAGCTCACAACCACCTTCTGAAGTGTAACTTGGGATGGGGAATAAATGCTAAATCAGCATGCTCTGAATACTAAATTCAGCATAAAACGTTTTTGTAAACAAAAGTCCTGCTTCATCAGACGGAAGGAAAAACAATAAAAATGAGCTATTCGTGTAAGAACGCAAAGATGGGAAATAACCAAAGACATGGAAAATTTGTCCAATTTCAATAAAGATTGAGGGAGGTAAGTAGGTTTTACACAAACATAAAAACCACAAGATCTCAGGATACTGTAAATCTGACTCAAAATACAAGTTGCTGGAGAAGTTCTTTGAAAGGGTTACATGCCTGAAATGTTATTTCTGATTTCTCTTCCCAGATGCTGGCAGACTTGCTGAGCAGTTCCAGCACGTTCTGTTTTTGTTTAAAGAAACATAACTGAATTTAAGGACTTACCAATAACGCCAACAGCTGCAAGTATCGGGTAGTATATACGGGCTGTCTGTAAGATCGCTGAGTATTCCATTCTGTCCCAGTCAGGTCTCTCTGTATCCGTGGAGTCAATAATTCTGTCCACCAAAATATGATAATATTGTGAGCACAACCTCTTTTTATTTGGCAATTAAATGTCCAGTGAGACATTAAATGTTTTTGAATCACTAATTGCATTAGTTGCAATCGTCTGAATAAGCAGGAAATTAACCATTTCCCTCTGAGAATTATTGCAGAATAGAATATGTTTTTAAAAATGTAATACCACTACATTCTTGAGAATTTCAGTTTGATTTGATTGTCATGCGGACTCTGGTGCAGAAGTGCATGAGTACAGTGAAAAGTGTAAACTGCCACCATTTCTGGGGGCATCTTAGGTGCAAAGGTACCTCGTACAACATCGTGTACATATTAGAAAAAAAAGTTATATTTAAAAGATTAATTTTGAAATATTTTCTAGAGACAGAACAAAACGATCCAGTTTTCAGCACAACTATTGTGTATCATACTGAGATTCAACATTTTCCTTCATTATCACCTTTTAAATTAAAGAAAAACATACCAGGAGAGGTTTGCTAGTGAATGAGAATCCCACACGGATTGCGACTCCGGCCATTTCCTTTCTGATGAAAGAACGAAGCTATGCATTTCGAAGTGGAGATTCCATTCAGGATTACCCTCTGGAATGTGAAAATTGTACTTCCATTTTGACAGATCATTCCTGCTACAACTGTCTTGTAATGCATGAAGTCAGTGTGATGTAACGGTATTGTAATAGTAAGCTGCTCGATGGGGAATGATGGCGTGCATCATTTTAATCGAATGTAATGTGGTTCGGTGCCAATGTTCCTGGTACGTAGGGTGCCGACTGCTGATAAGTTTGAATACCAACTAGAATGTGGGTAGTGTATTGACTGAGTTCGCTGATTGGTGCTGTTCACCTGATCCAATCCCTGATCGATAGATACAATTAAAAGTGTCAGGGGATCTGTTCACTCTGTGAGCTGATTCTGAGGAAATTGAACCAGTATCAAGTACATTACATGCTAAAGTAAAAGTGACTTAATTACGGGATACTGAAGTCGGCTGAAGTATTTCATTGACCATGGGATTGAGATTCGTGATGAATTCATGCAAAAGCATCTACTCACTGAAATACGACTGGACTTCAACGAGGTATTTCAAAAGTGGTAAGTGGAACATATCAGTGGACAGTCTTTTCAGACCAACTGGACTTTGGGAATAACCCTTGAGTGAACGCAATTGCACCTCCTCAGGACATGTCGTGAGCAGATGGAGACCAGGTCAGCTCACGCCAAAACCCCAAAACAAAGCCAAAACTTGGACAAACCATAAACACATTTCCAGCATTATCTGAGCCAGCAAACCATTCTAGTTGCTGCTGGAATGTGTAAATGTGACAATGAAAGAGTCCAACTCGCCTTGAATGAGTAACAGCACTCGTAGGCCGGTATCCAAAAGACATCACAGCCTGGAAAACCTATCTAGAGCTGACTTGGACGTTGAATTGCTTTGCAGCATCCAAATCAGAAGCAATCGAAATAAACATCTGATTAAATGGTCACCTGGTTCTAATGTAGGTACATATCTGCACAATTGCATCAGTGATAGCAGAACCAATGTCTACCGAAATTCCCTCGGAACTGGAATTGTTTAGTTTGTATAAGACCTCAACTCGACTGAAAATCTATCTCTGGGAACTTTTACAGATTAAGGGCAGACCTTCGTTTGCGATCTCGTGTGAGAGTTGTGATTCATTTGTATGTCCAGTTAAAGTGATTCGAGCTTATTTGTCAAACTCTGTGATGATGATTGCAAAGCTCTGAGCATCATCTGCAAGACATGGACAACCGGAAGTATTGGTCAGGCACAATAGGATGTCATTTTCCAGTGCGGACGTTAAATATTTTCTGAAGTTGAATGACATCCAGCATGTTCAGGAAGCTCCATACCCTTCACCATCCAATGGTTGAATGGAAAGAGCACTCTAAACATTGATGGCATGCCTAAAGTTCCCCAGGTCCTCTCCGATTATTGGACGACCTCTCACACAACAGCAGGGATAGCTCCAGCAGAGTTGCTGTTGGGAGAATAATCTGCACCAGCCTTTTAACCTTGATATTTCCAGACTAGGGGTGGGGCTGAAATAACATCAGGAGCGCGAAGATCAGGCACATGCTTCCTCTAAGCGAGAGAGACAATCTACTTCAGGGTGTGAAGATTGCTTTCGAGCCGAATGGCCCTGTATGGGTACAAGGTGAGATCGATGCGAGGTCAATGCAAGGTCAGCTCCCCTGACTTGCAAAATATGGCTGAGTGAGGTGGTCATGAACAAGAATGCAGGTCATGTTTGCTCCCTTGTTGGAGCAAAACGTATCTGTTCCCTTTAAAACAGCCAGTAACGCTGTCAGAAACCGTGGGTTTCCCCCGCTGTCTAGCGTTGAATGAACCTGTGAATTTGAGACGGATGCATTACTGCCTGAAGAAGAGGAGTAAATTCTAACGTGACAATCTGGTGCAAAGAGACTGGTTACGTTCCAATGCATTTCGCCTTTGTCTGAGTCATAGTGGAAAGAAACAGATCTGGGATGAAAAAGGAGCACTTCCAATTCAAACTACAGGCCCAACCAGACAAACGGAGACTTTGGCAAGGACTGAATGACATCACAGGTTCTGAAAAGAGACAGTGCTAGTTAACAGACGCAGCCATATCCGTCCCAGATCGTCTGAACGGCTTCTCGGAACACTTTGGCCAGACTTTTGTCAGAGAGGTAAGATCTATTCCGACAATGCCTGATCAACAGTCACGGCATGAGAGGTCAGATGAATTTTCCCTCATGTGAATCCAACGAAAGCAATGGGACCAGATGGTGTACCAGGCCGTGCACTCAGAGTATGCGCAGATAAATTGGCAGAAGTATTCTATGACATCTTCAAACTTTCCCTGAATCAGATCACTGTCCCTGCCTGTTTCAAAAAGCCAACCTCATTCCTGTGCCTCGGAGGGCTCATGCAGCGTGTCTCAATGACTAGCGGCCAGTGGTCCTACCTTCGGTGGTAATGAAGTGCTTGGAAAAGTTGGAAATGGCATTAATCAGCTCCAGCGTCCCCACTATTCTTGACACACTCCAATTTGCATGTCAGACCGAAAGGTCCACGTCAGTTGCCATATAACTTGCCGTTCAATCCTCCTTAGAAAATATTGACACCAAGAACAGCTCCGTAAGAATCCTATTCATTGACTGCACAATTATCCCATGATTACTAAAACTAGTGATCTCGTACTAAGCCCCAATTACTGCAAATGGATCTTCAGTTTCCTGAACCACAGGCTACAATCAGTGAAGACTGGGGACAATATTTCACCCTCACAAAAACTCAAGGCTGGCGCCCCCCAGGTTACGTACTCAGCCCCCTACTGTACTCATTCTATACCCATGACTGCGTCGCCCAATACCAGACTAATGCCATTTACGAGTTTGTTGATGACGTCACATCATCGACCGACTCTCGGTTGGTGTCGAAACAGACTGCAGACGGGAGGAAGAAGACTTGGAAAAATTGTACACTGACAACAATAAAGCTCACAACACCGGCTAATCAAATGAACCCATTATTGTCTTTTGGCGGTGTGTTATTCATACCGACCAACACATTAACAGCACTGAGTTGGAACAAGTGGAGAGTGTCAAGCTCCTGGGAGTGGTAATCAACAAAAAGCTTTCTTGGGCTCTTTTTGTGATGCAGGAGTTAGAAAGGCTCAACAACATCTCTTCTTCCTCAGGCATCTGAGGAACTTTAGCATGACAGTGAACAGTCTTGCCAACTTTTCGGGGTGCGCTTTCAAGACCATTCTGTCTGGATGTATCACTACTTGAATGGCAATTATACCATTCAAGATCAGAAACGGTTGCAGAGAGTGATCAACGCTGTCCGGAAAATCACACAGGCCAACCTTCCATCTATAGGTTCCATCGATAGGTCCGCAGTCAAGTAAAGGCTGCCAGCATTCTCACAGATCCAGCCCACTTGGCAATACTTATCCACAATCTCCACAATCTGGGAGAAGGTAAGCAAACCTGAACAGACGCACCAGCTAGTTTGTAAAAGTTTCTATTCTATGTTGTTAAAATACTGAATGGACTCACAAGCTCTTAACATTCGCATATCTGTGCTTTTGTTTTTGCTGCTGTTAACTCATTATTTAATTAACTATGCTACGGAACTATGCGATCTGTCTATTGCTCGCAAGACAAAACATTTCACTGTGCCTTGTCACACGTGACAAAAATTCAATTGAACGCAATTCAGTTCAATAAGTTGAAGTAGAAGTTACAAGAGAAAGAGTACGTGCACATTCCCGGACTTGGTGGGGAGTAATTTCATCATTGGAACGAGGACCAGATTTGATCACACTGACTATCAGGTTCTTGACTGGGACAGTAAACCTGGGCCAATCACGGAGCTAAACAGGAGATTGTCTCTGCTGAATGCCTGTCCATCTTGTGCAGTGATATTCGAGGCCGAGTGCCATTGGAAGGGGAATATGTGGTGTCCACCAATACTCTTGATGCCTTTGGGACAGTTTGTCACAATGGGGAATAGAGTGTTTTGTTTCCCCCCACCCAAAACACTTTCAGTTCTTCCTTTCCCCTTCCCTTCCCATTCACTTTATTTTCTCACGCACACATTACCCCTTTTGGGATTTGATGACGACCTGCTACATGGGTGATTTTCCTGCTGGCACAATTACTGCATAGATTTCTTTTGCAATGATGTTTTTTTTTCTGAGTCTATACATACTTACACAGCCGGAGAGACACGTGTGATGTGGGAGAAAGATGAGCGATACTGCTGTAAAGTGGTCATGTCGGGAATCAATAAAAGAGAAAGGAAAATAAAGAAAACAAGATGGTCTTCTCACTGTCAGCACAGGCTTTCAGCTGGTTGGTTGAAGCCCATGGACTGTGTTCTTGTAAATAACAGATAACATGGTAAAGGGATACCATTCTCTGTTAAGTGATTTCAGTTTTAAATGAATGCATTCATTTGCTATGAATGAGAAGTTCTTGCAACTCTGAACCAGCATAAAAGAAAACAATCATTTGTGTGTTGGCAGATTGTGTCTGCTGGGTGCCACAGGAGGGTGACCAAAATGCATCATTGCTTTTCTTCGGTTACATGAGCACACATTACCCGGTCAAGTTCCTTGCTTTGTGCAATGACGCAGACATTGGGGCTGTGCTGGCATTGATGGCTTGCTCATTGAAGGTGGAGCAGCGCTGCTTCCTGTCAACCGCAGGCAGGCTGACCCACGTGCACTGAGGGAGGGAACTGAAGGAGTCTGACAGCGCCATAGTGAGGGAACAGCAATATACTTCAAACTCGAAATGGTGAGTGAGTTGGCTGTGAATGCGTAGGGTATGGTGTTGTTATGTGTCTCTCCCATTGTCTGGATGGAAGTGATCACATGTTGGAAGGTCCTGTCTCAGGATCTGTGGTGAATTTCTGCAGGGCGTCTTGTAGCTGGTACACAATGCTGATATTGAGTATTGGTGGTTGAGGGACTGGATGATTGTGGATATTGATACAATCAAGTGTATCGCTTTGTCCTTGGAGAGTGTCAAGACGTTCCTTTGTAATTGGTGTCAGTGCTCATTTTCTCTTTCACAGTGAATATTCATGCTGACTCTCAATGTTCAGGAAACTGCTCAGATATGTTCGTGTATGTGTGATGTGCTGTGCAACATCATTGGCACGGTCTCAATCAATGGGTCAATGAGTCAGACGGGGCTGCCCATTCTCTCCTGCCTTGTTTGCCTGCTGTATCGAGCCTTTGTCGAGTACATTAGGAAGGATGCGAGTCTGAGAGGGGGATGTGTTTCAGGTAGCGGAGGCGTGCAGTTCAAAGCCTCTCCGTAACTGTATGGCATCGCCGATGTCTACTCAGATCCACTGTTGGTAACAAGACTCGAGCATTTGTGACCAGTTCAAGCTGCCCTCAGGAGCCCAGAGTGAGGCCATGTTCTCTAGGAACTAGACCGACAGATTCTTTATCACCTTCAATGTCAGGAGAGATTACATTCAGGCGCTGGGCATATGATTCAGATGGGATGGAGTCTACACAAAAATCTGGAAAGAGCACTTTGCCAATGTGAGGCAGAAACAGGTAGCATCGCATCTTCTTCATTTCGAGTAAAATCCTAATCATCAGGTGTGAGGCATTATCTCTGTTGTTGTCGTCTGTGATGGATGATTTGCCCACTGCCCAGAACTGCACTGTTTCAGTCACCCGAGCCATTTTCCACTTCATCTAGAGATTGAAAATGGACAGCGTCCGCAGAGACTCTATGTAAAAAAAAACAACGAACATTTGATAAGTGATGAGAAGGATGCACTCAACACTGCCCTCACACTGATGGGTACATTTAGGTGCAGCTGCATCAAGCTGTGCAAACAAAAAGTGTCACGATGTACTGAGGTTCCACATGTCCCCAGTTTTGTGATGGAAGGTACTGGCCTCGTTGCCACGGAACACTCTAGGTAGTTGGACCATTCGTTATCACGTGTCCTTCATGGGAACACTTGCAAAGAGAAATACCTTTGACCACCAGTCCATCTGGAATTCGGCAGCACGCAAAGTCCGTGAGACACTGCAGGGAAAGGAGAGTGAGGATCCTGTCACATGGTTCCCTGAACAGAATATCAAAGTCCTTTGGCAGAATTTTGGTATAATGGCCCTTTGTAATATGCATCAAGGTATCGCTTCACCGCTGGTGATAAAGGCACTATCTGAGAGACCCTTCATATCCACCCGGTCTGTATGCGCCTCCATATGTTGCCTGAAGACAGTGCATGGGGTGGGGTGAGCAGACTGGCACACGTCCCCTGCTGGGATGTGCCTTTGCAACGGAGGTCTGGAGGAAAATACAATGTTTTTTGTCGAGGGACATCCCAAGAATCTCGGTGACAGAGGACACCGTACTCTATGGTCTGTTCCCCAGGACACACATCAAGAGATATGTCTGGTGCACCCAAAAAAACATCCGCTCGGTGAAAGATGCTGTTACATTTGCAGAGTATTTAATTGAAAACTGGTGTGATCACATGAAGGTTACAACTTTATCACGATGCTTTTCGTTGTAATTGAAAATCACAGAATTGACTCCCTTCTGTAGTTAAAATATATGTATATACTTAGGACTGAGAAAATAAAGGACAATTGTGATCACGTTCCTTTGCAAACAAACTGTTCGTTGTATTCTGCCAAGATTGAAGGAGTTTATTTGTTTTTCAAATTATTATCAGTATTGAAATAAAACTCGGAAATGCCCATTCCTTTTCTGTTGGCAGTCAGTTATTGAATAGTAAATGGAGAACATTATCCCCCTCTCTTTATTTTTCTCTTAGTGTCTGTCTGTGCTTCATTTTCTTAACTCTCTATTCCCTTCTGTTTCTGTCTGTGCACCAGTGCCTCATTTTTCTATCTGTCTCTTTGTCTCACTCGCATTTCTCTTGAGAATCTGTTTTTCTCTCGACCTGACTCCATGTATTTGGATTTCTCCCCCTGCCTCTCTTTGTCGCTCCAATTCTCTCTACCTTTGTGTTACAGAGTGATTTGGCACGGAAACAGACCCTTCAGTTCAAACAGTCATTGTTAAGTATGATCGAAACTAAAATCGTCTCACCAGCCTGCACATGGTCGATATCCTTCCTAGCATTTCTTATAAATGTACTTAACTAATTGCCTTTTAAAATAGCAACAAAGGTCCGAGGTTTAGCTCTATAAGTCTTGTTGTTTTTTTCAAAAAGTAACACATTACATTTAACCAGATTAAACTCTACTTTCCACTACCCAGCCCATTGACCTAATTCATCAAGATCGTTGGGATATCTGGCTGGCATGGACGGGTTGGACTGAAGGGTGTGTTTCCATGCTGTACATCTCTATGACTCTATAGGAACAATCCATGTGCTATGCACACGTAAATAAAGGGTGACTTGGTGATGGGATTGCGGACTCTGTGCAGTTATTCACTGGCAACTACGAAATTGGCAACAGTCAAATTTGGATTTGTTAGGTATTTGTGGTATTATACTCCTATTTGGGAAGTTTGACTAGTTCGATCCAACTATTAAATTCTGGGATGTGGAAAGAATGCATTCTTTTTTGCAGGCAGAAGAAAGGCAACGAGTAACCCTGATCGATGCAGACCAGCAGAACTTTCAGTTATTAGGAACCTAATTTTCCGAGAGACATCAGATGCCAAAAACTTTCAAGGGGTGATGCATTTAGTTCAGGAATATTACGACCCCAACCTTTCTCTAATTCTAGCTCACTATCAGTATTATTCAACTCTTTGAGAACCACAGAATTTGAATTCAGAATTTGTTTAAGACGACCAAACGAGGCTCGTGACATTGGCTTTACCCTGAATGAGACTTTTCGGTTTGTGGATTCTTGGCGTGACCAGGCAGAGTACCTCCAAGTTGAAGACTAACTGGACTTCAAACTGACATTACAAATGACTTTGTCAATAGAACATGTGGTCAATAGAAAATATATCTTTTAATACTAACATGTAATAGGAAATTATTGCAATCATCACAAATAAACGAACTTAGAGAGAACTATGTGGGAAGGGTGACTAACCAACATATGCCATAAAATTAAAAGTCTCATGTACTCTTTAGTTTCATGTACTCATCAGCAGACACGTAATGCCTTACACAACATTTCGTGATCAGTTGTTGTGCCCCGTGTCTAAGGAAGGATGCATTGAACTTGAAGAAGTTTCAGAGGAGGTTTCTAAGAATGGTTTTAGCGACAAAGGGTTTGTTTAGAAGGAACGGTTGAGGACTCTGTCCATGCACGCAATGTGGTTTAGAAATATGAAGGGTAGTCTGCTTGAAACTTACAGAATTTAGAGAGACCAGGTTAGAGTTGACGTAGAGAAGATGCTTCCATTAATATGACGCACCAGGACCTGAGGCACAACCTTGGAGTTAAGTAATGTCCCTTCGAATCTAAGACAAGGAACAACTTCTTCAGCCGGAGGATGGTGAATCTGTGGAATTAATTGCCACAGGAGGGCTTTGGAGATCAAGTCATGAAGTGTATTGAAGAAACAGATAGTTGTTGATGAACTATCAAGGATTACAGTTAGAAAGCTAGAAAATGACGTTAAGAAACATGTCAGCCATGATTGAATGCCGAAGCACATTCATTGTGCCCGATGGTCTAATTCTGCTCCTATGTCTTATCTTATGGACAAGTAGTGAATGACAGTTGATCCACAAAAGTGTCAGGCAATAACCATCTTCAACTCTATAGAGAATGGCCGAGGCAGAAATCAGAAGCTGGAAAGGAAGGAATCAATAACCCAGGAGAATCTGCAGAACCAACAGCACTGCACGTACAGCTTGTCAAACCTTATTGGCCTTTGCCATTTGAGGATTTTAAACAATCTGTACACCAATTCTCACAGCTAGGTAAATATCCAATTCCTCATTATAGAGGACAGTATTTTGTGATGGAGAGCAAGAGGGATTGTCCCGAGTAAAGTTGTCCAACTGATATTGGTTGAATACAAGCAGGGTTATGTCTGAGAGTCAGGATTGGATGCCAACATGGCAACTTGTGCCCAGTGCTCAGATGGATAAACATTTTTTGCAGCAGATATCCCTAAACCCCACCTCACCTCCATACTCTTGCAAACGGTTGGGTAAACCATCGATTAGATTTCACATGGACTATGCCAGTCCTTTCATGAGCTCAATGTTCATGGTTATTTTGGCTGTCCATTGAAAGTGATTGGACCTGGATAGAATTCATTTTGCAAACGCCGTGATGATGATTTAGTGACTGTAACATCATCCATGATACACGGACTCCTGGAAGTACTCATCAGAGACAAGAGCATGTCATTTTCCAGCATTTCTTTCCAGTATTTTCTGACCTCAGGTATCATTCGGCATGTTCAGACAACACCATGCCATCCACCATCCAATGGTCTGGTGAAGCATTGAAGTCAGGATTAAAGAAACAGCAAACAGCTTCACTCGATACCAAACTGCCCCGGGTCCTGTTCGATTATACGACCAACCCTCACAAGACAACAGAGCTAGCTCCAACAGAGTTGTTAATGATGAGAAGATGCTGCACCAAGGTTAAATCTGATATTCCCGGACCTGGAAGATGGTGAAACAGCATCAGGAACTCCAATACCAGATAAATGTCTCCTCTAGTCGAGAGACACAGTTAACTTGAGGAAACGAAGGTTGGTGCCGAAACAACAGAAATGGCGATGCATGGGTAAAAGACAAGGCTATTCTGACGTTTGATTCCAAAACTTACATACTTTCTTAAGTGAGGCGTTCCTGAACAAGAAGGTAAATCATATTAGAACTGCTCCGTCGCCCACTGGGCTGGAACAATGCGTATCTGGCTCCTCAGAACAGCCAGATAGTCTAACAGAAACCGTGGGCTCTTCCCTCTCCTTAGCGAAGAAGGCACCTTCCAGTCTGAGATGGATGCAGCGTCGAAACCATCACCAACGAAGAAGAGGAGTAAAGTCTCCCGTGACACTCTGGGGGCAAGAGACTGGTTACGGTCCAGTACACGTCACCCCATGGACGGTTCAGAGTCAGAGAAACAAGACCTGGGGTAAAAGTATGCCATGGAAGCTGCAAAAGAATGAACAGACGTGCATCCCTGAATTGGTCGGGAAGTAATGTCGTCATTGGAACAAGGGCCTGATCACTGCCTTGACTGGGAATGTTAACCTGTTCTAATAAGGGAGCCCTGGTTGACTGAGTTAAACAGGAGCTGGTCTCTACCATGTGCCTGTCCCTCTGCTGCAGTGGTGTCCGAGGGTGGGTGCCTTCGGAGAGGGAGCATGGAGTGTCTCGATGCTTTTAGGAAGAATTGTTTATGTGAGGGAGAGAGGGCTTGATTCCCCCTCCAACCCCATCTAAATTTCATCTTTCACCTTCCCTTCATCTTCACTTCCCTTTCATCGTTGGCCTTGCTTGTTAATGATGTCTTGTCCATACAGATGCTTTTCCTGGTGGGTGAATTCTTGCATGACAAACAATACCCTTAAAAAGGAAATTCCAGAATATTAACCGAGTGTCAGTGAAGCAACAGTGATATATTTCCCAGGCGAGATGATGAGCAATTTGGAGGGGAACGTGCATGGAGTGGTGTTCCCATATATCTGCTACCTTTGTCTGGATTGAAGTGGTCAGGTTTTGGAGGGTACTGCCTCAGGATATTTGGTGAATTTCTGCAGTGCATCTTATAACTGGTACACACTTCAGTTATTGAGTGTTCGTGGTGAATGGGTGGGATGTTTATGAATGCAGATATAATCAAGTGGATTACTTTTTCCTGGATGGTATAAATAATTTTCTTTAGAATTAGCGTCATTGCTCAGTATTCCATTTTAATGAAAGTTGGTGCTGAGTCTCAGAGTCCAGGGAGCAGCTTAGATATTTTGAGGCAAGTGACCATCCATTTTGCATTGTAATTAACATGTCACGAACTGTACAGGAAAAAGTAACATCAAGTATCACAATTTTAGACAGGAACTGAAATCTAAACATGTAATCAATAACAGCTTAAACAAAACAAAATGCATGGTACACTCAAAGAAGGAGGATCAGGAATGTTGTCAAGGTGATTGTTTCAATGATGGATAGTGCGATGCAACAATGAGAACAAGTGAATAAGTTGTTTTTAAGAGGCATAGGCAGAGTCTGAAAGTGGCTCGAGAGCGTGGCGCTGGAAAAACACAGCAGGTCAGGAAGTATCAGAGGCGCAGGAGCACATCCATTCCTGATGGAGCGCTGATGCCTGAAATGTCGATTATCCTGCTCCTCTATGCTGGCTGATGTGTGGTGCTTTTTCCAGTACCACACTCTCGACTTTGATGTCCAGAATCTGCACTGGTCAGTTTTTGTAAGGGACTGAACGAGA
Source organism: Hemiscyllium ocellatum (assembly GCF_020745735.1). Classification (NCBI taxonomy): domain Eukaryota; kingdom Metazoa; phylum Chordata; class Chondrichthyes; order Orectolobiformes; family Hemiscylliidae; genus Hemiscyllium; species Hemiscyllium ocellatum. The sequence goes on along the minus strand of NC_083440.1, from coordinate 12,876,558 downwards.
ATTGTGGAAAAGAGCTTTGAATATTACATATTGTCATCACAACTGCAAATACTGTGACTAAAGTCAAATTTAACAATGACAGTAGCTTGGAAGATGTTATGTTTAATGTTTGCATTTTGTTGCCACGGTGGTCCTTCATTGAACATATTTACACAAGTTTTCCACTGAAATTTTAACAGAAGAACGCAAGCTTATTGATTACCGAAAGCAATGATTTAAATAGTTTTCAAATTGCATTGTTTTTCACATGAAACGTAAAATCAATTACTCATCCCTTTGACCAGCAAAATGCGTGAAAGATACTATGTCTCAATGACATATTTTAAATACAAATCGTTAATTTTTTGCACAACTGATCATTTTCAAATCTCGTGGCCAAGACTCGTCTTTCCAATTCTGAGGAAATGGAGTTCTGTTCATTTAATGAAGTCTGGGAAATTTCACAAGTTATTTCAACTTGGAGGTCCTGTAGGAACACTGGAAATCCATCTCCAAATAATGGTCAGGCTTGTATGTTTATTGGCAAAATTTAATAATTTCGGAAAATGGATATTTTACTCCATTGATGAATTCCTCTCTGAATTTACTTTGGGTGAGAGCGTATATGCAAGTATTGGTGCACGAACACAGAAGCTGTAGCATGAATCCAATTTCTTGAAAGACAAATATTGCATTATTCAATGTCTTGTCTTCATAATTATAGTTTATTATTTGCCAGTTGAAAGAATGGACTACATATGCCATCCACAACAGTATAAAATTAGCAGACAATGCAAAGAGCAAGACGATGGATTTTCTCCTGTTTACCACCTCGGGATCGGTACTATTCTGTCCATTTCCGTGGATCTGGAGGCGACAGCGGATGCGGTTAGATGCTATAATATTCCTGACAGTCAGAGCATTGAATATTAAAATCAATACAATTGGAAGTAATGGTGTAATTATACTGTCAAACCATTCATATACATTCCAGAATAATGATGTATAATAGGCTGCTGTGAAGATGCAAAACCATGGTATATTGTCAATAACAAACGACGGCATTACTGCAAAATACCAAACACTTGATTTCAAACAGCTGACCAAACTCACAGTTACTATAACCACAAATGCTGTTCTCGCATTGCAATATCTTACTCTTAGTTTCTGGCAACAAATTGCTACAAACCGATCAAATGTGAAAGCAACTGTGAACCAAACTGAACAGGCTCGGGTTGCAATGAACATTGAAAGTCTCAAGGTGCACACAGGAGTGATGGATAAAAAAGTAACTGGGAAATAAAGATTGTTAATTCGGTGCAGTAAGACATTAACGATGACGAGAAGCAGGTCTGCTGTAGACATTGCCAACAAATAGCGAGTGATGCATTTGGAGAGCCCACAATTGCCTCGATTCAGAATTACAATTCCCACCAAGTTAACTGTAAGAAAAATAAAAAAAGTTTAAAAATGCACACTTCTTCATGATTAGAATCACTGCAAAATTATCAGCATAATATATCTGAAATATCAGACCAATTGCCTCAGATTAATATGTTAACTCAATTACACGATGCACAGTGAAAAGATTACATTGGAATTACAGACTCAAGCAAACCAGAATAATATAAATATATGCTGGGGAAAAAAAAGAGAAGCAGAGTAAATCAACAAATAAGCGAGAATAAGAACCATAAAAGGAAAAAATGAAATATTTTAATGCAAGTAGGTCAGGCTAATTGACTCACTGACCAGGAACTGAGTATGAACAATCACAACAGTATACTTTTTATGAAGTTGAACTGAGATGGTTAAATATGAAGACTGAATTGTTGGACTGTGGCGTCTCTGAATTGCGTCCCATGCTTTTTCATGAATGATAGTCACAACTCTGTAGGATCTGTTCATGAAGGGAGGTAGACCTTAGATTTGGGGAGGCATAGGATCATGTGAGAATCATTTCGGAACTTCTGAATGTGGTACGTTATCATAACAGTAATACTGTAATTGGAAAGTGTGATTAGAGCCCACGTGATTTGCATAATATTCACAAAAGTGCCCACCTCATCTACCAGCAAAACACATGGCCAGTAGTGTGTACTATTCTACAAACTTCGCTGCAGAAATTCACGACGGATTAACATAACAGCCACACTCAGATTCCACGCACACGGACAGTGTGTTTGATACACGGTAACACCACCACGTGCAAGTTCCCTTGAAGACACTCACCATCCTGACTTGGAAATACATCACCGTTCCTTCACTATTGCTGGGTCACAATCATGGAGCTCCCTGCCCCAGGACATTGTGGGTAACCCCGCTGCAAGCAGCACAGCGGTTCGAAAATGAGCCACCATCTAGGAATGGGTAATACATACAAATCTGGCAGCTCACATCCCATTCATGAATGAAAAATAATTATTCAGAATTCAAAATTCATTCGAATATACCAATTACTGTTCAGAGCACTTCTGTCTACAAGGTTAAATTTTGCAGAGAGATATGGACAGAGGTATTGGGAAAGAATGACGAAATGATTCACTTAGCACCCGGCGTGTTTAATATGTGACATTGATATGAGGAAGCATCTGGCGTTCAGGAAGCTGCTTCACTGAACAAAGGAAGGGCGTATATGTTGATGCATTAATTTCATCCCACCGTTATAGAATGATCATGTTATTAATTTCGAACATGCACACCTAATCCAATTAATTGTGTGGCTATCAGGTCAGTGATGGAAAGCGCTGTAGTCAGCCTTTGGTCTTCTATGAAGTCATGATGTTTCCGAGACACACCTACTTCTATCCTTGGAACTTTCGCAGAACTGTATATAACCACATTTCAATGTGAGTGGCACAGTAGTTAGCACTGATGCCTCACAGCGCCAGAGACCCGGGTTCAATAACCGCCTCAGGCAACTGTCTTTGTGGAGTTGCACATTCTCCCCGTGTCTGCGTGCGTTTCCGTCGGGTGCCATGGGTTCCTCAGTCCGTCGAACATTGTGCAGATTAGGTGAATTGACCATGTTTAATTGCCCAGGATGTCAGTTGAAGGGGTAAATGTAGGGGAACGGGTCTGGGTCTGTTGCTCTTCGGAGGGTCAGTGTGAACTTGCTTGGCCGAAGGGCCTATTTCCACACTGTAAGTAATCTAATCTAACACTGCAGACGTCTGCACCTGCATTTCAATCCTATCTGCAATAGTGTGAGTCTCCTCCTGTACTATCCAGAGGATTTTTAGTGGAAGCTCTTCAATGCTTATTAAGTTTTTACGGTTATGTGCATATCTATTCAAACTCTGTAACTCATTCATAACATGTAACTGTGAACATCTGGAAATCTCAATAAATTAAATCTATTTGCGCTGGCTTTCAGACTTTGCAACAGCTGACAATGGAATTGCTCTATCACTATACTTAAGGGTGCCCTTATCCATGTCTCTAACAGGACCCTTTGTTTATTATTTTAAACTGTTACCTTGGATGTTAAATCAATGACTGACCGAACACGTGCATTATTTTAATGCATCCCCAAGCAAGTATAATGAAACTGAAGACATGTACTGTACCTTAAAGATAGAGGGAATGCTGAACTGAACTGAGCGATTAGAAGCAACTGTATGTAAGTTCAGATGGCAGTATCAGAGTGCCCTAGAATTTCGAAAATTTGAAACATTTGGCTGTGAAATGAATGCTAAGTTTTGGTTCATGTTTTCAGAGCAAATCAAATTTAACCAAATGTTAATTTAACGTTTTAAGTTATGCCCCGCACACTAAAATTCAATTGAGTTTGCATTTATTGGTTTGCCAACACTGAACCAGTGAGATCATACAATGTTGGTGTGATGTAAAAATGCATATATGTTGAAAAGTGTTCGGAGATTAATTGCCACACGGAGAAACTAGTGGAGAGCTAATTTCTGATCTAACATCGTGTTCTCAAAAGAAATAGAAAACACACTCTTTCAATGGTACGTTTTCACGTGAAACATACCCACAGTAAAAAAGGAAGAACATCAGCTTGAAGAGTGACGACAAAGAAGAGGACAGAGATCAAGTGGTTTTGTAATTAAGTTGATGTACTTTTAATGAGTATCTTTTTGGAACAGCGTATTGTCATAACGTTTTTACAGCATATTTTTGTAGAGTAAGGTGTTCAGAGAAAAGAGGGCTTAGATATGTGAAAAGTTTACAGAATTTTTTGAGTTCTCCGTCACCCATATTTTAATATATTGCCAGGCAAGTCAAGCTGTTCTGTATGATTGGTTGAATTAACAGTGGGTTTCGATCTCTGTGTCATAACACATTGATATTCTTAATCAACTACAAGCCACTTTATTCCATCTTAATAGCGATGGCAACACGGTGAGCCAGATTATGAGTTTCCTGCTGGGAGCTGTTGACGTGGTCCAATGAGTGAGTTCTGGCTGACTGATGCAAACAGTGGATTACCGGGGCGGGCTGCCCCAGAGGTGGTCGAAAGATGCTGAGGGTGGTTAGTGAAGCTGGAATGTGGTTAGGCCGTCCTGACACCTGAACTGCCTGAATTATTTTGCCAGTTTGTTAACAGACATTCCTTTTAGTGAGGACTGATTGTTAACCTCCTGATGCACACAATGTTTTTCAGATGTAACTCATTTCTCATTAGGGGATTGTTGCTTCACTGGCTGGTTACAGCCTGTGTGTTACTCTTTTCGACTTTTTGAGAAAAGGACAATGTTAATTTTATGGTAGGACTTAGCCCTTGGACTCTAGCTTTCTTTGCTCTTTTTACGTGTCTTCACTTTTTATTGGTGTTTTGACTTAACACTGTGGAAGACATACATTCTACCAGAGGAGCTGTTCCTTTGGGGAGGCCTGGCCCTGGCACTGCGCCAGTGAAGATTGAACACCTGTGTGTGTGCTGGGAGGTGAGCAGTTGCTGTATCCTGGGGTTTGGGAGAAAACCTTTCCGTCATGAATGGACCAAACCCCTGTGAGTTAACTGCACCTATGCTATGTCCCTGTGAGCGGGCCTGGCTTTCCAAGGTTGAGCCAGGAAATTTTGGAGACTGAACAACTGTGTGCTGTGGGGTGTGCATTTGCTGCCTTCAGGAGTAGACTCTACCCTTGGTAGCAGACTCTGTTTTTAGCAATGGACACTGCAATTTGGAGAGGACTCGATTTCTGACAACGTACACCATATACTGGAGTGGACTCTTCCTCGAATTGGATTCTATATTTGGAAGCCTGTGTAGATTTGGAATGTGTACCAGAAAAAATCTAACTGTATTGTGGTGTTTCCTGGATCGATCACCTGCACTGTCTTGTGTGTCCCTGGGTCTGGCAGGCCTTATTGTCAGCTGGGAGTCTCATGTGTCGTTCTGAAAGCTGTCAGCCCGAGAGCCGAAGGTTGTGTAGGCCATCCTGTGAACCTGAAGGTTGTTAGGCTGTCCTGAAAGCCGGTGGGTGGGTAGGCCACCCTGATGCCAGTTGCACCTAGAGCCAGATGGTGGGTAAGACGTCCTGAGCGCTGTTTTTCCGAGAAGGGGTAATCGGGACGGGCTATCTTAGAAGTGGTCGAAAGGTGTCAGTGCACCCAAGAGCCAGAAGGCGCGAAGGGGCGGGCTGATATCCGGAAGGTCTGTGGGCTACCCTACACGCTGTCGTCCCAGGGAAGGGGACGGGCTGTCCTAGAGGTGGCCCAAAGGTGTGCCAGGAAAGCCCACTGGTCGGTGGCGCATCAGGGTGGGTGAGAGCCCAATGGTACATAGGGGCAGACGGAGAGCCAGAAGGCAGGTAGCTGTCCTCAGCGCTGTCACCCTGGACAGGTACCTGGGCAGCCTACCACAGAGGTGGTCGAAAGGTGCTGAGGGTGCTTAGAGAAGCCAAAAGCTGGTAGGCCATTCAGAGTGCTGTCACCCCGGGCGGGTACAGTGGTTGGCTGCCCTAGAGGGGGTCAAAAGGTGTGTCAGTGTGGACCAAGCACTGGAAGGTGGATGGGGTGGACCGAAGGAGGGTAGGGGCGGGCTGCCTTAGAGTGGTCTGAAGGTGGAAGCGGTGGAGTCTTGCCGGGTCTGTATTGTCTGCATTTTTGTATGTAATAGTATTGTCTAATGTACAAATCTCATTGTTGATGTCTCTTCATATTTTTATGTGAAACTGGGATTTGAGGTTTGTCCTCATGTCCATGTAAACTGTTCGAACGGTTGCGTTTGGGGCCTGGCTTTGCAGCTCCTCTCCCTTGTAAAATTGCTGTATCTCATATGCGGCTGTAAATGTAACTGTTTGTTGTAAACAGCTTTTGTTATTTGTGGAATACAATAAACAGGATATTTAGTGGGACGGAGAGGTGCTTGCTGGGTCTGTATGGTCTTCACTTTTGTATTTAACGGTATTGTCTAATGTACAAATGTCATTGTCACTGTATTGTCATATGTGGAACTGGGATTTGAGGTTTGAGGTTTGTCCTCATCTCCCTGTAAAATGGTTGAACGGTAGGGTTTGGGGCCTAGCTTTGCTGCTCCTCTCCCTTGTAAAATTGCTGTCAGTTGCAAACAGCTGCAAATGCTTTTTATAAATTTTTGTAATTTTTTTATTAAAATAAAAAAAATAAACAGGAGATTCAGAGTCTCCTCAGTTTATGAGACTGACTCTGCGCTGGCTGGTGCGACAGTCAGTGTGTTCCTTTTAGTTTCTGTTTCCCCTCTTGAGGGGAGGAACCTGTTTCCTGAACTGACTGAATTACTTTGCCAGTTTGTTAACTGGCATTTCTTTTAGTGTGTACTTATTGTTTAACTCCTGATGCACATAATGTGTTTCAGGTGTAACTCAGTTCTCATTAGCGGATTGTTGTTTCAATGGCTGGTTACAGCCTGTGTGTTACTCTTTTCTACTTTTTGAGAAAAGGATAATGTTAATTTTTTGATATGGCTTAGCGTTGGACTCTCGTTTCCTTTGTTTTTTTGTATGTATCATCACTGTTTTTGGTGTTTGGACTGAGCCATTGTGGAAGACATATTTTACCACACGTGCTGTTCCTGTGGGGAGGCCTAGCCCTGGGACTGGGACTCTGAAGTTTAAACATCTGTGTTCTGGGAAGTGAGTACATACTCTATTCTGTTATCTAGGAGAAGACCTTGCCTTCAGGAGTGGAACAAAACCCCTGTGAGTTAACTGCACCTGCACAATATACTATGTTCAGTAAGTGGGCCTGGTTTTTCAAGGAATGGGCCATGACTCCAGGGAGACCGAACACCTGTGTGCTGTGGGGTGTGCATTTGCTGCCTTCAGCAGTGGACTCTGAAGTTTGGAGTGGATTCCATTTTGGACAATGCACCACAAAAACTGGGGTAGACTCTGTTCTTGAGAATGGACTCTACATTGAGAAGACTCGACAACTGTACTCTGTGCACCAGAAAGGACTTTGTGTTTTTTTGGTAATTAACTGTGTATTGTAGTGTTTGCTGGTTCTATCACCTGCACTGTCTTGTGTGTCCCTGGTACTGGCAGGCCTTACTGTGAGCTGGGAGGTTCATGGGTTGTCCTGAAAGCTGTCACCCCGAGAGCCGGAGCGTGGGTAGGCTGTACTGTGCATTTGAAGGTTGGTAGGCTGTCCCGAAAGCCAGAGTGGGTAGGCCATCCTGATGACAGTCGCCCCAAGAGCCAGATGGTGGCGAGGCCGTTCTGTGCGCTGTCTTCTCGAGAAGGGGTTATCGGGACGGGCTGTTCTTGAGATGTCCGGAAGGTGTGACAAGACGGCGCATGGTGAGAGCCCTGTAGGGGCAGGCCGAGAGCCAGAAGGCGGATAGCCGTCCTCAGCGTTATCACCCCGGGCAGGGTACAGGGGCGGGCTGCTCCAGAGGTGGTCGAAAGGTGCTGAGGGTGGTTAGTGAAGCCGGAAGATGGGTAGGCCGTCCTGACCGCTGTCATCCCGGGCGGGTACCGAGCAGGGCTGTCTTCGAGGAGTTCGAAAGGTGTGTCAGGGCGGACCGAGAACTGGAAGGAGCATGGGGAAAGCCGAGAGCCTGGAGGTACGTAGGGTGGGGTTGCCTTTGATTGGTCTGAAGGTGGGCGGGACAGGGTCCTTGCTGGGTCTGTATTGTATGCACTTTTTATGTAACTGGATTTTCCTTTTATGTGCAAATGTCATTGTCGCTGTCTTTTAGATGTGAAAGTGGGATTTGAGGTTTGTCCTCATCTCCCTGTAAACGTTTTGAACGGTAGGGTTTGGGTCTTGGCTTTGCTGCTCCTCTCCCCTTGTAAAACAGCTGTTGTATGCAGTTGTAAATGTTAACTGTTTTTTGTAAACTGTTTTGTAATTTGTTTAACAAAATGAAGAAAAAATACATGTGTTTCAGAGCTCTTCTCATTTTAGGGGACTGACTCTGTGCTGTCTGGGCACAGTGTGGTAATATTGCAGTTGATTTCTGCTCCATTTTGTGGTGGTGCGGAAACCTGATAAAAAAAATAAGCAGGATGCTCAGGATTTCAGTCCATTCTGGGAGGTCGCTCCGAGGAAACCAAACTATGCGATATCTGATGCATGCATATATCAAGGGTGAATTACTGATGGGTCCATGATCCAATTACTGGCGTTCTTTAAGCTGTTTCCTGATGTAAAACATCTTATTTTTTACGTTGCTTTTCAATCATAGAGTCATACCACAGAGTAACAGAAATTTCAGTCCAAATTGGCCATACCAACTGGGTTTCCCGAATTAAAGTAGTCCTATTTTCCGGCGAATCACCAGTTTCCCTCTGAACCTTTCCTGTCTGTATGCCCGCGTAAATATCTTTTAAACATTGTAACTCTTCCTGCATCCACAACTTTCTTTGGCTGCTCATTCCACATATGAACGACACTCTATATGATAAACCTGCCTCTTAGTTCTCTTTTAAATCTTTCTCCTTTCTCTTTAAAATTATGGTCTCCCGTTTTGAGCGAACCCTCCCCACAAAATCTGAGAGAAAGTACCTTAATTATTCGACTTACCCTTTGTACTGAGGATTTTAAAACCTCTATACCGCTACCCCTCAGTCTCTTACGCTGGAGAAAAAAATAGCCCCAGACTACTCAGCCTATCCTTATAACTCAACCTCTCCATACCTACAACATGCTGATAATTATCAACTAAAACCAAAGTAATGGTATTCCTTGGATCGCAGATGACCAGGACTGTACACCGTATTCCAAAACTAGACTCAACTACGTCCCTTACAAAATAAATATAACATCCAAATATCAGTTAACCGGGATATGACCTACAAAACATTCCAAACGCCTTCTTTACCAGCCTGCATACCTGCGACATAGCAAGAAAACAAATATGTAACTGAACCTTGAGATCTTTCTGTTTGACAGCACTACCCAGTGTTCTTCTATGAACTACAAAAGCCCTTCCCTTTTTCATCTTACAAAAATGCAACACCTGGTATTAATCTAAATTAAGTTCCATCCGTCGCTCCTCGGCCAAGTAACCCGGTTCAGCCCTTTCCAATCTTACATAACGCTCATGGTGTACGATAAGACCAATGCTGGTGCCATCTGCAAAATTCCAAACAATGCATCAAATGATGTTCTTTTCTCAGAGGATCATGAATATCGGGAGTTCTCTACCAAGAAAAGTTTGGAAGCTAGATCAGTGAATGTATTCTAAGCAGAGGTCGACAATATTTTGACATATCAAGGAGGTGAGGGCTTTGTGGAACTGGAACTGAAGAATTGTTGTGACTTGAGGCAGTGGAACCATGACCTAATCCAACAGCCATCAGGCTATTTCTGCTCCTGTTTCCATTGCCCTTATGTCATAGTGGAATTTATATGGATCATAGAAGTGTGAGGAAAATTCAACGTTTGGAGAAGATCAACATTTGAGAAGAAGGTCTTCGAAAGAAACGAAACACCATTTTCAATCTTGGAAATGTTAAAAGGCTAAGAACAGCAGAGGGCACCACTACAAGAAGAAAGCAGGGCGGACCACACTCAGAAATGGAAATTATGATGTCGGTAGGAGAAAGAAACTGTCGTAGACCGCTTGGAAGTTGCACGGTGGCTCAGTGGTAAACATTGCTGCCTTACAGCGCCATGCATCCGGATTCATCCCATTTCGGGTGACAGTCTGTGTGGAGGTTGAATGCACACCCCTCCAGGTGCTCCGGATTCCGCCTTAGGACCAAAGAAGTACAGGATAGGTTGTATGGCCATAAAAGGTCATCCGATCATATCTGAGAATGTACAGTTGGCTTTGCTATGTGAAATTCAAATGTACGGGAATATGTTTGGCATGGGTTGAATTCTGTGTTAGATATTCTGAGGAGGATTGGTGTAGACTCAATGGGCCGAATGGGCTGCTTCCACACCATTGGTATTCTATGATTCTGTGGACTGTAGTTTCGAAACAATATTCAGGAGTATGAATGTACTGAAATGGCAGACCTGACGATAAACAAAGATCGTTCTCATAGAATACGTTGCGCTGTTGGTCTACTTTGATAGGAGAACATATATTTGATAAAATGATGATGATAATTTGCGTAAATGAACTATATCTCTCTCTCCGAGGAGTAAAACAGGAATACATTTAACTCAGTATCAATAAATTTCAATAAAGTTTGTAGATGGGCAAATTAACTCGTCCCAGCCATCACGCTGTGTAATTATTTATTTAACAAGGAGAAAGTGAGGGCTGCAAATACTGCAGATCAGAATCGAGAGTGTGGTGCTGGAAAAGCACAGCATGTCAGGTAGCACCTGAGGAGCAAGAGAATCATCGCTTTGGTTCAGATCCCTTCATCAGGAGTTCGGTTTATACAAGTTCAGAACCAATGGCTGCAGTCATTATATGGGCAGAACACGGTGCTGCTAATCTGATGTTTCGGAATTGAAGTCACTTCACATTGCTGTGTTTTATAATGTATGGCACTTTGCTACATCTTGCGCAAATCATTGCCCTTTGATAAACAATCAAAAAACAAAAAAATGGACATAGAACCAGGAAGCAGAAAATATACCTTCCAATATTAACAAATGCTGGAAAATGATTGCAATTATCAGGAAAGGACAAACACATCGTGAACTAACTGGATCATGTAACCAACTCACATACGGAATAAATGTGAAAGTTCCATGAACACATTAGTTTCAGGCACTCATTGCTGGACATTTAACACCTTACATAAGATATTGTGAGCAGATTTAGGCGCCCTTTCTACGGAATGATGTGTTGAACTTGGAGGGAGCTCAGAGGAGATTCACAGGAATAGTTTTGAAGATGTGGAGTTTGGCATACAAGGAGTGTTTCAGGACTCTTGTCCTGTATGCTGTGGGGTTTATAAATATAACGGGGAATCTGACTCAAACGTACACTCCGCTAACAGACCTGGATTGAATGGACATGGAGAAGGAGTTTCCATAATAGGACTGAGCTGGATCCAAGGGGACAGGATCAGGGTGAAAGCCTTAAGAACTGAGATTAGGAATAATTTGTTCAGCGAGAATATAGTAATCTGTGGAAGTCATTGCCACAGGAAGGCTGTGGAGAAATAAATAGTTTGTTGATGAATGAGGAAATCAAAGGATGCATGAAGAAAGCAGCTGAATGGACTTAGGAATTATATCAGCCACGACTGAATAGTGGAGCAGATTTGCCGTGCCATACCGCCCCATTCTGTTGCTATTCCTAATGTTCTTCTGATGTTATGGACAAGTAGAAAACAATTTTTGATTCTCACGAGTGTCAAGCAATTACCGTCTTCAACAAATCAGATTTTAACCAAAGGTCTTTGATATTCTTACATTGCCATCATGTAATCCACCAGTATCCACATCCTGGAGATTAACCATGACCCAAACCATCTCTGGCTGAGCCATGTAAGTATTCTGACGGCAAGAGCAAGTCAGAGGTTAGGAATCCTTCTGTGAAACAGACGTTTCCTTACTCCATGAAGCCTGATCACCGCCAACAAGGCACATGTCAGTAGTATGAGGTAATAATCTACACTTGCCCCGATGGGTATAGCTCCAACAACACTAAAGAAACTCAACACCATCCAGGAGCAGGGAAAATTCTGAAGGAGATTCATACCAGAATTGCAATCTTAACATTTTTTTTATCTCTATACATCGAAAGTGACAGATCTGGTAAGTATATCCAACATTTTCTTTGGTTATTATAAATGTCCAACATCTGTAGTAGTTTTCGTTTATTCCACGATATATCAGCCCACTTGATTGCCAACAAATCAACAAACGTCCAGTCTGTCCCCCTCCCACACTGTCGCTCATAACACAAGGGTGTACTAACAATTAACATCGCAGCAACTCACCAAGGTTCACAAGACAGTTCTCTCTCAACCTCACAGCCACTACTGTCTAGAATCATGGGAATGACACCACTTGCAAAAGTGCTTGTAGACACTCAATATCCTCGCTTGGGAACCCATCACCATTCTGTCAGTATTGTTGAATCAGTTAAAAAAAGTTATTTTGACAGCTCCATGGAGAGGAAAGGTTTCGGAGGATATTGGTCAAATGCAGGAAAATGGTTTTATTTCAGTTCATAAAATTGGTAAGCATGGAAGATTTGGGCCGAAGCGTCTATTTCCGTGCTTCGTGACTCAATTTGGATGATATAACACCAAATGGTCTGCAAATGCTTTAGAAGGAAGCTCACAACCGCCTTCTGAAGTGTAACTTGGGATGGGGAATAAATGCTAAATCAGCATGCCCTGAATACTAAATACAGCGTAAAACATTGTTTTAATAAAAAGCCCTGCTTCATCAGACGGAAGGAAAGACAATAAAAATGGACTACTCGTGAAATCAGTAAGAACACAAAGATGGGAAATAACCAAAGGCAGGGAAAGTTTGTCAAATTTCAATAAAGATTGAGAGAGGTAAGTAGGTTTTACACAAACATAAAAACCACAAAAACTCCGGATACTGTAAATCAGAATCAAAATACAAGGTGTTGGAGAAGTTCTATGAAAGGGTTACATTCCTGAAATGTTATTTCTAATTGCACTTCTCAGGTGCTGGCAGACTTGCTGATCAGTTCCAGAACTTTCTGTTTTTGATTACACAAACATAACTGGATTTAATTACTTACCAATAACGCCAACAGCTGCAAGTATTGGGTAGTATATACGTGCTATCTGTAAGATTGCTGAGTATTTCATTCTGCACCCAGTCAGGTCTGTCTGTATCTGTGGAGTCAATAATTCTGACCACCAAAATATAATAATATTGTTAGCACAACCTCTTTTTATTTGGCAATTAAATGTCCAGTGAGACATTAAATCTTTTTGAATCACTGATTGCATTAGTTGCAGTCGTATGAATAAGCAGGAAATTAACCATTTCCCTCTGAGAATTATTGCAGAATAGAATCTGTTTTTAAAAATGTATAACCACTACGCTCTTGAGAATTTCAATTTGATTTGATTGTCGTGCGCACTCAAGTGCAGAAGTGCATGAGTACAGTGAAAAGTGTAAACTGCCACCATTTCTGGGGGCATCTTAGGTACAAAGGTACCACATACGACATCATGTACATAGTAGAAAAACAAAGGTACATTTAAAATAATAATATTGAAATATTTTCTACAGACAGAACAAATCGCTCCAGTTTTCAGTAAACTATTCTGTATCATACTGAGATTCAATGCTTTCCTTCATTATCGCCTTTTACATAAAAGAAAAAAATGCCAGGGCAGGTTTGCTCGTGAATGAGAATCCCACACGGATTGCGACTCCGGCCACTTCCTTTCTGATGAAAGAACGAAGCTATGCATTTCTGAGTGGAGATTCCATTCAGGATTACCCTCAGGAATGTGGAAATTGTACTTCCATTTTGACAGATCATTCCTGGCTACAACTGTCTTGTAAATGCATAAAGTCAGTATAATTTAAAAGTACTGTAATAGTAAGCTGCTCGGTGGGGAATGATGGCGCGCATCATTTTAATCGAATGTAATATGGTTCGGGTGCCAATGTTCCTGGTATGTAGGGTGCCGACTGCTGATGAGTTTGAATACAATCTAGAATGTGTGTAGTGTATTGATTGAGTTCGCTGATTGGTGCTGTTAACCTGATCCGATCCCTGATCGACAGATACAATTAAAAGTTTCAGGGGATCTGTTCATTCTGAGAGCTGGTTCTGAGGAAAGTGATCCAGTGTCAAGTACTTTACACGCTAAAGCAAAAGTGACTTGATTACTGGATACTGACGTCGATGGAAGTATTTCGTTGACGTTGGGATTGAGATTCGTGATGTATTCATGCAAAAGCATCTACTCGCTGAAATACGACTGGACTTGAACCAGGTATTTCAAATGTGGTAAGTGGAACATATCAGTGGACAGTCTTCCCAGACAAACTGGGCTTTGGGAATAGCCCTTGAGTGACGCAATTGCATCTGCTCAGGACATGTCGTGAGCAGATGGACACCTGGTCAGCTCACAACAAAACCCCAAAACAAAGCCAAAACTTGGCCAAACCATAAACACTTCCAGCATGATCAGAGCCAGCAAGCCATTCTAGTTGCTGCTGGAATGTGTATTTGTGACAATGAAAGAGTCCAACTCGCCTTGAATGAGTAAGAGAACCCGTAGTCCGTTATCCAAGAGACTGCACAGCCTGGAAAACCTATCTAGAGCTGCCTTGGAAGTTGAATTGCTTAGCAGCATCCAAATCAGAAGCAATCGAAATAAACATCCAGTGGTCCTAACTTCGTTGGTCATGAAGTGCTTGGAAAAGCTGGTAATGGCATTAATCAGCTCCAGCCTCCCCACTACTCTTGACCCACTCCAATTTGAATGTCAGACCAAAAGATCCACCTCAGTTGCCATATAACTTGCCATTCAATCCTCCTTAGAACATCTTGTCACCAGAACAGCTCCGTAAGAAACCTATTCATTGACTGCACTGTTATCCCATGATTACCTAAAGTAGTGATCTCAGACTAAGCCCCAATTACTGCAAATGGATCTTCAGTTTCCTGACCCACAGGCTACAATCAGTAGACTGGGGACAATACTTCACCCTCACAAAACTTAGACTGGAGCTTCCCAGGGGTACGTACTCAGCCCCCTACTGTACTCATTGTATTTCCATGACTGCGTCGCTCAATACCAGACTAATGCCATTTCCGAGTTTGTTGATGACGTCACCATAGTCGATCGACTCTCAGTTGGTGTCGAAACTGACTGCAGACTGGAGGAAGAAGATTTGGAAAAATTGCGCACTGAGAACAATTAAGCTCTCAACACCGGCAAATCAAAGGAACCCATTATTGACCTTTGGCGGTGTGTTATTCATATCCCCCTGCACATGAACAGCACTGTGCTGGAACAAGTGGAGAGTGTCAAGCTCCTGGGAGTGGTAATCAACAACAAGCTTTCTTGGACTCAATGTGACGCACGAGTTACAAAGGCTCAACAGCATCTATTCTTCCTCAGGCATCTGAGAAACTTTTGCATGACGGTGAACAGTCTTGCTAACTCTCTAGGGGTGCGCTTTCAAGACCATTCTGTCTGGATGTATCACTACTTGAAATGGCAATTATACCATTCAAGATCAGAAACGGTTGCAGAGAGTGATCAACCCTGCCCGAAAAATCACACAGGCCAACCTTCCATCTCCACTTTTCATCGATTGGCCCGTAGTCAAATAAAGGCTGCCAGCATTCTCACAGATCCAGCCTACTTGGCAATACTTTTCCACAACCTCCACCATCTGGGAGAAGGTAAACAAACCAGAACACTCGCACCAGTTGGTTTGTAAAAGTTTCTATCCTATGTTGTGATATACTGAATGGACTCAAAATCTCTTAACATTCGCATAACTCTGTTTGTGTTTTTGCTGCTGTTAACTCATTATTTAATGAACTATGCTACTTAACTATGTGATATGCCTGTGGCTCGCAAGACAAAGCATTTCACTGTGCCTTGTCACACGTGACAAAAATTCAGTTGAACGCAATTCTGTTCAAAACGTTGAAGTCGAAGTTACAAGAGAAAGAGCACGTGCACATTCCCGGACTTGGTGGGAGAGTAGTTTCATCATTTGAACGAGGACCAGGTTTGATCACACTGACTGTCAGATCCTTGACTGGGACTGTAAACCTGGGCCAACCACGGAGTTAAACAGGAGATGGTCTCTGCTGAATGCCTGTCCATCTTATGCAGTGATGTTCGAGGCCGTGTGTCCTTGGAGAGGGAACATGTGGTGTCCACCAATACTCTTGATGCCTTTGGGAGAGTTTGTCACAATGGGGAATAGAGTGTTTAATTTCCCCCTCCAAAGTCATTTTCATTTCTTCCTTCCCCTTCCCTTCCCATTCACGTTATTTTCTCATGCACACCTTACCCCTTTTGGGCATTGCTTGTTAATGACTACCTGGATACATGGGTGCTTTTCCTGCTGGTACAATTATAGCATGGACTTCTTTTGCAATGATGTGTTTTTTCTGAGTCTATACATACTTACACAGTCACAGAGACACGAGTGATGTGGGAGAAATATAAGCGATACTGCTGTGCAGTGGTCATGTCGGGGATCAATAAAAGAGAAAGGGAAATAAGGAAAACAAGAGGGTCTTCTCACTGTCAGCACAGGCTTTGAGCTGGTGGTTTGAAGCCCATGGACTGTTTCTTGTAAATAACAAATAACATGGTAAAGGGAGACCGTTCTCTGTTAAGTGATTTCAGTTTTAAATGAATGCATTCATTTGCTATGAAAGAGAAGTTATTGCAACTCTGAATCGGCATAAAAGAAAACAATCATTTGTGTGTTGGCAGATTGTGTCTGCTGGGTGACACAGGAAATGGACCAAAATGCACAATTGTTTTTATTTGGTTACATGAGCACACATTACCGGGTCAAGTTCCTTGCTTTGTGCAATGACGCAGGCATTGGGTCTGTGCGAGCATTGGTAGCCTGCCCGTTGAAGGTGGAGCAGCGCTGCTTCTTGTCAACAGCTTGTAGCCTGACCCACGTGCGCTGAGGGAGAGAATTTAAGGAGTCTGACTGAGTCATTGTGAATGAACAGCAATATACTTCAAACTCAAAACGGTGAGTGAATTTGCGGGAAACGTGTATGGTATGGTGTTGTCATGTATCTCAGCCCTTGTCTGGATGGAAGTGATCACGTGTTGGAAGGTCCTGTCTCAGGATCTGTGGTGAATTTCTGCTGGAACACAATGCTGATATTGTGCATTGGTGGTTGAGGGACTGGATGATTGTGGATATTGATACAATCAAGTGTATCGCTTTGTCCTTGGAGAGTGTCAAGACGTTTCTTTATAATTGGTGTCAGTGCTCAGTTTCCCTTTAACAGTAAATATTCCTGCTGATTCTCAATGTTCAGGTAACTGCTCAGATATGTTCGTGTATGTGTGATGTGTTGTGCAACATCATTAGGACGGGGCTTTCCTGATGAAGGGCTTATGCCCGAAACGTCGAATTTCCTGTTCCTTGTTTGCTGTCTGACCTGCTGCGCTTTAAGCAGCAACACATTTTCAGCTCTGATCTCCGGCATCTGCAGACCTCACTTTTTCCTCCATTGCCCAGAACTGCACTGTTTCAGTCACACGAGCCTTTTTCCAATTCATCTAGAGATTGAAAATGGACAGCGTCCGCAGAGTCTCCATGTAAAAAATAACAACAAACATTTGTATAAGTGATGGGAAGTATGTACTCAACACTGCCCTCACACTGATGGTTACATTTTGGTCCAGCTGCATCAAGCTGTGCAAACAAAAAGTGTCACTATGTACTGAGGTTCTAACTGGCCCCAGTTTTGTGAAGGATGGTGCTGGCCTCGTTGCCATAGAACACTCCAGGTAGTTGGACCATTCGTTATCACGTGTCCGTCATGGGAACACTTGCAAAGAGAAATACCTTTGACCACCAGTCCATCCGGAATTTGGTAGCACGCAATGTCCCTGAGACACTGCAGGGAAAGGAGAGTGAGGATCCTGTCACATGGTGCTCTGAACAGAATATCCAAGTCCTTTGGCAGAATTCCGGTAAAAATGGCCCTGTGAAGTATGCATCAAGGTATCCCTTCACTGGGGGTGAGAAAGGCACTATCTGAGAGACCCTTCATCTGCACTTGGTCTGTCCGTACCTCCACACGCTGCCTTAAGACAGTGCATGGGGTGGGATAAGCAGACTGTCACACGTTCCCTGCTATGATGTGCCTTTGTAATGGACGTCTGGAGGAAAATACAATGGTTTTTGTAGAGGGATATCCCAACCATCTCGGTGACAGAGGACGCCGTGCTCTACGGTCTGTTCCCCAGGACATACGTCGAGACAAATATCTGGTGCACCTAAAACAAATCCGCTCGGTGAAAGATGCTGATACATTTGCAGAGTATTTAATTTAAAACTGGTGTGATCACATGAAGGTTACAACTTCATCACGTTGCTTTTTGCTATAATTGGAAATCACAGAATTGACTCCCTTCTTTAATAATATATATATATACACTTTGGACTGAGGCAATAAAGGACAATTGTGATCACGTTAACAAATTGTTAGTTGTATTCTGGCAAGATTAAAGCTGTTTCTTTGTTTTTCAAATTATTATCAGTATTGAAATAAAACTGGTAAATGCCCATTCCTTTTCTGTTGGCAGTCAGTTATTGCCCCTTTCTTCATTTTTCTTTTAGTGTCAGTCTGTGCTTCATTTTCTTAACTCTCTCTTCCTTTCTGTTTCTCTCTGTGCACTAGTGCCTCATTTTTCTAGCTGTCTCTTTGTCTCACTCTCTTTTCTCTTGCGAATCTATTTTTCTCTACCTGACTCTGTGTATTTGGATTTTAACCCCTGTCTCTCTTTGTCGCTCCAAATTTCTCTGTCTTTGTGTTACAGAGTGATTTGGCACGAAAACAGACCCTTCAGTTCAATCAGTCATTGTGAAGTATAATCCAAACTAAAATAGTCCCATGCGCCTACACATGGTCGATATCCTTCCAAGCATTTCTTATTCATGTATTTATTTAATTGCCTTTTAAAAATAGCAACCAAGGACCTACGTTTAGCTGCAGAAGTCTTGTTTTTATTCCCAAATGTAACACTTTACATTTATCCAGATTTAACTCTAATTTCCACTACCCAGCCCATTGACCTAATTCATCACGATCTGTTTGTAATCTTCGATAACTGTCTTCACTGTCATTATACCACCAATCATAGTGTCATTCGGAAACTATGAACCAAACCTTCCAAAGCAAATCATTTATGTAAATGACAAATGAAAACTGGACTCGACACTGACCCCTTTGGAACGTCACTGATCTACAGGTTTCCAGTTCCCATCCTTTTCTGTCTCTTTCTCTCTCATTCTGTGTATCTGTGATTTTAATCATATCTTTATCTGTCTCCATCTCCATCTCTTTCTGTGTTCTCCCTCCGTCTTTCTCTTTCACTCTCTTTCCATCTTTTCTCTCTCTATCTGACCATCTCTGTCTCGTCTTGTATTTTTTTCTCTGTCTCTCCCTGTGTAATTCTCTGTATATCTGCATCTATCACTTTTTCCCTGCCTCAGTCTATTATTCTTGGTTGTTGTGCCTCTGACACAGAAACTGTCTCTTTAACTTTAACTGTCCACTCGTTCAGTCAACCTGTAGAATGCGTGACGGGGACTGCAACGTCATAAAATGCAAATTATGTATCTCGAACTTAATTGTATAAAGTTGGCCTCACAGTGATAGGAAAAAGGACTAGGTGGATCTCATTTACAATAAGATCGTTGTTTTGTGTTGTTAACCTGGGCCAATGTGAGAGCCCTTGCTGACAGAGATAAACACGAGGTTCAGAGAGTCTCCTCATTCTAAGCACTAATTCGCAGATGGCTGTTTACGTCACTGTTGGGATATTGCGTGCAATTCTGGTCTCCTTCCTATTGGAAAGATGTTGCGAAACTTGAAAGGGTTCAGAGAAACTTACAAAGATGTTGCTGGGTTGGAGGATTTGAGCTATTGGGAGAGACTGAACAGGCTGAGACTGTTTTCCCTGGAGCGTCGGAGGCTGAGGGGTGACCTTATAAAGGTCTACAAAATTATGAGGCACATGGATTGCGCAAATAGGCAAAGTCTTTTCACTAGGGTAGGGGAGTCCAGAACTAGAGGACATAGGTTTCGGGTAAGAGGGGAAATGTATAAAAGAGACCGAAGCAGCAACTTTTTCACCCAGAGGGTGGTGCGTGTATGGAATCAGCTGCCAGAGTAAGTGATGGAGGCTGGTACAATTGCAACATTTAAAAGGCATTTGGATGGGTATATGAACGTAAAGGGTTTGGAGGGATATGGAAGGGGTGGGGCGTGGTTGGAGGGAGTAGATTGGGTTGGGATATCTGGTCGGCATGGACGGGTTGGACTGAAGGGTCTGTTTCCATGCTGTACATCTCTATGACTCTAAGGGCAGAATCCATGTGCTATGTCCATCTCAATAAAGGGTGACTTGGTGATGGGATTGCGGACTCCGTGCAGTTATTCAGTGGCAACTCCGAAAGTGGCAACAGTCAAATTTTAATTGGGTAGGTATTTGTGGTATTGTACTCCTATTTGGGAAGTTTGACCTGTTCGATCCTATTGTTAAATCCTGGGATGCGGAAAGAATGCATTCTTTTTTGCAGGCAAAAGAAAGGCAACGAGTAACCCTGATCGATGCAGGCCAGCAGAACTTTCAGTTATTAGGAGCCTAATATTCTGAGATACATCAGATGCCAAAAACTTTCAAGGTGTGATGCATTTAGTTCAGGAATATTACGACACCAAGCATTCTCTAATTCAAGCTCACTGTCAGTATTATTCAACTCTTTGAGAACCACAGAAATTGTAATCAGGAGTTTTCGTGTTTAAGACGACCAACCGAGACTCGTGACATTGGGTGAACCCTGAATGAGACTTTTCGGTTTGTGGGATTCTTGGCGTGACCAGGCAGAGTCCCTCCAAACTGAAGACTAACTTGACTTCAAACTGACATTACAAATGACTTTGTCAATAGAACATGTGGTCAATAGAAAATACTTCTTTTAATACTAACATGTAATTGGAAATTATTGCAATCATCACAAATAAACGAACTTAGAGAGAACTATGTGGGAAGGGTGACTCACCAACTTATGCAATAAAATTAAAAGTCTCATGTACTCTTTAGTTTCATGTACTCATGAGCAGATACGTAATGCCTTACACAACATTTCGTGAGCAGTTCTTGGCCCCCGTGTCTAAGGAAGGATGCAATGAACTTGAAGAAGGCTCAGAGGAGGTTTATAAGAATGTTTTTTGCTACGAAGGGTTTGCTTAGAAGGAACGGCTGAGGACTCTGTCTATGCACGCAATATGGTTTAGAAATATGAAAGGCAGTCTGTTTGAAACTTACAGAATTTTGAGAGACAAGGATAGAGTTAACGTAGAGAAGATGTTTCCTATAATAGGACGCACCAGGGCCTGAGGCACAACCTTGGGTTGAAAGAATGTCACTTTGAAGCTGAGACAAGGAACAACTTCTTCAGCCAGAGGATGGTGAATCTGTGGAATTAGTTGCCACAGAAAGGCTCTGGAGACAAAGTCACGAAGTGTATTGAAGAAACAGATAGTTGTTGATGAACTATCAAGGATTACAATTAGAAAGCTAGAAAATGGCGTTAAGAAACATGTCAGCCATGACTGAATGCCGGAGCACATTCATTGGGCCCCATGGTCTACTTCTGCTCCTATGTCTAATCTTACGGACAAGTAGTGAATGACTTTTGATGCACAAAGGTGTCAGGCAATAACCATCTTCAACTCTTTAGGGAAAGACCGAAGGAGAAATCAGAGGCTGGAAACGGAAGGAAACATTAACCCAGGAGAGTCTGCAGAATCAACAGCACTGCACGTACTGATTGTTTAACCTGATTGGCCTTTTGCCATTTGAGGACTTTAAACAATCTGTACACCAATTCTCACACCTAGATAAATATCCAATCCCTCATTACAGAGGAGAGCATTTTATCACGGAGAGCAAGAGGGATTATCCCGAGTAAAGTAGTCCAAATGATAGTGGTTGAATACCAGGAAGGTTATACAGGGGACTCCAAAATGTAGATGTTGGAGTGAAGTTATGTCTGATGGTCAGGATCGGATGCCAACATGGCATTTGGTTGTACAGTGCACAGTGCTCATTTGGATAAACATTATTTGCTGCAGATGCCCTTAACCCTACCCCACACCCATACTCCTGCAAACGGCCGGGTAAGCCGTTGATTAGATTACACATGGAATATACCGGTCCTTTCATGAGCTCAATGTTCTTGGTTATTGTGGGTGTCCATTGAAAGTGGTTGGAACTGGATAGAATTCATTTGGCAAACTCCGTGATGATGATTTTGTGGCTGTGAACATCATCCATGATACACTGACTGCTGGAAATAGTGGTCACAGGCAATAGCATGTCATTTTCCAGCAGTGTTTTTCAGTTTGTCCTGACCTCAAGTATTATTCAGAATGTTCAGACAGCTCCATGCCAT
Organism: Hemiscyllium ocellatum; assembly: GCF_020745735.1. Lineage (NCBI taxonomy): Eukaryota > Metazoa > Chordata > Chondrichthyes > Orectolobiformes > Hemiscylliidae > Hemiscyllium > Hemiscyllium ocellatum. The sequence goes on along the minus strand of NC_083440.1, from coordinate 12,854,078 downwards.
CCACCATCCAATGGTCTAGTCAAAAGAGCAGTTCAAGCATTAAAGGCAGGTTTCAAGACACAGCCAACAGCTTCACTCGATACCAAACTGTCCCGGGTCCTGTTCGATTATTGGACCATCCCTCACAAAACAACAGAGCTAGCTCCAACAGAGTTGTTAATGGGGAGAAGATGCTGCACCAAGGTTAAACCTGATATTCCCAGACCTTGGAGAGGGTGAAACAGCATCAGGAACATCAATATCAGATAAATGTCTCCTCTAATCGAGAGAGACATTTCACTTGAGGAAACGAAGGTTGGTGTCAAAACAACATATATGTGGGTGCATGGGTAATTGACAAGGCTATTGTGAAGTTTGATTCTAAAACTTACATGGTTTCGTTAGTGAAGCGTCCCTGAACAAGAAGTTAGATCGTATGAAAGCTGCTCCGTTGCACACTGGGCTGGAGCAATGCATATCTGCCTCCTTAGAACAGCCAGATAGTCTAACAGAAACCGTGGGCTCTTCCCTCTGCTCAGCGAAGAAGGCACCTTCCAGTCTGAGTTGGATGCAGCCTCAAAACCGTTACCAACAAAAAAGAGGAGGAAAGTCTCCCGTGACACTCTGGGGGTAAGAGACTGGTTACGGTCCAGTACACATCACCCCATGGCCGGTTCAGAGTCAGAGAAACACAACCTCGGGAAAAAGTATGCCAGGGAAGCTGCAAGAGAAAGAACAGGCGTGCATCCCTGACATGGTTGGGGAGTAATGTCGTCATTGGAACAATGCCCAGATGGATCACTGACTATGTGAGCCTTGACTGGGGCAGTTATCCTGGTCTATTCAGGGAGCACTGGCTGACAGAGTTAACCAGGAGCTGCTCTCTACCGTGTGCATGTTCCTCTTCTGCAGTGGTGTCCGAGGGTGGGTGTCGTCGGAGAGGGAGCATGGAGTGTTTCAATGCCTTTAGGGAGAATTGTTCCCTAAAGAGTACAATAAGGGAGAGAGGGCTTGATTCCCACTCCAACCCCATCTTCATTTCATCTTTCACCTTTCCTTCTTCTTCACTTCCCGTTCACAGTTGGCCTTGCTTGTTAATGATGTCTTGTCCACATAGATGATTTTCCTGATCGTTGAATTATAGCATGACCAACAATACCATTAAAGAGGAAATTCCAGAATATGAACCGAGTGTCAATGAAGCAACATGGATTATTTCCCAGGCGAGATGATGAGCGATTTGGAGGGGAACGTGTCGGGAGTGGTGTTCCCATGTATCTGCTACCTTTGTCTGGATTGACGTTGTCACGTTTTGGAGGGTACAGACTCAGGATCTTTGGTGACTTTCTGCAGTGCATCTTGTAACTGGTACACACTGCAGTTATTGGGTGTTAGTGCTGAATGGCCAGGATGTTTGTGAATGCAGATGTAATCAAGTGGATTACTTTTTCCTGGATGTATAAATAATCACGAGTCACAATTTTAGACAGGAACTGAAATCTAAACTTGTATTTTATAGCAGTTTAAACAAAACAAAATGCATGGTACACACAAAGAAGGAGGTTCAGGAATGTAGATAATGTGATTGTTTCAATGATGGATAGTGCAATCCAACAATGAGAACAACTGAATAAGTTGTTTTTGGAGGCATAGACAGAGACTAAATGTGGGTCGAGAGCGTAGTGCTGGAAAAACACGGCAGGTCAGGTAGTATCCGAGGAGAAGGAGCACATCCATTCCGGATGAAGCGCTGATGCCCAAAATGTCGATTATCCTGCACCTCGACGCTGCCTGATGTGCGGTGCTTTTTCCAGTTGATACTGTCGACTCTGATCTCCAGAATCTGCACTGGTCACTTCTCGTAAGGGACTAAACGTGATTTGTGGAAAATAGTTTTGAATGTTACATATTCTCATCGCAACTGCAAATAATGCCACTAAAATCAAATATCAGAACGCCAGTAGCTTGGAAGTTTTTATGTTTAATGTTTGCATTTTGTTGCCACAGTAGTCAGTCATTGAACATATTTACACAACCTTTCCACTGAACTTTTAACAGAAGAACGTAAGTTTATTCATTACGGAAAGCAATGATTTAAATACTTTTCAAATTGAAGCAGTTTTTCAAATGAAAGGCAAAATCAAAGACTCTTCCCTTTGACCAGCAAAATCCTTGACAGATACTATGTCTGAACGACATGTTTTAAACACAAATTGGCATTTTTTTGCTCAACTGATCATTTCCAATTCTGAGGACATGGAGTTCTTTTCAGTTAATGAAGCCTGGGAAATTTCACAAGTTATTTCAACTTGGAGATCCTGTAGGAACACTGGAAATCCATCTTCAAGTACAAGTTAGGATTGCATGCTTATTAGCACAAATTAATAATTTGAGTAAATGAATATTTTACTCCATTGATAAATTCCTCTCTGAATTTAGTTTGTGTTAGAGCGTATATGCAAGCGTTGGTGCACGAACTCAAAAGCTGTAGCATGAATCCAATTTCTTGAAAGACAAATATTGCATCATTCAATGTCTTGTCTTTATAATTATAGTTTACTATTTGCCAGTTGAAAGAGTGTACGACATATGTCATCCACAACAGTATAAAATTAGCAGACATTGCAAAGAGCAAGATGATGGATTTTCTCCTATTTACCACCTCAGGATCGGTACTATTCTGTCCATTTCCGTGGATCTGGAGGCGGCAGCGGATGCGGTTAGACGTCATAATATTCCTGACAGTCAGAGCATTGAATATTAAAATCAATACAATTGGAAGTAATGGTGTAATTATACTGTCAAACCATTCGTACACATTCCAGAATAATGATGTATAATAGGCTGATTTAAAGATGCAAAACCATGGTATATTGTCAATAACAAACGAAGGAATAAATGCAAAAAACCAAGCACTTGATTTCAAACAGCTGACCAAACTAACAGTTACTATAACCACAAATGCTGTTCTCGCATTGCAATATCTTGCTCTGAGGTTCTGGCAACAAATTGCTACAAACCGATCAAATGTGAAAGCAACTGTGAACCACACTGAACAGTCTCGGGTTGCAATGAACATTGAAATTCTCAAGGTGCACACAGGAGTGATGGATAAAAAGTAACTGGGAAATAAAGATTGTTAATTCGGTGCAGTAAGACATTAAAGAAGACGAGAAGCAGGTCTGCTGTAGACATTGCCAACAAATAGCGAGTGATGCATTTGGAGAGCCCACAATTGCCTCGATTCAGAATCACAATTCCCACCAAGTTAACTGTAAGAAAAATGAAAAAATACACACTTCTTCACGAATAGAATCACAGCGAAGTCATCAACATAATATATCTGAAAAATCAGACCAATTGCCTCAGATTAATATGTTAACTCAATTACACGATGCACAGTGAAAAGGTACACTGCAATTACAGACTCAAGCAAACCAGAATGAAATAAAGATATGCTGGGAATAAAATAGAGAAGCAGAGTAAATCAACAAATAAGGGAGAATAAGAACCATAAAAGAAAAAAAATGAAATATCTTAATGCAAATAGGTCATGCTAATAGACTCACTGAAATATTTAGCAGATTTTTCATAATTGCTAAACTGTTAATGTAAGAAAAAAATCAAATCAAAATGTTAAAGATATTTTCCATCCATGGACCTGATCAGGAACTGAGTATGAACAATCACAACAGCATACATTTTATACAGTTGAACTGAAATGGTTAAATATGAAGACGGAATTCTTGGACTGATGTATCACTGAATTAGGTCCCATGCTTTTTCATGTATGCTAGTCAAAAATCTATAGGTTCTGTTAATGAGGGGAGGTAGACCTCAGAGTTGAGGAGGTATAGGAGCATGTGAGAATCATTAGGGAACTTAGTGAATGTGGTACTTTATCATAACAGTAACACTGTAATTCGAAAGTGTGATTAGAGTCCGCTTGATTAGCATCACATCCACCAAACTATCCACCTCATCTACCACCAAAACGCAGGGCCATCCGTGTGTACTATCTTCAAACGTCGCTGCAGAAATTCACCAAGGTTTGACATAATGCAGTAGCCACACTCAGATTCCATACTCAAGGACAGGGTGTCTGATACACGGTAACAAGTTCCCTTGAAGACACCCACCATCCTGACTTGGAAATGCATCACCTTTTCTTCACTATTGTTGGGTCACAATCATGAGCTCCTTCCCAGGGTACTGTGGGTAACCCCACAGCAAGCAGCACAGCGGTTCAAGAAGGTGCCACCATCTTCTCAAGGGGCAACTAGGATTAGGTAACAAATACAAATCTGGCTGCTCACATCCCATTCATGAATGAAAAAAATGATCAGTCAGAATTCAAAATCCATTCGAACATACCAATTACTGTTCAGATCACTTCTGTCTACAAGGTCAAATTTCGTCGAGTGATATGGACTCTGCTATTGGGAAAGAATGACGAAATGAATCACTCAGCATCCCGCGTGTTTAATATGTGACACTGATGTGAGGAAACATCTGGTGTTCAGGAAGCTTCTTCACTGAACAAAGGAAAGGCATATAAGTTTATCCATTCATTTCATCCCACCATTATAGAATAATCATGTTAGTAATTTCGAACATGCACACCTTATCCAATTACTTATGTGGCTGTCAGGTCACTGATGGAAAGCGTTGTAGTCAGCCTTTGGTCTTCTATGAAGACATGATGTTTCCCAGACGCACCTATCTCTATCCTTGGAGCTTTTGCCGTCAGTACTATATAGAACCACATTTCAATATTGGTGGCACAGTAGTTAGCCCTGTTGCCTCACAGAGCCATAGACCCGGGTTCAATATTCACCTCAGGCAACTGTCTGTGTGGAGTTGCACATTCTCCCTGTGTCTGCGTGGGTTTCTGTCGGGTGGTCTGGTTTCCTCAGTCTGTCGAAAAATGTGCAGGTTAGGTGAATTGACCATGTTTAATTGCCCGAGTGTGAGCTGAAGGGATTAATGTAGGGGAACAGGTCTGGGTGGGTTGCTCTTCGGAGGGTCAGTGTGGACTTGTTCGGCCGAAGGGCCTATTTGCACACTGTAAGTAATCTAATATAACACTGCTGACGTCAGTACCTGCATTTCTATCCTACCTGCAACAGTATGAGATTCGTCCTTTACTATCCACAGGATTTTTAGTGGAAGCTCTTTAATGCTTATTAAGTTTTTACGGTTATGTGCATATCTATTGAAACACTGTAACTGATTCATAACATATAACTGTGAACATCTGGAAATCTCAACCAATGAAATCTACTTCCACTGGCTTTTAGAGGTTACAACAGCTGACAATGGAATTGCTCTATCATCATACTTAAGGGTGCCCTTATCCAGCCTTTTCTGCATCAGCAACTGCAGCTGCACGTCTCTAACAGGACCCTTTGTTTATTATTTTAACCTGTGTCCTTGGTTGTAATATGTCTGCAAATCTATGATTGTCCGAACACGTGCATTATGTTAATGCATCACCCAGCAAGTGTTATGAAGTTGAAAACATGGACTGTACCTTAAAGATAGAGGGAATACTGGACTGAAATGAGAGATTACAAGCAACTGTATGTAAGTTCAGTTGGCGGTATCAGAGTGCCCTAGAAAATTGAAAATTTGTAACATTTGGCTGTGAAATGAATCCTGGGTTTTGGTTCATGTTTTCAGAGCAAATCAAATTTAACCAAAGGTTAGTTTATCGTTTGAAGTTATGTCTCTGCATACTAAAATTCAATTGAGTTTACATTTATTGGTACGATGAGACCATACAATGTTGGCGTGATGTAAAAATGCAGACATGTTGAAAATTGTTCAGAGATCAACTGCCACACAGAGAAACTCCTGGAGAGCTAATTTCCCACCTAACATCTTGTTCTAAAAAAAAATACAAAACACACTCTTTTAATGGTACGTTTTCACGTGAAACATACTCGCAGTACAAAGGAAGAACATCAGCTGGAAGAGTGACGACACAGAAGAGGACAGAGATCATGTGGTTTTGAAATTAAGCTGATGTTCTTTTAATGAGTATCTTTTTGGAACAGCGTATTGTCATAGCGTTTTTATAGCATAGTTTTGTAGAATTTTGTGAGTTCTCCGCCACCCATATTTTAACATATTGCCAGGCAAGTCAAGCTGTTCTGTATGATTGGTTGAATTAACAGTGGGTTTCCATCTCTGTGTCATAACACATTGCTATTCTTAATCAACTGCAAGCCACTTTATGCCATCTTAATAGCGATGGGAACACGGTGATCCAGGGACATCTCGCAGATTATGAGTTACCTGATTGCAGCTGTTGGTGTGGTCCAATCAGTGAGTCCTCTCTGACTGATATGAACAGAAGATTCAGAGTCTCCTCAGTTTATGAGACTGACTCTGGGCTAGCTGGAGAAAGTGAGGACTGGTGATGCTGGAGATCAGAGCTGAAAATATGTTGCTGGAAAAGCGCAGCAGGTCAGCCAGCATCCGAGGAACAGGAGCATCGACGTTTGTGCAGAAGGGCTTATGCACACATTTTCAGCTCTGTGCTAGCTGGTACTACAGTCAGTATTTTGCAGTCAGGTTGTAGTTCGCTTTTTGTTTGGAGGGGAAAACCTGATACCTGAACTGGCCGAATTATTTAGCCAGTTTGTTCACTGACATTCCTTTTAGTGAGGACTGATTGTTAAATTCCTGCTGCGCACAATGTGTTTCAGGTGTAGCTCAGTTCTCATTAGGGGATTGTTGTTTCACTGGCTGGTGACAGCCTGTGTGTTACTCTTTTCTTTTTTTACTCTTTTTTTGAGAATAGGATAATGTTAATTTTATGATAGGGCTTTGCCCTTTGACTGTAGTTTTCTTTGCTTTATGTATGTGTCTTCACTTTTTTTTTATTGGTGATTGGACTGAGCCTTTGTGGAAGACATACATTCTACCAGAGGAGCTGTTCCTGTTGGGAGGCCTAGCCGTTGGACTGGGCCTCTGACGATTGAACACATCTGTGTGCTGGGAAGTGAACAGTTGCTGCATCCTGGAGTTTGGGAGAAGACCTTTCCCTCAGGAGTGGACCAAACCGCTGTGAGTTAACTGCACCTGTATTATGTTCCTGAGAGTGGGCCTGTTTTTCCAAGGCTGGGCCAGGACTCTATGGAGACTTAACAACTGTGTGCTGTGGGGTGTGCATTTGCTGCCTTCAGGAGTGGAGTCTGCTTTTGGTTGCCTTCTGTGTTTTTAGGAATGGATTCTGCAGTTTGGAGATGACTCCATTTCCGACCACGCACATCGTATACTGGAGTGGACTCTTCCTGGCAATGGATTCTATATCTTGAAGAGTGTTTGTATAGATTTGGACTGTGTACCAGAAAGGACTTCGTTTATTTTGTGATAACTAACTGTATTGTGGTATTTCCTGGATCTATCACCTGCACTGTCTTGTGTGTCCCTGGGTCTGGCAGGCCTTGGTGTGAGCTTGGAGGCTCATGCGTCGCCCTGCAAACTGTCACCCCCAGAGCTGGAAGGTGGGTAGGTCATCCTGTGAACCTAAGGTTGCTAGGCTGTCCTGAAAGCCAGAGGGTGGGTAGGCCAACCTGATGCCAGTCATCCCGAGAGCCAGATGGCGTGTAAGGTGTTCTGAGCGCTGTCGGCCTGATAAGGGGTAATCGGGACGGGCTGTCCTAGAGGTCGTCGGAAGGTGTCAGAGCAGCCGAGAGCCAGAAGGCGCGTAGAGGCGGGCTGAGATCCGTAAGGCTTGTGGGCTACCTTACATGCTGTCGCCCCAGGGAAAGGGACGTGCTGCCCTAGAGATGGTGGTAAGGTGTGCCACGATAGTCCACTGGTCGGAAGCGCAATTGGGTGGGAGAGAGCCCAATGGTACGTATAGGCAGACCAAGAGCCAGAAGGCGGGGAGCCGTCCTCATCGCTGTCACCCCGGCCAGGTGCCGGGGCTGGCTGCCCCAGAGGTTGTTGAAAGTTGTGTGAGGGTGGTTAGTGAAGCCGGAAGGTTGGTAGGCCGTTCTGACTGCTGTCACCCGGGGCAGGTACCGGGTAGGGCTGTCCTTGAGCTGGTCGAAAGGTATGTGAGGGCGGACCGAGAAATGGAAACTGGGTTGGGGCGGGCTGCCTTCTAGTGTTCGGAAGGTGGGAAGAGCGGGGGCTTGCTGGGTTTGTATTGTCTGCACTTCTGCATTTAACCGTATTGTTTAATGTACGAATGTTGTTGTCACTGACTTATGTGGAACTTGGATTTGAGGTTTGTCCTCTTCTCCCTGTAAAATGGTGGAACAGTAGGGTTTGGGGCCTAGCTTTGCTGCTCCTCGCCCTTGTAAAATTGCTGTCTCTGGTACAGCTTAAATGTTTTTTGTAAACTGTTTTGTAAATTGCTTAATAAAATAAAAGAAAATAAACAGGAGATTTAGAGCCTTCTCCGTTTATGAGACTGACTCTGCTTGCTGGAGAAATTGAGGACTGCAGATGCTGGAGATCAGAGCTGAAAATGTGTTGCTGGAAAAGTGAATCAGGTCAGGCAGTATCCGAGGAACAGGAGAATCGACGTTTCGGACAGCATCCTCAGATGCTGCCTGAACTGCTGCGCTTTTCCAGCAACACATTTGCAGCTCTGTGCTAGCTGGTACTACAGTCATTATGCTACTGTTAGTTTCTACTTCGCTTTTTTTTTGGAGGGGAAAACCTGATAGCTGAACTGGCCGAAATATTTAGCCACTTTGTTAACTGACGTTCCTTCTAGTGAGGACTGATTGTTAAATTCCTGGTGCACACAATGTGTTTCAGTTGTAGCTCAGTTCTCCTGAAGGGATTGTTGTTTCACTGGCTCGTTACAACCTGTGTGTTACTCTTTCCTCTTTTTACTCCTTTTTTTGGAGAAAAGGATGATGTTAATTCTGTGGTAGGGCTTAGCCCTTGGACTCCAGTTTTCTTTGCTTTTTGTGTGTGTCTTCATTTTTTATTGGTGGTTGGACTGAGCGTTTGTGGAAGACATACATTCTACCTGAGGAGCTACCTGAGGAGGCCTAGCTGTGGGACTGGGCCACTGAAGATTGAACATCTGTGTGTGTGCTGGGAGGTGAGCAGTAGCTGTATACTGAAGTTTGGGAGAATACATTTCCTTTTGGAGTGGGCCTAACCCCTGTGAATTAACTGCAACTGTATTATTTTCCTGAGAGTGGGCCAGTTTTTCCAAGGCTGGGCCAGGACTCTATGGAGACGAAACAACTATGTGCTGTGGGGTGTGCATTGCTGCCCCAGGAGTGGTCTCTGCCCTTGGTTGCTGACTCTGATTTTAGTAATGGACGCTGCAGTTTAGAGCGGACTCTATTTACGACTACGTACATCGTATACTGGAGTGGACCCTTCCTGGCAACGGATTCTATATCATGAAGACTCGATGTATAGATTCGGACTGTGTATCAGAAAGGACTCTTTTTTTTATATATGGTGGTGTTTTCTTGATCTATCACCTGCACTGTCTTGTGTGTCCCTGGGTCTGGCAGGCCTTGTTGTGAGCTGGGCGGCTGATGCGTCGCCCTGAAAGCTGTCAGCCTGAGAGCTGGAAGGTGGGTAGGCCATCCTGTGAACCTGAAAGTTGGTAGGCTATCTTGAAAGCCCGAGGGTGGGAAGGCCAAACTGATGCCAGTCACCCCGAGACCCAGATGGTGGGTAAGCCGTTCTGAGCGCTGTCGTCCCGAGAAGGGGTAATCGGGACGGGCTGTCTGAGAAGTGTTTGAAAGGTGTCAGAGCACCCAAGAGCCAGAAGGCGCAGAGGAGCGGCCGACATCAGGAAGGCCTGTGGGCTACCCTGCACGCTGTCGTCACAGGGAAGGGGACGGTCTGTCCTAGAGGAGTACGAAAGGTGTGCAAGGAAAGCCCATTGTTCGGAGGCACAACAGGGTGGGTGAGAGCCCAAAGGTACATAGGAGCAGACCGAGAGCCAAAAGTCGGGTAGACGTCCTCAGAGCTGTCACCCCGGCGGTTACCGGGGCTGGCTGTCCTAGAGGTGGTGGAAAGGTGTGTCAGGGCTGACTGAGAACTGGAAGGGGCACGGGGTGGAACGAGAACCGGAAGGTGGGTAGGGGCGTGCTGCCTGAGTGTGGTCGGAAGGTTGGAGAGGGGTGGGGGCTTGCTGGATCTGTATTGTCTGCACTTCTATATGTAACCGTATTGTTTAATGGACAAATGTTGTTGTCACTGTCTTCTGGGGAACTGGGATTTGAGGTTTGTCCTCATCTCCCTGTAAAATCGTCGAACGGTAGGGTTTGGGGCCTAGCTTTGCTGCTTCTCTCCCTTGTAAAATTGCTGTCTCTTGTACAGCTGTAAATGTTTTTTGTAAACTGTTTCGTAATTCGTTGAATAAAATTAAAAAAAAACAGGAGATTCAGAGTCTATTCAGTTGAGGGGACTGACTCTGTGCCAGCTGGTAATACAGTCAGTATGTTACTGTTAGTTTCTGCTTCCCTTTTGTGGAGGGGAGGTAAAACCTGATTCCTGAACTGGCTGAATTATTTAGCCAGTTTGTTAACTGACATTCCTTTTAGTGTGGACTGATTGCTAAACTCCTGATGCAAATAATGTGTTTAAGGTGTAACTAAGTTCTCATTAGGGGATTGTTGTTTCACTGGCTGGTTACAGCCTGTGTGTTACTCTTTTCTCTTTTTACTACTTTGAGAAATGCACAATGTTAACTTTGTGAGAGGGCATGAACCTTGGACTCTAGTTTTCTTTGCATTTTGTAAGTGGCTTCACTTTTTATTGGTGATTGGAATGAGCCTTTGTGGAAGACATACATTCTCCCTGAGGAGCTGTTCCTGTGGGGAGGCCTAGCCCTGGGACTGGGCCTCTGAAGATTGAACACCTGTGTGTGTGTTGGGAGGTGAGCAGTTGCTGTGTCCTGGGGTTTGGGAGAACATCTTTCCTTCAGGAGTGGACCAAACCGCCGTGAGTTAATGGCACCTGTACAATGTACAGTTCCTGTGAGTGGGCCTGGTTTTCCAAGGCTGGGCCAGGACTCCATGGAGACTATATAACTGTGTGCGGTGGGGTGAGCATTTGCTGCCTCAGGATTGGATTCTGCCCTTGGTTGCGGTCTCTGTTTTTAGTCATGGACTCTGCAGTTTGGAGCGGACTCGATTTCTGACAACGTACACCAGATACTGGAGTGGACTCTTCCGAGAAATGGATTCTATATTTTGAAGCCTATATCGATTTGGACTGTGTACCATAAAGGACTCTGCTTTTTTTTTTAGGTGTTTCCTGGATCTATCACCTGCACTGTCTTGTGTGTCCCTGAGTCTGGCAGGCCTTGTTGTGAGCTGGGAGGCTCATGCATCGTCCTGAAAGCTGTCACTCCGAGACCCGAAGGGTGTGTAGGCAATCCTATGAACCTGAAGGTTGGTAGGCTGTCCTGAAAGCCGGAGGGTGGGTATGCCAAACTTATGCCAGTCGCCCCGAGAGCCAGATGGTGGGTAAGCCGTTCTGAGTGCTGTCGTCCCGAGAAGGAATAATTGGGACGGGCTGTCCTAGAAGTGGTCAAAAGGTGTCCTAGCAGCTGAGAGCAAGGTGCCGCGTTGGGGCGGGATGAGATACGGAAGGCCTGTGGGTTACCCCACACGCTGTCATCCCAGGGAAAGGGACGGGCTGTCCGAGGTGTGGCCGAAAGGTGAGCCAGGAAAGCCCACTAGTCGGAGGTGCATCAGGCTAGGTGAGAGTCCAGTGGTACACAGGGGCAGATCGAGAGCAAGAAGGCAGGTAGCTCTACTCAGCGCTGTCACCCCGGGCAGTTAAAGAGGCAGCCTGCCGCAGAGGTGGTCGAAAGGTGCTGAGGGTCGTTAGTGGAGCCGGAAGGTGGTGTGGCCATCAAGACCCCTGTCACCCCGGGCGTGTACCGGGTCGGGATGTCCTAGAGGTGGTCAAAAGGTGTGTCAGGGTGGACCGAGAACTGGAAGGGGCATTGGGTGGACCGAAGGATGGGTAGAGGTAGACTGCCTTAGTGTGGTCGGAAGGTGGGAGCGGTGGGGGCTTGCTGGGTCTGTATTGTCTGCACTGTTTTATGTAATAGTATTGATATTTGTACATTAGACATTGTTGATGTCGCTTTAAATTTTTAGAAGTGAAAGTGGGATTGAGGTTTGTCCTCATGTCCCTGTAAACTGTTCGAACTGTTTAGTTTGGGGCCTGGCTTTGCTGCTCCTCTTCCTTGTAAAATTGCTGTCTCTTATATGCAGCTGTAAATGTAACTGTTTGTTGTAAACTGTTTTTGTAATTTGTTGAATAAAATAAAAAGGAGATTAGGTGGGACGGAGAGGGGCTTGCTGGGTCTTTATGGCCTGCACCTTTGTATGTGACAGTACTGTCTAATGTACAAATGTCATTGTCACTGTCTTGTCATATGTGGAACCGGGATTTGAGGTTTGAGGTTTGTCCTCATCTCCCTGTAAGATAGTTGGGTAGGGTTTGGGCCCTAGCTTTGCTGCTCCTCTACCTTGTATAATTGCTGTCTGTTGTATGCAGCTGCAAATGGGTTTTGTAAACGTTTGTAATTTGTTTCTTAAAATAAAATATAATAAACAGGAGATTCAGAGCCTCTTCAGCTTATGAGACAGACTCTGTGCTTGCTGGTGCGGCAGTCAGTGTGTTCCTGTTAGTTTCTCTTTCCACTCTTTTTTTTTGGCGGGGCGGTAGGCTGATTCCTGAACTGGGGGAATTACTCAGCCATTTTGTTAACTGGCATTCCTTTCAGTGTGGACTGATTGTTAAACTCCTGATACACATAATGTGTTTCAGGTGTAACTCAGTTCTCATTAGGGGATTGTTGTTTCAATGGCTGGTTACAGCCTGTGTGTTACTCTTTTCTAGTTTTTGAAAAAGGATAATGTTAATTTTGTAGTAGGGCTTCGCCTTTGGCTCTAGTTTCCTTTGCTTTTATGTATGTATCCTCACTGTTTTTGGTGTTTGGACTGAGCCCTTGTGGAAGATATATTTTACAATACGTGCTGTTCCTGTGGGGAGGCCTAGCCCTGGGACTGGGCTTCGGAAGATTAAACATCTCTCTGCTGGGAGGTGGTACGTACTGTATTCTGGGGTCTGGGAGAAGACCTTCCCTTCAGGAGTGGACCAAAACTCCAGTGAGTTAACTGCACCTATACCATATACTATGTTCCAGTGACTGGGCCTGGTATTCCAAGGATGGGCCAGGCCTCCAGGGGGACTGAACACCTCGTTCTGTGGGGTGTGCATTCAGCAGTGGACTCTGCAGTTTGGAGTGGACTCCATTTTGAACAATGCACCCCAAAAACTGGAGTAGACTCTGTTCCTGAGAATGGACTCTACATTTAGAAGACTCTACATCTGGACTCTGTGCACAAGAAAGGACTCTGCGTTTTTTTGGTAATTAACTGTGTATTGTGGTGTTTGCTGGGTCTATCACCTGCATTGTCTTGTGTGTCCCTGGTACTGGCAGGCCTGACTGAGAGCTGTGAGGCTCATGGATTGTCCTGAAAGCTGTCACTCCGAGAGCCGGAGGGTGGGTTGGCAGTCCTGTGAATCTGAAGGTTGGTAGGCTGTCCCGAAAGCCAGAGGGTGGGTAGGCCACCCTGATGCCAGTCGCCCCAAGAGCCAGATGGTGTGTAGGATGTCCTGTGCACTGTCTTCCCGAGAAGGCGTAATCGATACGGGCTTTCTAGAGGTGGCTGCAACGTGTGCCAGGATAGCTCACTGGCCATTGGGGTGACTGAGAGCCCCGTAGGGGCAGGCCGAGAGCCAGATGGCGTGTAGCCGTCCTCAGCATTATCATCCCGGGCAGGGTACCGAGGCGGGCTGCACCAGAGGTGGACGAAAGGTGCTGAAGGTGGTTTGTGAATCCAAAACGTGGGCAGGCCGTCCTGACCGCTGTCGCCCGGGGCAGGTACCGAGCAAGGCTCTCCCCGTGGTGGTCTAAAGGTGTGTCAGTGCAGACCGAGAACTGGAAGGAGCATGGGGAGAGCCGCAAGGTATGTAGGAGCGGGTTGCCTTTCATTGGTCGGTAGGTGGGAGGGACAGGGGCCTTGATGGGTCTGTATTGCATGCACTTTCGATGAAACGGGGTTGTCCTTTTATGTACAAATGTCATTGTCGCTGTCTTTTATATGTGAAAGTGGGATTTGAGGTTTGTCCTCATCTCACTGTAAACCTTTTGAATGGTAGGGTTTGGGGCCTGTCTTTTCTGCTCCTCTCCCCTTGTAAAGCTGCTGTTGTATGCTGCTGTAAATGTGAATTGTTTTTTGTAAACTGTTTTGTAATTTGTTAAATTAATTTTTAAAAAATACACGTGTTTCAGAGGTCTTCCCAGTTTAGGGGACTGACTTTGTGCTGGCTGGGCACAGCGTGTTACTGTTGCAGTTGGTTTCTGCACCATTTTTTGGTGTTGGGGAAACGTGATAAAAAAATAAGCAGGAAGCTCAGGATTTCAGTCCAATGTGGGAGCTGGCTCCGAGGAAACCCAACCATCCAATATCTGATGCATGCGTAAATAATGGGTGAATTACTGATGGGCCCATGGTCCAATTACTGACGTTCTTCAAACTGTTTCATGATGTGAAAGATCTCAATTTTTACATTGCTTTTCAATCATAGAGTCATACCACAGAGTAACAGGACTTTCAGTCCAAATTGGCCATACCAGCTGCGTTTCCCAAATTAAAGTAGTCCTATTTTCCAGCGAATTACCAGTTTCCCTCTGAACCTTTCCTTTCTGTTTACCTGCGTAAAAATCTTATAAATATCGTAACTCTTCCTGCATCCACCACTTTATCTGGTTGTTCATTCCACATATGAACCAATCCGCGAAATGATAAACCTGCCCCTTGGTTCTCTTTTAAATCTTTCTCCTTTTTCTTTAAAATTATGGTCTCCAGTTTTGAGCGCCCACCCCACCCCTCCCGCAATACCTGAGAGAAATTATCTTTATTATTCGCCTTACTCTTTGTACTGAGGATTTTATGACCTCTATAACGTTACCCCTCAGTCTCTTACGCTGGAAAAAAAAAGCCCCAGACTATTCAGCCTATCCTTATTACTCAAATTCTCATACCTAAAACATGCTGATAATTTTCAACTAAAACCAAAGTAATGCTATTCCTTGGATCGCAGATGACCAGGAACTGTACGCAGTATTCCAAAACAGGACTCACCAACGTCCCGTACAACCACAATATGACATCCAAATGCCTGTACGCCGTCATATGAGCTATGAAACATTCTAAACGCCTTCTATACCTGCCTGCATACCTGAGACATAGCATGAAAACAATTATGTCACTGAACCTTGAGATCTCTCTGTTTGACAGCACTACCCAGTGTCCTTCTATGAACTACAATAGACCTACCCTTGTTCATCTTACAAAAATGAATTAATTTAAATTAATTTCCATCTGTCGCTCCTTGGCCAAGTGACCCAGTTCATCAAGATACCTTTCCAATCTTAGATAACGCTCACAGTCTGCTATACGACCAATGCTGGTGACATCTGCAAGCTTCCAAGCAATGCAGCAAATGATGTTCGTTTCTCAGAGGATAGTGATTATCAGGAGGTCTCTGCCAAGAAAAGTTTGGAAGCTAGATGTATTCTAAGCAGAGTTCGACAATTTTTTGAAATATCAAGGAGTTAATGGCTTTGTGGAACTGGCACTGACGAGTTGTTGTGAGTTGAGGCAGATGAACCATGACCTTATCAAACAGCCATTAGGCTATTTCTGCTTCTGTTTCCTATGCCCTGATGTCATGTTGGAATTTACATGGATCATGGAAGTGTGAGGAGAATTCAACTTTTGGAGAAGATCAACATATGAGACGAAGAGCTTCGAAAAAAACGAAACACCTTTTTCAATCCTGAAACTTTTAAAAAGGTAAGAACAGCAGAGCGCACAACTGCAAGTGGAAATCAGGGCGGACCACACTCTTAAATGGAACTTATGATTTCGGGAGTAGAAAGAAACAGTTGTAGACTGCTTGGGAGTTGCACAGTGGCTCAGTGGTTAACATTGCTGCCTTACTGCGCCATGCACCCGGAGTCATCCCACCTTCTGGCGACAGTCTGTGTGGAGATTGAATGTTCCCCCTCCAGGTGCTCTGGTTTCCTCCTTCAGACCAAAGAAGTACAGGATGGGTTGTATGTCCACAGCAAGCCATCCCATCATATCTGAGAATGTGCAGGTGGCCTAGCCATGTGAAATGCAAAAGTAAGGGAATATGTTTGGCATGGGTTGAATTCTGCGTTAGATATTCTGAGGAGGATTGGTGCAGACTCAATGGGCCGAATGGACTGCTTCCACATCATTGGCATTCTATGATTCTGTGGACTGTCCTTTCGAATCAAATTTCGGGAGTGTGAATATACTGAAATGGCAGACCTGACGATAAACAAAGATCATTCTCATGGAATACGTTACCCTGTTGGTCTACTTTGATAGGAGAACATGTATTTGATAAAATGATGATGTTAACTTGCGTTAATGAACTTTATCTCTCTCTCCGAGAAATAAAGCAGGAATACATTTAAATCAGTTTCAATAAATTTCAATAAATTTGTAGATGGACAAATTAACTCGTCTCAGCCATCATGCTGTGTAATTATTTATTTAACAAGGAGAAAGTGAGGGCTGCAGATGCTGGAGATCAGAGTCGAGAGTGTGGTGGTGGAAAAGCGCAGCATGACAGGTAGCACCTGATTAGCAAGAGCATCAACGTATTGGTTAAGATCCCTTCATCAGGAGTTCGGTTTATACAAGTTCACAGCAGTCAAAACCAGTGGCTGCCGTCATTATATGGGCAGAACATGGTGCTGCTAATCTGATGGTTCGGAATTGACGTCACTTCACATTGCTGTGTTTTATAATGTACAGCACTCTGTTACATCTTGCGCAAATCATTGCCCTTTGAGAAACAATCAAACAACAAAACATTGGACATAGGACCAGGAAGCAGAAAATATACCTTCCAATATTAACAGATGCTGGAAAATGATTGCAATTATCAGAAAAGGACAAACACATCGCGACCGAACTGGATCATGTAACCAACTCACATACGGAATAAAAGTGTAAGTTCCATGTACTCATTACTTTCAGGCACCCATTACTGGACATTTAACACGTTGCATAAGATATTTTGCGCAATTTTGGGCGCCCGGTCTACGGAAGGATGTGTTGAACTTGGAGCGGGCTCAGAGGAGATTCACAGGAATAATTTTCTAGATGAGGAGTTTGGCATATGAGGAGTTTTTGAGGACTCTTGACCTGTATGCAGTGTGGTTTATAAATATAACGTGGAGTCTGTCACAAACGTACACTCCGCTAACAGATCTGCATTGAGTGGATATGGAGAAGGCATTTCCACAATAGGACTGAGCTGGATCCAAGGGGACAGGTTCAGGGTAAAAAGACAAACCTTAAGAACTGGGATGAGGAATAATTTGTTAAGCGAGAATATGGTAAATCTGGAAGTCATTGCCACAGGAAGGCTGTGGAGAAATAAATAGTTTGTTGATGAATGAGGAAATCAAAGGATGCATGAAGAAAGCAGATGAACAGGATTAGGAATTATATCAGCCACGACCGAATAGTGGAGCAGATTTGCCGTGCCATATCATCCCATTCTGTTGCTATTCCTAATGTTCTTATGATGTTATGGACAAGTAGTAAACAATATTTGATGCACACAAGTGTCAAGCAATTACCGTCTTCAACAAATGAGATTTTAACCAAAGACCTTTGATATTCCTTAACATTGCCATCATATAATCCAGCACTATCCACATCCTGGAGATTAACCATGACCCAAACTAACTCTGGCTTAGCCATGTAAGTATTGTTCTGGCAAGATCAAGTCAGAGGCTAGGAATCACACATTTACTTACTCCATGAAGCCTGACCACCGCCAACAAAGCTCAAGTCAGTGGTGTGAGGGAATCGTCCACACTTGCCTCGATGGGTACAGCGCCAACAACACTAAAGAAACTCAACACCATCCATGAGCAGGGAAATTTCTGAAGAAGATTCATACCAGAATTGCAAGCTTGACTTTTTTTAAAATATCTATACACCGATACTGACAGGTCTGGCAGGTATATCCAACACTTTCTTTGGTTATTATAAATATCCAGCTTCTGTAGTAGTTTGCCTTTATTCCATGATCTATCAGTCCACTTGATTGCCAACACATCCGTAAACGTCCAGTCTGTCCCCCTCCAACACTGTCGCACATAACAGAAGTGTGTCCCAACAACAATAAACATCGCAGCAACTCACCAAGGTTCACAAGACAGTTCTCTCTCAACCTCACAGCCACTACTGTCTACAAGCATGGGAATGACAGCACTTGCAAAACTGCTTGAAGACACTTGATATCCACGCTTGGGAACACACCATCATTCTTTCAGTATTGTTGAATCAGTTAAATAATTAGTTTGACAGCTCCATGGAGAGGAAAGGTTTAGGAGGATATGGGTCAAATGCAGGAAAATGGGACTAGTTCAGTTCAGAAAATTGGTAAGCATGGAAGAGTTGGACCGAAGTGTCTGTTTCCGTGTTCCATGACTCAATCTGGATGATATAACACCAAATGGTCTGCAAAGGCTTTAGAAGGAAGCTCACAACCGCCTTCTGAAGTGTAACTTGGGATGGCGAATAAATGCTCTGCATACTAAATACAGCGTAAAACGTTTTTTTTTAAAAAAGGCCCTGCTTCATCAGACGGAGGGAAAAACAATAAAAATGAAATACTCGTGAAATCAGTACGAATGCAACGATGGGAAATAACCAAAGACAGGGAAAGTTTGTCAAACTTCAATAAAGATTGAGAGAGGTAAGTAGGTTTTACACAAACATAAAAACCATAAGCGCTCAGGATACTGTAAATCAGACTCAAAATACAAGTTGCTGGAGAAGTTCTTTGAAAGGGTTGCATACCTGAAATGTTATTTCTGATTTCTCTTCCCAGATGCTGGCAGACTTGCTGATCAGTTCCAGCACCTTCTGTTTTTGATTACAGAAACATAACTGGATTTAAGGACTTACCAATAACGCCAACAGCTGCAAGTATTGGGTAGTATATACGTGCTATTTGTAAGATGGTTGAGTATTTCATTCTGCACCCAGTCAGGTTTATCTGTATCAGTGGAGTCAATAATTCTGTCCACGAAAATATAATAATATTATCAGCACAACCTTATTTTATGTGTCAATTAAATGTCCAGTGAGACATTAAATCTTTTTGAATCACTAATTGCATTAGTTGCAGTCGTCTGAATAAGCAGGAAATTAACCATTTCCCTCTGAGAATTATTGCAGAATAGAATCTGTTTTTAAAATAAAGTACGACAACGTTCTTGAGAATTTCAGTTTGATTTAATTGTCATGCGTACTCAAGTGCAGAAGTGCATGAGTTCAGTGAAAAGTGTAAACTGCCAACATTTCTGGGGGCATCTTAGGTACAAAGGTACCTCGTACAACATCGTGTAGATATCAGAAAAAAACAAAGTTACATTTAAAAGATTAATTTTGAAATATTATGTAGAGACAGAACAAAACGGTACAGTTTTTAGTGAAACTATTCGACTATTCTTTATCATACTGACATTCAACGTTTTCTTTCATAATCGCCGTGTAGATTAAAGAGAAAATACCAGGACAGGTTTCCGAGTGAATGATAATCCCACACGGATTGCTACTCCGGCCATTTCCTTTCTGATGAAAGAACGAAGCTATGCATTTCTGAGTGGAGATTCCATTCAGGATTACCCTCAGGAATGTGGAAATTGTGACTTCCATTTTGACAGATCATTCCTGGCTATAACTGTCTTGTAATGCATAAAGTCAGTCAGTGTGATTTAACAGTACTGTAATAGTAAGCTGCTCGGTGGGGAAAGATGGTGTGCATCATTTTAATCGAATGTAATGTGGTTCGGGTGCCAATGTGGGATGTGGGGTGCAGACTGCTAATAGGTTTGAATGCCAACTAGAATGTGGGTAGTGTATTGATTGAGTTTGCTGATTGGTGTTGTTAACCTGATCTAATTCCTGATCGACTGATACAATTAAAAGTGTCAGGGCATCTGTTTACTCTGAGAGCTGGTTCTGAGGAAATTGAACCAGTGTCAAGTACTTTACATGCTAAAGTAAAAGTGACTTGATTACGGGATACTGACGTCGGTGGAAGTATTTTATTAGCGATGGGATTGAGATTCGTGATGCATTCATGCAAAAGCATCTACTTGCTGAAATACGACTGGACTTCAACCAGGTATTTCAAAAGTGGTAAGTGGAACATATCAGCGGACAGTCTTCCCAGACCCCCTGGGATTTGGGAATAACCCTTGAGTGAACGCAATTGCATCTCCTCAGACATGTCATGAGCAGATGGAGACCAGGTCAGCTCACGCCAAAACACCAAAACAAAGCCAAAACCTGGCCAAATCATAAACACTTCCAGCATGATCAGAGCCAGCAAGCCATTCTAGTTGCTGCTGGAATGTGTACTTGTGACAATGAAAGAGTCTAACTTGCCTTGAATGAGAACGAGAACTCGAAGGCCGGTATCCAAGAGACTGCACAGTCTGGAAAACCTATCTACAGCTGCCTTGGAGGTTGAATTGCTTAGCAGCATCCAAATCAGAAGCAATCGAAATAAACATTTGGTTAAATGGTCACCTGGTTCTAATGAAGGTAGATACCAGCACAAGTGTATCAGTGATCGCAGAACTAATGTCTACCGAAATTCCCTTGGGACTGGAACTCTTTAGTTTGTGTAAGATCTCAACTCGACTGAAAATCTATCTCCGGGAACTTTTACAGATTAAGGGGATATCTTCGGTTGCGATCTCGTATGAGATTTGTGATTCATTTATATGTCCATTTCAAGTGATTCGAGCTTTATTGTCAAACTCTGTGATGATGATTTCAAAGCTCTGAACATTATGTGCAAGACATGGACTGCCGGAAGTATTGGTCAGGCGCAAAAGGATGTCATTTTCCAGCACTGAAGCCAAATATTTTCTGAAGTTGAATGACATCCAGCATGTTCAGGAAGCGCCATACCATTCAATATCCAATGGTTGAATGGAAAGAGTAGTCTAAACATTGATGCCAGGCCTAAAGAAACAGCACAACAACTTCACTGGATCCCCAAGTTTCCCAGGTCGTCTCTGATTATTGGACGACCTCACACACAACAGCAGGGATAGCTCCAGCAGAGTTGCTGATGGGAGAACAGTCTACACCAGGCTTTTAACCTTGATATTTCGAGACCAGGGGTGGGGCTGAAATAACATCAGGAGCGCAAAGACCAGGCACATGCTTCCTCTAAGCGAGAGAGACAGTTTACTTCAGCGGGTGAAGATTGCTTTCGAACCAAATGGCCCTGTATGGGTACAAGGTGAGGTCAATGCGAGGTCAATTCCCCTGACTTGCAAAATGTGCCTCAGTGAGTTGGTCATGAACAAGCATGCAGATCATGTTTCCTCCCTTGTAGTAGCAAAGCGGACCTGCTCCCTTTAACGCCTCCAGTAACGCTGTCAGAGACCTTGGGTTTCCCCCGCTGTCTAATGTTGAATGAACCTGTGAATCTGAGATGGATGCAACTTCGAAAGCATTACTGCTTGAAGTAGAGGAGTAAACTCTAACGTGGCACTCTGGTGGCAAGAGACTGGATACGTTCAAATGCATTTCGCCTGTGTCAGAGTCATAGTGGAGAGAAACAGACCTGGGATGAAAAAGGTCAACTACCAATTCAAACTACAGACCCAACCAGACAAACGGAGACTTTGGCAAGGACTGAATGACATCACAGGTTCTACAAAGCGACAGTGCTAGATAACAGACGCTGGTAAATCTCTCCCAGAACGTCTCAACGGCTTCTAGGCTCGCTTTGAGCGGACTTTTGGCAGAGAGGTAACATCTATTCAGACAATGCCTTCCCAACAGTCACGGCATGAGTGGTCAGATCAGTTTCCCTCATGTGAATCCAAGGAAAGCAATGGGACCAGATGGAGTACCAGGCCGTGCACTCAGAGTAGGCGCAGATAAATTGGCAGAAGTACTCTCAGACATCTTCAAACTTTCCCTGCAACAGATCGCTGTCCCTGCCTATTTCAAAAGGCCAACCTTATTCCTGTGCCAAAGAGGGCTCATTCAGCGTGTCTGAAGGACTAGCGCCCAGTGGTCCAACTTCGGTGGTCATGAAGTGCTTGGATAAGCTGGTAATGGCATTAATCAGCTCCTGCCTCCTCACTACTCTTGACCCACTCCAATTTGCATATCAGACCAAAAGATCCACGTCAGTTGCCATATAACTTGCCTTTCAATCCGCCTTAGAACACCTTGACACCAAGAACAGCTCCGTAAGAATCCTATTCATTGACTGCACAATTATCCCATGATTACTAAATGTAGTGATTGCAGACTAAGACCCATTTACTGCAAATGGATCTTCAGTTTCCTGACCAACAGGCGACAATCAGGAAAGATTGGGGACAATATTTAACCCTCACAAAAAGTCAAGACTGAAGCTCGCCAGGGGTACGTACTCAGATCCATACTGTACTCATTGTATGCCCATCACTGCGTCGCCCAATACCAGACTAATGCCATTTCCGAGTTTGTTGATGACGTCACCATCGTCGATCGAATCTCAGTTGGTGTCGAAACAGACTGCAGACGGGAGGAAGAAGACTTAGAAAAAATGTGCACTGAGAACAATTAAGCTCTCAACACCGGCAAATCAAAGGAAGCCATTATTGACTTTTGGCAGTGTGTTATTCATACCGCCCTACACGGAAACAGCACTAGGCTGGAACAAGTGGAGAGTGCCAAGGTCCTGGGAGTGGTAATCAACAACAAGCTATCTTGGACTCTTTATGTGACGCACGAGTTACACAGGCTCAACAACATCTCTTCTTCCTCAGGCATCTGAGGAACTTTGGCATGACGGTTAACAGCCTTGCTAACTTTTGGGGTGCGCATTCAAGACCATTCTGTCTGTATGTATCACTACTTGAAATGGCAATTATACCATTCAGGATCAGAAACGGTTGCAGAGAGTGATCAATGCTGACGGAAAATCACACAGATCAACCTTCCATCTACAGTTTCCATCGATAGGCCCGCAGTCAAGTAAAGGCTGCCACCATTCTCGCAGATCCAGTCCACTTGGCAATACTTTTCCACAACCTCCATCATCTGGGAGAAGTTAAATAAACCTAAACACACGCTTCAGCTGGTTTGTAAATGTTTCTACCCGATGTTGTTGGAATACTGAATGGACTCACAAGCTCTTAACATTCGTATAACTTTGTTTTTGTATTTGCTGCTGTTAACTCAGTATTTAATTAACTATGCTACTTAACTATGTGATCTGTCTATTGCTCACAAGACAGAGCATTTCACTGTGCCTTGTCACACGTGACAAAAATTCAGTTAAACGCAATTCAGTTCAAAAAGTTGAAGTAGAAGTTACAAGAGAAAGAGTACATGCACATTCCTGGACTTGGTGGGAGAGTAGTTTCATCATTGGAACGTGGACCAGGTTTGATCACAATGACTATTAGATCCTTGACAGGGACTGTAACCCTGGGCCAACCACGGAGTTAAACAGGAGATTGTCTCTGCTGAATACGTGTCCATCTTTTGCAGTGATGTTCGAGGCCGAGTGTCCTTGGAGAGAGAATACGTGGTGTCCATCAATACTCTTGATGCCTTTGGGAGAGTTTGTCGCAATGGGGAATAGAGTGTTTTATTTCCCCCTCTAAATTCATTTTCATTTCTTCCTTCCCCTTCCCTTCCCATTCACTTTATTTTCTCACGCACACGTTACCCTTTTTGGGCTTTCCTTGTTAATGACTACCTGGCTACATGGGTGTTTTTCCTACTAGTACAATTATAGCATGGATTTCGTATGCAATGAGGTGTTTTATTCTGAATCCAAACATACTTGCACAGCCACAGAGACACGGGTGATGTGGGAGAAATATGAACGATACTGCTGTGCAGTGGTCATGTCGGGGATCAATAAAAGAGAAAGGGAAATAAAGAAAAGAAGAGGGTCTTCTCATTGTCAGCACAGGCTTTGAGCTCGTTGGTTGAAGCCCATGGACTGTGTTCTTGTAAATAACAGATAACATGGTAAAGGGATACCGTTCTCTGTTAAATGATTTCAGTTTTAAATGAATGCGTTCATTTGCTATGAAAGAGAAGTTATTGCAACTCTAAACCGGCATAAAAGAAAACAATCATTTGTGTGTTGGCAGATTGTGTCTGCTGGCTGCCACCGGAGATGGACCAAATGCACAATTGTTTTTATTCGGTGACATGAGCACACATTACCGGGTCAAGTTCCTTGCTTTGTGCAATGACGCAGGCATTGGGGCTGTGCTAGCATTGATAGCCTGCCCCTTGAAGGTCGTGCAGCGCTGCTTCCTGTCAACAGTTGGTAGGCTGGCCCACGTGCCCTGAGGGAGGGAATTAAAGAATCTGACAGCGTCATAGTGAAGGAACAACAATATACTTCAAACTCGAAATGGTGAGTGACTTGGCGGGGAACGCGTAGGGTATGGTGATGTCATGTGTCTCTGCCATGGTCTGGATGGAAGTGATCACGTGTTGGAAGGTCCTGTCTCAGGATCTGTGGTGAATTTCTGCAGTTCGTCTTGTAGCTGGTAAACAATGCTGATATTGGGTATTCTTGGTTGAGGGACTGGATGATTGTGGATATTGATACAATTAAGTGTATAACTTTGTCCTTGGAAAGTGTCAAAACGTTGCTTTATAATTGGTGTCAGTGCTCAGATTCTCTTTCACAGTGAATATTCATGCTGATTCTCAATGTTCAGGGAACTGCTCAGATATGTTCATGTATGTGTGATGTGCTGTGCAACATCATTTGGACGGTTTCAATCAATGGGTCAATGAGTCAGGCGGTGCTGCGTATTCTCTCCTGCCTTGTTTGCCTGCTGTATGGAGCATTTGTCGAGAACATTCGGAAGGATGCGAGTCGGAGAGGGGATCTGTTTCAGGTAGCAGAGGCCTGCATTTCAAAGCCTCTCCGGATGTGTATGGCATCGCCGCTTTCTACTCAGATCCACTGTTGGTAACAAGACTCGAGCATTTGTGACCAGTTCAAGCTGGCCTCAGGAGCACAGAGTGAGGCCATATTTTCTAGGAATTAGACCGACCGATTCTTTATCCCCTTCACGGTCAGGACAGATTACCTGCAGGCGCTGGGCATATGATTCAAAGGGGCTGGAATGTACATAAAAATCTGAAATGAGCACTTTGCCAAAGTGAGGTAGAAACAGGGAGCATCGCTTCTTCTTCATTTAAAGTAAAAACCTGATCATCAGGCTTGAGGCATTATCTCTGTTGTTGTTGTCTGTGCTTCAGGTTTGACCCATTGCCCAGAACTGCACTGTTTCAGTCACCCGAGCCATTTTCCACTGAAAATGGACAGCGTCCGCGGTGACCTCATGTAAAAACACAAACAAACATTTGTATAAGTGATGGGAAGGATGTACTCAACATTGCCCTCACACTGATGGTTACATTTAGGTGCAGCGGCATCAAGCTGTGCTAACAAAAAGTGTCACTATGTATTGAGTTTCTACCTGTCCCCAGTGTTATAAAGGATGGTAGTGACCTCGTTGCCACAGAACACTCGCGGTAGTTGGACCATTTGTTATCACGTGTCCTTCATGGGAACACTTGCAGAGAAATACCTTTAACCACCAGTCCATCTGGAATTCAGCAGCACGCAATGTCCCTGAGACACTGCAGGGAAAGGAGCGGGATGATCCTGTTACATTGTCCCCTGAACTGAATATCAAAATCCTTTGGCAGAATTCAAGTAAAATGGCCCTTTGTGTTCAAAGTTCGTGAAAAGATTTGTAGCTCAGGTGCTCTTTGTTGTGGTTCTGTTCGCCGAGCTGGGAGTTTTTGTTGCAAATGTTTCGTCCCCTTTCTAGGTGACATCTTCAGTGCTTGGGAGCCTGCTGTGAAGCGCTTCTGTGCTGATTCCTCCTGCATGTATACTGTTTTGAATCCGCCGCTTCTGGTTGTCAGTTGCTTTCCGCTGCAGTGGTCGGTATATGGGACATAGTTCAATGTGTCTGTTGATAGAATTTGTGGATGAGTGCCATGCCTCCATGAATTCCCTGGCTGTTCTCTGTTTGGCCTGCCGTATAATAGTGGTGTTGTCCAAATCGAATTCGTGTTGTTTGTCATCTGAGAGTACGGCTACTAGAGATAGCTGGTGGTGTCGTTTCGTGGCCCTTTGTAATATGCTTCACTGGTGGTGAGAAAGGCACTATCTGAGAGACCCTTCATCTGCACCCGGTCTGTCCATGCCTCCACACGCTGCATTAAGACAGTGCATGGGGTGGGCTGAGCAGACTGTCACACGTCCCCTGCTGGTATGTGCCTTTGCAACGGAGGTCTGGAGGAAAATACAATGGTTTTTGTCGAGGGATATCCCAGCACCTCAGTGACAGAGGACGCCGTGCTCTACAGTCTGTTCCCCAGGAAATACATTGAGACAAATATCTGGTGCACCCAAAAAACCATCCACTCGGTGAAAGATGCTGATACATTTGTAGAGTATTTAATTTAAAACTGGTGTGATCACATGATGGTTACTACTTCATCGCGTTGCTTTTCGCTGTAATTGGAAATCACAGAATTGACTCCCTTCTGAATATACATATACACACACACTTAGGACTGAGGCAATAAAGGACAATTGTGATCATGTTAATTTGCAAACAAAGTGTTAGTTGTATTCTGCCAAGATTGAAGGTGTTTCTTTGTTTTTCAAATTATTATCAGTATTGAAATAAAACTGGTGTATGCCCATTCCTTTTCTGTTGGCAGTCAGTTATTGAATTTTAAATGGTGGACATTATCCCCAATCTTAGTTTTCTCTTAGTGTCTGTCTGTGCTTCAATTTCTTAACTCTCTCTTCCCTTCTGTTTCTGTCTGTGCACCAGTGCATCATTTTTCTATCTGTCTCTTTGTCTCACTCTCTTTTCTCTTGCAAATCTGTTTTCCTCTCGACCTGACTCTGTGTATTTGGATTTCTCCCCCTGTCTCTCTTTGTCGCTCCAATTATCTCTATCTTTGTGTTACAAAGTGATTTGGCACGGAAACAGACCCTTCAGTTCAATCAGTCATTGTTAAGCATAATCCAAACTAAAATTGCCGACCCGCCTGCACATGGTCGATATCCTTCCAGGCAGTTCTTATTCATGTACTTATTTAATTGCCTTTTAAAATAGCAACCAAGGACCTACGTTTAGCTCTATAAGTCTTGTTTTTTGTTCCAAAATGTAACCCTTTACATTTATCCAGATCAAACTCTACTTTCCACTCCCCAGCCCTTGGACCTAATTCATCAAGATATGGTTGTAACTTTCTTCACTGTCATTATACCACCAATCATAGTGTAATCCGGAAATTATAAACCATATCTTCAATATGCAAATCATTTATGTAAATGACAAATGAAAACTGGACTCGACACTGACTCCGTTGGAACGTCACTGGTCTACAGGTTTCCACTTCCATTTCTTTTCTGTCTCTTTCTCTATCTTTCTGTGTATCTGTGATTTTAATCATTTCTTTTTCTGTCGCCATCTCCATCTCTTTCTGTCTTCTCCCTCCATCTTTCTCTTTCATTCTCTTTTCATCTTTTCTCTCTCAATCTGTCCATCTCTGTCTTGTCTTGTATTGTTTTCTCTGTCTCTCTCAGTGTAATGCTCTGTATATCTGCATCTGTCTTTTTTCCCTGCCTCAGTCTTTCAATCTTGGTTGTTGAGCTTCTGACACAGTGACTGGCTCATTAACTTTGACTGTCCACTCGCTCGGTCAACCTGTACAATGTGTGACGGGGACTGCAACGTCATAAAGTGCAAATTATGGATCTCGAACTTAATCGAATAAAGTTGGCCTCACAGTGACAGGAAAGATGGCTAAGTGGACCTCATTTGCAATAAGATCCTTGTTTGCTGTTGTTAACCTAGGCCAATGTGAGAGCCCTTGCTGACAGAGATAAACAGGAGGTTCAGAGAGTCTCCTCATTCTAAGCACTGATTCGGAGATGGCTGTTTATGTCACTGTTGGGATATTGCGTGCAATTCTGGTCTCCTTCCTATCGGACAGATGTTGCGAAACTTGAAAGGGTTCAGAGAAACTTACAAAGATGTTGCAGGGTTGGAGGATTTGAGCTATTGAGAGAGGCTGAACAGGCTGAGACTGTTTTCCCTGGAGTGTCGGAGGCTGAGGGGTGACCTTATAGTGGTCTACAAAATTATGAGGCAAATGGATAGTGCAAATAGGCAAAGTGTTTTCACTGGGGGAGGGGAGTCCAGAACTAGTGGACATAGGTTTAGGGTTCGAGGGGAAATGCATAAAAGAGACCGAAGCAGCAACATTTTCACTCAGAGGGTGGTGCATGTTTGGAATCGGCTGCCAGAGGAAGTGGTGGAGGCTGGTAAAATTGCACTATTTAAATAGCCTTTGGATGGGTATATGAATAAAAAGGGTTTGGAGGGATATGGACGGGGCGGGGCTTGGTAGGATGGACTAGATTGGTTTGGGATATCTGGTCGGCATGGAAGGGTTGGACTGAAGGGTCTGTTTCCATGCTGTACATCTCTATGACTTTACAGGCACAGTCCATGTGCTGTGCATATGTTAAAAAGTGGTGACTTGGTGATGGGATTGCGGACTCTGTGCAGTTATTCACTGGCAACTACGAAAATGGCAACAGTCAAATTTGAATTGGGGAGGTATTTGTGGTATTATACTTCTATTTGGGAAGTTTGACTTGTTCGATCCTACTTTTAAGTTCTGGGATCTGGAAAGAATGCATTCTTTTATGCAGCCAAAAGAAAAGCAACCAGTAATCCTGATTGATGCAGACCAGCAGAACTTTCAGTTATGAGGAGTCTAATTTTCCGAGAGACTTTCATGGGGTGATGCATTTAGTTCAGGAATATTACGACCCCAAGCCTTCTCTAATTCGAGCTCACTATCAGTATTATGCAACACTTTGAGAACCACAGAAATTGTAATCACGAGTTTTCGTGTTTAAGACCACCAACCGAGGCTCGTGACATTGAGTTAACCCTGAATGGCGGTTTGTGGGATTCTTGGCGTGACAAGCAGAGTACCTCCAAGCTGAAGACTAACCGGACTTCAAACTGGCATTACAAATGACTTTGTCAATAGAACATGTGGTAAATAGAAAATATATCTTTTAACACTAATATGTAATAGGAAATTATTGCAAACATCACAAATAAACGAACTTAGAGTGAACTAAGTGGGAAGGGTGTATAAACAAATTATGCAATAAAATTAAAAGTCTCATGTACTCTTTAGTTTCATGTACTCATGAGCAGATACGTAATGCCTTACACAACATTTCGTGATCAGTTCTTGGGCCCCGTGTCGAAGGAAGGACGCAATGAACTTGAAGAAGGCCCAGTGGAGGTTTATAAGAATGGTTTTTGCTACGAAGGGTTTGCTTAGAAGGAGCGGCTGAGTACTCTGTCTATGGACGCAATATGGTTTAGAAATATGAAAGGGAGTCTGTTTGAAACTTACAGAATTTTGAGAGACAAGGATAGAGTTAACGTAGAGAAGATGTTTCCTATAAAAGGACGCACCAGGACCTGAGGCACAACCTTGGGGTTAAGGAATGTCACTTTGAAGCTGAGACAAGGAACAACTTCTTCAGCCAGAGCATGGTGAATCTGTGGAATTAGTTGCCACAGAAAGGCTCCGGAGACAAAGTCACGAAATGTATTGAAGAAACAGATAGTTGTTGATTAACTATCAAGGATTACAATTAGAAAGCTAGAAAATGGCGTTAAGAAACATGCCAGCCATGATTGAATGCCGGAGCACATTCATTGGGCCCGATGGTCTAATTCTGCTCCTATGTCTTATCTTATGGACAAGTAGTGAATGACATTTGATCCACAAAAGTGTGAGGCTAGAACCATCTTCAACTCTAGGCCGAGGCAGAAATCAGAGGCTGGAAACGGAAGAAATTATTAACGCAGGAGAGTCTGCAGAATCAACAGCACTTCACGTGCTGATTGTTAAACCCGATTGGCCTTTTGCCATTTGTGGATTTTAAACAATCTGTAAATCAATTCTCACAGCTAGATAAATATCCAATCCCTCATTATAGGGGACAACATTTTATTATGGAGAGCAAGAGGGATCGACCCGAGTAAAGCAGTCCAACTGATATTGGTTGAATACCAGCAGGGTTATCCAGTGGTCTCCAAAATGAAGATGTTGGAGTGAAGTTATGTCTGATGGTCAAGATTGGATGCCAACATGGCCACGTTGGTGGGATAGTTCCCAGTGCTCATACGTATAAACATTATTTGCAGCAGATGCCCCTAACCACCATCCCACCCCATACTCTTGGAAACGGCTGGGTAAAACATGGATTAGATTACACATGGACTGTCCCGGTCCTTTCATGAGCTCAATGTTCTTGGTTATTGTGGCTGTCCATTGAAAGTGGTTGGAAATGGATAGAATTCATTTTGCGAACTCCGTGATGATGACTTAGTGGCTGTGAACATCATCCATGATACACTGACCCCTGGAAGTACTCGTCAGAGACAAGAGCATGTCATTTTCCAGCAGTGTTTTCCAGTTTTTTCTGACATCAAGAATCATTCGGCATGTTCAGACAGCTCCATGCCATCCACCAACCAGTGGTCTGGTGAAAAGTGCGATTCAAGCATGGACAGCAGGTTTAAAGAAACAGCCAACAACTTCACTCGATACCAAACCATCCCGGGTCCTGTTTGATTATAGGACCATCCCTCACAAAACAACAGAGCTAGCTCCAACAGAGTTGTTAATGGGGAGAAGATTCTGCACCAATTTTAAACCTGATATTCCCAGACCTGGGAGTGTTGAAACAGCATCAGGAACACAATTACCAGATAAATGTCCCCTCTAATCGAGAGAGACAGTTAATCTGAGGAAACGAAGGTTGTTGTCGAAACAACAGAAATGGCGATGCATGGGTAAAAGACAAGGCTAATGTGACGTTTGATTCCAAAACTTACATAATTTCGTAAGTGAAGCGTCCCTGAACAAGAAGGTAGATCATATGAAAGCTGCTCCGTCGCCCACTGGGCTGGAGCAATGCGGATCTGGCTCCTCAGAACAGCCAGATCGTGTAACAGAAACCATGGGGTCTTCCCTCTGCTTAGCTAAGGCAGCTTCCAATCTGAGATGAATACAGCCTCGAAACCATTACCAACGAAGAAGTGGAGGAAAGTCTCCCGTGACACTCTGGGGGCAAGAGATTGGTTATGGTTCAATACACATCACCTCATGGCCGGTTCAGAGTCAGAGAAACAAGACCCGGGGTAAATGTATGACAGGGAAGCAACAGGACAATGAACAGGCGTGCATCCCTGACTTGGTCGGGGAGTAATGTCGTCATTGGAACAAGGGCCTGGTGGATCACAGCCTTGACTGGGGCTATTAACCTCGTCTAATCAGGGAGCCCTGGCTGACATAGTTTAACAGGAGCTGATCTCTACCGTGTGCCTGCCCCTCTGCTGCAGTGGTGTCCGAGGGTGGGTGTCTTCGGAGAGGGAGCATGGAGTGTCTTGATGCCTTTCAGAAGAATTGTTTCTGTGAGGGAGAGAGGGCTTGATTCCCCCTCCTACCCCATCTAAATTTCATCTTTCATCTTCCCTTCTTCTTCACTTCGCTTTCATCGTTGGCCTTGCTTGTTAATGACATCTTGTCCACATGGATTCTTTTCCTGGTGGGTGAATTATAGCATGACCAACAATACACTTAAAAAGGAAATTCCAGAATATTAACCGATTGTCAGTGAAGCAACAGGGATATATTTCCCAGGCGAGATGATGAGCGATTTGGAGGCGAACGTGCAGGGAGTGATGTTCCCATGTATATGCTACCTTTGTCTGGATTGAAGTGGTCAAGTTTTGAACAATGAAATTAGATTCGATTAGTTTAGATAGATTACGAACAGTGTGGAAACAGGACCTTCGGCCCAACAAGTCGACACTAACCCGCCGAAGCGCAACGCACCCTTACCCCTAGATTTACCCCTCACCTGCCACTATGGGTAATTTAGCAAGGCCAATTCACCTGACCCGCACATCATTTTGGACTGTGGGAGGAAACCGGAGCACCCGGAGGAAACCCACACTGACACGGGGAGAACGTGCAAACTCAACACAGTCAGTCACCTGAGTCGCGAATGAGTTTTGGAGGGTACTACTTCAGGATAAAAGGTGAATTTCTGCAATGCATCTTGTAAGTGGTACACACGGCAGTTATTGAGTAATCATGGTTAATGGATGGTATGTTTATGAATGCAAATATAATCAAGTGGATTACTTTTTCCTGGATGGTATAAATAATTTTCTTTATAATTAGCGTCATTGCTCAGTATTCCTTTCAAAGTGAATGTTGGTGCTGAGTCTCAAAGTCCAGGGAGCAGCTTAGATATTTTGAGGCAAGTGACCATCCATTTTGTATTGTAATTAACATGCCATGAACTGTACAGGGAAAAAGTAACATCAAGTGTCACAATTTTAGACAGGAACTGAAATCGAAACATGTAATTTATAACAGCTTAAACAAAACAAAATGCATGGTACACCCAAAGAAGGAGGCTCAGGAATGTTGACAATGTGATTGTTTCAATGATGAATCGTGCAATGCAACAATGAGAACAAGTGAATAAGTTGTTTTTTGAAGGCATAGGCAGAGTCTGAAAGTGGGTCGGGAGCGTGGTGCCGGAAAATCACAGTAGGTCAGGCAGTATCCGCGGAGCAGGAGGACACGCATTCCTGATGAAGCGCTGATGCCCGAAATGACGATTATACTGCTCCTCGATGCTGCCTGATGTGTGGTGCTTTTCCCAGTACCACACTCTTGACTCTCATCTCCAGAATCTGCACTGGCCACTTTTTGTAAGGGACTGAACGTGAATTGTGGAAAAGAGCTTTGAATAATACATATTCTCATCACAACTGCAAATAATGCCAATAAAATCAAATTTCAGAATGACATTGGCTTGGAAGATTTTATGTTAACTGTTTGCAATTTGTTGCCACTGTAGGCAGTTATTGAACATATTTACACAAGTTTTCTACTGAACTTTTAACAGAAGAACGCAAGCTTATTGCTTACAGAAAGCAATGATTCAAATAGTTTTCAAATTGAACTAGTTTTTCACATGAAACGCAAAATCAAAGACGCATCCCTTTGACCAGCAAAATCCTTGACAGCTACTATGTCTCAATGACATATTTTATATACAAATTGTTAATTTTTTGCACAACTGATCATATCCAATTCTCGTGGCCAAGACTCGTCTTTCCAATTCTGAGGACATGGAGTTCTTTTCAGTTATTGAAGCCTGGGAAATTTCACAAGCTGTTTCAACTTGGAGGTCGTGTAGGAACACTGGAAATCCATCTTCATATACAGGTCAGGCTTGTATGTTTATTGGCATAATTTAATAATTCGAGTAAACGGACATTTTACTCCATTGACAAATTCCTCTCTGAATTTAGTTTGGGTTAGAGCGTATATGCAAGTATTGGTGCACGAACTCAGAAGCTGTAGCATGAATCCAATTTCTTGAAAGACAAATATTGCAGTATTCAATGTCTTGTCTTTATAATTATAGTTTATTATTTGCCAGTTGAAAGAATGTACTACATATGTCATCCACAACAGTATAAAATTAGCAGACAATGCAAAGAGCAAGATGATGGATTTTCTCCTGTTTACCACCTCGGGATCGGTACTATTCTGTCCATTTCCGTGTATCTGGAGGCGACAGCGGATGCGGTTGGATGCTATAATATTCCTGACAGTCAGAGCATTGAATATTAAAATCAATACAATTGGAAGTAATGGTGTAATTATACTGTCAAACCATCCATACACATTCCAGAATAATGATGTATAATAGGCTGATTTAAAGATGCAAAACCATGGTATATTGTCAATAACAAATGAAGGCATAACTGTAAAACACCAAGCACTTGATTTCAAACAGCTGACCAAACTCACAGTTACTATAACCACAAATGCTGTTCTCGCATTGCAATATCTTACTCTTAGTTTCTGGCAACAAATTGCTACAAACCGATCAAATGTGAAAGCAACTGTAAACCAAACTGAACAGGCTCGGGTTGCAATGAACATTGAAAGTCTCAAGGTGCACACAGGAGTGATGGATAAAAAGGTAACTGGGAAATAAAGATTGATAATTCGGTGCAGTAAGACATTAATGATCACGAGAAGCAGGTCTGCTGTAGACATTGCCAACAAATAGCGAGTGATGCATTTGGAGAGCCCACAATTGCCTCGATTCAGAATCACAATTCCCACCAAGTTAACTGTAAGAAAAATAAAAAATATTTTTAAAAAATGCACACTTCTTCACTATTAGAATCACAGCAAAATTATCAGCACAATATATCTGAAATATCAGACCAATTGCCTCCGATTAATCTGTTAACTCAATTACACGATGCACAGTGAAAAGATTACATTGGAATTACAGACTCAAGCAAACCAGAATGATATAAAGACATGCTGGGAAAAAAAATAGAGAAGCAGAGTAAATCAACAAATAAGCGAGAATAAGAACCAAAAAAAAATGAAATATTTTAATGCAAGTCGGTTATGCTAATTGACTCACTGATCAGGAACTGAGTATGAACAATCACAACAGTATACTTTTTATGAAGTTGAACTGAGATGGTTAAATATGAAGACTGAATTGTTGGACTGTGGCGTCTCTGAATTGCGTCCTGTGCTTTTTCATGGATGATAGTCTCAAATCTATAGGATCTGTTCATGAGGGGAGGTAGACCTTAGATTTGGGGAGGCATAGCATCATGTGAGAATCATTTCGGAATTAAGTGAATAACAGTAATACTGGAATTGGAAAGTGTGATTAGAGCCCACTTGATTAGCATATCATTCACAAAAGTGCCCACCTCATCTACCATCAAAACACAGGGCCAGTCGTTTGTACTATTCCACAAAGTTAGCTGCAGAAATTCACCAAGGATTAACATAATAGCCACACTCAGATTCCATGCACATGGACAGGGTGTTTGATACACGGTAACACCACGACGTGCAAGTTCCCTTGAAGACACTCACCATACTGACTTGAAAATACATCACCGTTCCTTCACTATTGCTGGGTCACAATCATGGAGCTCCCTGCCCCAGGGCATTGTGGGTAACCCCGCTGCAAGCAGCACAGCGGTTCAAAAATGAGCCACCATCTAGGAATGGGTAATACATACAAATCTGGCAGCTCACATCCCATTCATGAATGAAAGATAATCAGTCGGAATTCAAAATTCATTCGAATATATCAATTACTGTTCAGATCACTTCTGTCTACAAGGTTAAATTCTGTAGAGTGATATGGACAGAGGTATTGGGAAAGAATGACGAAATGATTCACTCAGCACCCGGCGTGTTTAATATGTGACATTGATATGAGGAAGCATCTGGCGTTCAGGAAGCTGCTTCACTGAACAAAGGAAGGGCGTATATGTTTATACATTAATTTTATCCCACCGTTATAGAATGATCATCTTATTAATTTCGAACATGCACACCTAATCCAATTAATTATGTGGCTATCAGGTCAGTGATGGAAAGCGCTGTAGTCAGCATTTGGTCTTCTATGAAGTCATGATGTTTCCCAGACACACCTACTTCTCTCCTTGGAACTTTCGCAGTACTGTATATAATCACATTTCAATGTGGGTGGCACAGTAGTTAGCACTGCTGCCTCACAGCGCCAGAGACCCGGGTTAAATACCCGCCTCAGGCAACTGTCTTTGTGGAGTTGCACATTCTCCCCGTGTCTGCGTGCGTTTCCGTCGGGTGCCATGGTTTCATCAGTTCGTCGAAAATTGTGCAGGTTAGGTGAATTGACCATGTTTAATTGCCAGGAAGTTAGTTGAAGGGGTAAATGTAGGGGAACGGGTCTGGTTCGGTTGCTCTTCGGAGCGTCAGTGTGAACTTGTTTGGCCGAAGGGCCTATTTCCACACTGTAAGTAATCTAATCTAACACTGCAGACGTCTGCACCTGCATTTCAATCCTATCTGCAATAGTATGAGTCTACTCCTGTACTATCGAGAGGATTTTTAGTGGAAGCTCTTTAATGCTTATTGAGTTTTTGCGGTTATGTGCATATCTATTCAAACTTTGTAATCGATTCATAATATGTAACTGTGAACATCTGGAAATCTGAATAAATTAAATCTATTTGCGCTGGTTTTCAGACTTTGCAACAGCTGACAATGGAATTGCCTTATTAGCATACTTAAGAATTCCCTTATCCATGTCTCTGACAGGACCCTTTGTTTATTATTTTAACCTGTTACCTTGGATGTAATATATCTGCAAATCAATGACTGACCGAACACGTGCATTATTTTAATGCATCCCCAAGCAAGTATTATGAAACTGAAGACATGTACTGTACCTTAAAGATGGAGGGAATGCTGAACTGAACTGAGCGATTAGAAGCAACTGTATGTGAATTCAGATGGCAGTATCAGAGTGCCCTAGAATTTCGAAAATTTATAACGTTTGGCTGTGAAATGAATGCTAAGTTTTGGTTCATGTTTTCAGAGCAAATCAAATTTAACCAAATGTTAATTTAACGTTTTAAGTTATGCCCCTGCACACTAAAATTCAATTGAGTTTGCATTTATTGGTTTGCCAACACTGAACCAATGAGATCATACAATGTTGGCGTGATGTAAAAATGCATATATGTTGAAAATTGTTCGGAGATCAATTGCCACACGGAGAAACTACTGGAGAGATAATTTCTGATCTAACATCGTGTTCTCAAAAGAAATAGAAAACACACTCTTTCAATGGTACGTTTTCAAGTGAAACACACACCCAGTAAAAA
This sequence comes from Hemiscyllium ocellatum, assembly GCF_020745735.1. Lineage (NCBI taxonomy): Eukaryota > Metazoa > Chordata > Chondrichthyes > Orectolobiformes > Hemiscylliidae > Hemiscyllium > Hemiscyllium ocellatum. Next base: position 12,817,084 of record NC_083440.1, on the reverse strand, counting down.
AGGAAGAACATCAGCTTGAAGAGTGACGACACAGAAGAGGACAGAGTGGTTTTGCAATTAAATTGATGTATTTTTAATGAGTATCTTTTTGGAACAGCGTATTGTCATGACGTTTTTATAGCATATTTTTGTAGAGTAAGGTCTTCAGAGAAAAGAGGGCTTAGATTTGTGAAAAGTTTACAGAATCTTTTGAGATCTCCGTCACCCATATTTCAGCATATTGCCAGGCAAGTCAAGTTGTTCTGTATGATTGTTTGAATTAACAGTGGGTTTCGATCTCTGTGTCATAACATATTGCTATTCTTAATCAACTGCAAGCCACTTTATGCCATCTTAATAGCGATGGGAACACGGTGAGCCAGATTATGAGTTTCCTGCTGCCAGCTGTTGACGTGGTCCAATGAGTGAGTCCTGGCTGACTGATGTAAACAGTGGATTACCGGGGCGGGCTGCCCCAGAGGTGGTCGAAAAATGCTGAGGGTGGTTAGTGAAGCTGGAATGTGGGTAGGCCGTCCTGACGCCTGAACTGGCTGAATTATTTTGCCAGTTTGTTAACAGACATTCCTTTTAGTGAGAACTGATTGTTAATCTCCTGATGCACACAATGTTTTTCAGGTGTAACTCAGTTCTCATGAGGGGATTGTTGCTTCACTGGCTGGTTACAGCCTGTGTGTTACTCTTTCCGACTTTTTGAGAAAAGGACAATGTTAATTTTATGGTAGGACTTAGCCCTTGGACTCCAGTTTTCTTTGCTCTTTGTACGTGTCTTCACTTTTTATTGGTGTTTTGACTTAACCCTGTGGAAGACATACATTCTACCAGAGGAGCTGCTCCTGGGGGGAGGCCTAGCCCTGGGACTGCGCCAGTGAAGATTGAACACCTGTGTGTGTGTGCTGGGAGGTGAGCAGTTGCTGTATCCTGGAGTTTGGGAGAAGACCTTTCCGCCATGAGTGGACCAAAACACCTGTGAGTTAACTGCACCTGTACCATGTTCCTGTGAGTGGGCCTGGCTTTCCAAGGCTGAGCCAGGAAATTTTGGAGACTGAACAACTGTGTGCTTTTGGGTGTGCATTTCCTGCCTTCAGGAGTTGGCTCTACCTTTGGTAGCAGACTCTGTTTTTAGCAATGGACACTGCAATTTGGAGAGGACTCGATTTCTGACAACGTACACCATATACTGAAGTGGGCTCTTCCTAGAAATGGATTCTATATTTTGAAGCCTGTATAGATTTGGAATGTGTACCATAAAAAAAAATAACTGTACTGTAGTGTTTCCTGGGTCGATCACTTGCACTGTCTTGTGTGTCCCTGGGTCTGGCAGGCCTTGTCAGCTGGGAGGCTCATGTGTCGTTCTGAAAGCTGTCACCCCGAGAGCCGAAGGTTGTGTAGGCCATCCTGTGATACTGAAGGTTGTTAGGCTGTCCTGAAAGCCGGTGGGTGGGTAGGCCACCCTGATGCCAGTTGCACCTAGAGCCAGATGGTGGGTAAGACGTTTTGAGTGCTGTCTTTCCGAGAAGGGGTAATCAGGACAGGCTGTCTGAGAAGTGGTCGAAAGGTGTCAGTGCACCCAAGAGCCAGAAGGCGCATAGCGGCGGGCTGATATCCGGAAGGCGTGTGGGCTACCCTACACGCTGTCGTCCCCGGGAAGGGGACGGGCTGTCCTAGAGGTGGCCGAAAGGTGCGCCAGGAAAGCCCACTGGTCGGTGGCGCATCAGGGTGGGTGAGAGCCCAATGGTACGTAGGGGCAGACCAAGAGCCAGAAGGCAGGTAGCTGTCCTCAGCGCTGTCACCCTGGGCAGGTACCGGGGCAGCCTACCACAGAGGTGGTCGAAAGGTGCTGAGGGTGCTTAGAGAAGCCAGAAGCTGGTAGGCCATCCAGACTGCTGTCACCCCGGGCGGGCACCGTTACTGGCTGCCCTAGAGGTGGTCAAAAGGAGTGTCAATGTGGACCAAGCACTGGAAGGTGTATGGGGTGGACCGACGGTGGGTAGGGGCGGGCTGCCTTAGAGTGGTCTGAAGGTGGGAGCGGTGGCGTCTTGCCGGGTCTGTATTGTTTGCATTTTTATATGTAATAGTATTGTCTAATGTACAAATCTCATTGTTGATGTCTCTCCATATTTTTATGTGAAACTGGGATTTGAGGTTTGTCCTCATGTCCATGTAAACTGTTCGAACAGTTGGGTTTGGGGCCTGGCTTTGCTGCTCCTCTCCCTTGTAAAATTGCTTTATCTCATATGCAGCTGTAAATGTAACTGTTCGTTGTAAACTGCTTTTGTAATTTGTTGAATAAAATAAACAGGATATTAAGTGAGACGGACAGAAGCTTGCTGGGTCTGTATGGTCTGCACTTTTGTATGTAACAGTATTGTCTAATGTACAAATGTCATTGTCACTGTCTTGCCATATGTGGAACTGGGATTTGAATTTTGAGGTTTGAGGTTTGTCCTCATCTCCCTGTAAAATGGTTGAACGGTAGGGTTTGGGGCCTAGCTGCTCCTCTCCCTTGTAAAATTGCTGTCAGTTTTATACAGCTGCAAATGGTTTTTGTAAATTTTTGTATTTTTTTATTAAAATAATCAAAGTAAACAGGAGATTCAGAGCCTCCTCAGTTTATGAGACTGACTCTGTGCTGGCTGGTGCGACAGTCAGTGTGTTCCTGTTAGTTTCTGTTTCCCGTCTTTTTTTTGAGGGAAGAAACCTGTTTCCTGAACTGGCTGAATTACTTAGCCAGTTTGTTAACTGGCATTTCTTTTAGTGTGGACTGATTGTTAAACTCCTGATGCACATAATGTGTTTCAGGTGTAACTCAGTTCTCATTAGCGGTTTGTTGTTTCAATGGCTGGTTACAGCCTGTGTGTTACTCTTTTCTACTTTTTGAGAAAAGGATAATGTTAATTTTTTGATATGTCGTAGCCCTTGGAGTCTAGTTTCCTTTGTTTTTTTGTATGTATCATCACTGTTTTGGGTGTTTGGACTGAGCCCTTGTGGAAGACATATTTTACCACACGTGGTGTTCCTGTGGGGAGGCCTAGACTTGGGACTGGGACTCTGAAGATTCAACATCTGTGTGCTGGGAAGTGAGTACATACTCTATTCTGGTATCTAGGAGAAGACCTTGCCTTCATGAGTGGACCAAAACCCCTGTGAGTTAACTGCACCTGTACAATATACTGTGTTCCAGTGAGTCGGCCTGATTTTTCAAGGATGGGCTCGGATCCAGGGAGACTGAACACCTGTGTGCTGTGGGGTGTGCATTTGCTGCCTTCAGCAGTGGACTCTGCAGTTTGGAGTGGACTCCATTTTGAACAATGCACCACAAAAACTGGAGTAGACTCTGTTCTTGAGAATGCACTCTACATTGAGAAGACTCGACATCTGGACTCTGTGCACCAGAAAGGACTCTGTGTTTTTTTGGTAATTAACTGTGTGTTGTAGTGTTTGCTGGTTCTATCACCTGCACTGTCTTGTGTGTCCCTGGGACTGGCAGGCTTTACTGTGTGCTGGGAGGTTCCTGGGTTGTCCTGAAAGCTGTCACCCCGAGAGCCGGAGGGTGGGTAGGCCGTAATGTGAATCTGAAGGTTGGTAGGCTGTCCCGAAAGCCAGAGGGTAGGTAGGCCATCCTGATGACAGTCGCCCCAAGAAGCATATGGTGGCTAGGCCGTTCTGTGCGCTGTCTTCCCGAGAAGGGGTTATCGGGACTGGCTTTTCTTGAGGTGTCCGGAAGGTGTGACAAGACGTCGCATCGGGCTGAGTGAGAGCCCTGTAGGGGTAGGCCGAGAACCAGAAGGCGGGAAGCAGTCGTTAGCTTTATCTCCCCGGACAGGATACAGGGGCGGGCTGCTCCAGAGGTGGTCGAAAGGTGCTGAGGGTGGTTAGTGAAGCCGGAAGGTGGATAGGCCGTCCTGACCGCTGTCATCCTGGGCAGGTACCGAGCAGGGCTGTCCTCAAGGAGTTCGAAAGGTGTGTCAGGGCGGACCGAGAACTGGAAGGAGCGTGGGGAAAGCCGAGAGGCTGGAGGTACGTGGGGTTGGGTTGCCTTTGATTGGTCTGAAGGTGTGCGGGACAGGGTCCTTGCTGGGTCTGTATTGTATGCACTTTTTATGTAACTGGATTTTCCTTTTATGTGCAAATGTCATTGTCGCTGTCTTTTATATGTGAAAGTGGGATTTCAGGTTTGTCCTCATCTCCCTGTAAACTTTTTGAACGGTAGGGTTTGGGGCTTGGCTTTGCTGCTCCTCTCCCCTTGTAAAACAGCTGTTATATGCATCTGTAAATGTTAACTGTTTTTTGTAAACTGTTTTGTAATTTGTTTAATAAAATGAAAAAAAATTACATGTGTTTCAGAGGTCTTCTCAGTTTAGGGGACTGACTCTGTGCTGGCTGTGCAGTGTGTTACTATTGCAGTTGATTTCTGCTCCATTTTGTGGTGGTGGGGAAACCTGATTAAAAAAAAATAATAAGCAGGAAGCTCAGGATTTCAGTCCACTCTGGAAGGTGGCTCTGAGGAAACCAAACCATGCGATATCTGATTCATGCGTAAATAGTGGTTGAATTACTGATGAATCTATGATCTAATTACTTGCGTTCTTTAAGCTGTTTCCTGATGTGAAACATAAAATTTTTTACGTTTCTTTTCAATCATAGAGTCATTCCACAGAGTAACAGAAATTTCATGCGAAATTAGCCATACCAACTGTGTTCCCCAAATTAAAGCAGTCCTATTTTCCGGCGAATTACCAGTTTCCCTCTGAACATTTCCTGTCTGTATGCCCACGTAAATATCTTTTAAACATTGTAACTCTTCCTGCATCCACAACTTTCTTTGGCTGTTCATTCCACATATGAACCACCCTCTATATGATAAACCTGCCTCTTAGTTCTCTTTTAAATCTTTCTCCTTTCTCTTTAATATTATGGTCTCCTGTTTTGAGCGCCCCCCTCCCCACAACACCTGAGAGAATTTACCTTTATTATTCGACTTACCCTTTGTACTGAAGATTTTATAACCTCTACAACGTTACCCCTCAGTCTCTTACGCTGGAGAAAAAAATAGCCCCAGACTACTCAGCCTATCCTTACAACTCAAACTCTCCATACCTACAACATGCTGATAATTATCAACTAAAACCAACGTAATGTTATTCCTTGGATCGCAGATGACCAGGACTGTACACCGTATTCCAAAACTGAACTCACCAACGTCCATTACAAAAACAATATGACATCCAAATACCAGTTAACCGTGATATGAGCTACGAAACATTCCAAACGCCTTCTTTACCAGCCTGCATACCTGCGACATAGCAAGAAAACAAATATGTAACTGAACCTTGCGATCTTTCTGTTTGACAGCACTACCCAGTGTCCTTCTATGAACTACAAAAACCCTTCCCTTGTTCATCTTACAAAAATGCAAGACCTGGTAATAATCTAAATTAAGTTCCATCCGTCGCTCCTCGGCCAAGTAACCCAGTTCAGCACTTTCCAATCTTACATAACGCTCATAGCGTGCTATACGACCAATGCTGGTGCCATCTGCAAAATTCCAAACAATGCATCAAATGATGTTCTTTTCTCAGAGGATAGCGAATATCGGGAGTTCTCTACCAAGTAAAGTTTGGAAGCTAGATCAGTGAATGTATTCTAAGCAGAGGTCGACAATTTTTTGAAATATCAAGGAGTTGAGGGCTTTGTGGAATTGGAACTGAAGAGTGGTTGTGATTTGAGGCAGTGGAGCCATGACCTAATCCAACAGCCATCAGACTATTTCTGCTCCTGTTTCCTCTGCCCTTATATCATAGTGGAATTTATATGGATCATAGAAGTGTGAGGAAAATTCAACGTTTGGAAAAAATCAACATATGAGACGAAGGTCTTCGAAAGAAACGAAACACCATTTTCAATCTTGGAAATGTTAAAAGGCTAAGAACAGCAGAGGGCACAACTACAAGAAGAAAGCAGGGCGGACCACACTCAGAAATGGAAATTATGATGTCGGTAGGAGAAAGAAACAGTCGTAGACCGCTTGGAAGTTGCACGGTGGCTCAGTGGTTAACATTGCTGCCTTACAGCGCCATGCTCCAGGAGTCATCCCACCTTCGGCCAACAGTCTGTGTGGAGGTTGAATGCACCCCCCCCCCTCTCCAGTTGCTCCAGATTCCTCCTTCAGTGAAAGAAGTACAGGATAGGCTTTATGGCCACAGCAAGTCATCACATCATATCTGAGAATGTGCAGTAGGCTTAGCCATGTGAAATTCAAATGTACGGGAATATGTTTGGCATGGGTTGGATTCTGTGTTAGATATTCTGAGGAGGATTGGTGTAGACTCAATGTTCCGAATGGGCTGCTTCCACGCCATTGGCATTCTATGATTCTGTGGACTGTCCTTTCGAATCAAATTTCGGGAGTATGAATGTACTGAAATGGCAGACCTGACGATAAACAAAGATCATTCTCACAGAATACGTTACCCTGTTGGTCTACTTTGATAGGAGAACATATATTTGATAAAATGATGATGTTAACTTGCGTAAATGAACTTTATCTCTCTCTCCAAGGAGTAAAACAGGAAAACATTTAACTCAGTATCAAAAAAATTCAATAAAGTTTGCAGATGGACAAATTAACTCGTCCCAGCCACCATGCTGTGTAATTATTTATTTAACAGAAGAAAGTGAGGGCTGCAAATGCTGGAAATCAGAATCGAGAGTGTGGTGCTGGAAAAACACAGCATGTCAGGTAGCACCTGAGGAGCAAGAGAATCATCGCTTTGGTTAAGATCGCTTCATCCGGAGTTCGGTTTATACAAGTTCACAGCAGTCAGAAACAGTGGCTGCAGTCGTTATGTGGGCAGAACACGGAGCTGCTAATCTGATGGTTCGGAATTGAAGTCACTTCACATTGCTGTGTTTGATCATGTACAGCACTTTGTTACATCTTGCGCAAATCATTGCCCTTTGATAAACAATCAAACAACAAAAAATTGGACATAGGACCAGGAAGCAGAAAATATACCTTCCAATATTAACAAATGCTGGAAAATGATTGCAATTATCAGGAAAGGACAAACACATCGTGAACTAAGTGGATCACGTAACCAACTCACATACGGAATAAAAGTGAAAGTTCCATGTACACATTTGTTTCAGGCAGACATTGCGGGACATTTAACACCTTGCATAAGATATTGTGAGCAGATTTGGGCGCCCTGTCTAAGAAAGGATGTGTTGAACTTGGAGGGGGCTCAGAGGAGATTCACAGGAATAGTTTTGCAAATGAGGAGTTTGGCATATGAGGAGTGTTGGAGGACTCTTGTCCTGTATGCAGTGGGGATGAAAAATATAACGGGGAATCTGACTCAACGTACACTCCGCTAACAGACCTGGATTGAGTGGACATGGAGAAGGCGTTTCCACAATAGGACTGAGCTGGATCCAAGGGGAAAGGCTCAGGGTGAAAGGAAAAGCCTTAAGAACTGAAATGAGAAATAATTTTTTCAGCGAGAATATGGTAATCTGTGGAAGCCATTGCCACAGGAAGGCTGTGAAGAACTAAATAGTTTGTTGATGAATCAGGAAATCAAAGGATGCATGAAGAAAGCAGGTGAACAGGATTAGGAAGTATATCAGCCACGACTGAATAGTGGAGCAGATTTTCTGTGCCATATGGACCCATTCTGTTGCTATTCCTAATGTTCTTATGATGTTATGGACAAGTAGTAAACAATATGTGATGCTCACAAGTGTCAAGCAATTACCGTCTTCATCAAATGAGATTTTAAACAAAGACCTCTGATATTCTTTAACATTAACATCATGTAATCCACCACTATCCACATCCTGGAGATTAAACATGACGCTACCGAGCTCTGGCTTAGCCATGTAAGTATTGTTACGGCAAGAGCAAGTCAGAGGCGAGGAATCCTGCTGTGAAACAGACATTTCCTTGCTCCGTGAAGCCTGATCACCGCCAACAAGGCACACTTCAGTAGTATGAGGTAATAATCTACACTTGTCCCGATGGGTATCGCTCCAACAACACTAAAGAAGCTCAACACCATCCAGGAGCAGGCAAAGTTCTGACGGAGATTCATCCCAGAATTGCAAGCTTAGCATTTTTTTTTCTCTATACATCGAAAGTGGCAGATCTGGCAGGTATATCCAACATTTTCTTTGGATATTATAAATATCCAGCATCTGTAGTAGTTTTCCTTCATTCCACGATATATCAGCCCACTTGATTGCTAACAAATCAACAAACGTCCAGTCTGTCCCCCTCCAACACTGTCACTCATAACTGAAGGGTGTAGCAACAACAATAAACATCGCAGCAACTCACCAAGGTTCACAAGACAGTTCTCTCTCAACCTCACAGCCGCTCCTGTCGAGAAGCATGGAAATGACACCACTTGTAAAACTGCTTGAAGATATTCAATATCCTCGCTTGGGAACCCACCACCATTCCGTCAGTATTGTTGAATCAGTTAAAAAATTATTTTGGCAGCTCCATGGAGAGGAAAGGTTTAGTAGGATATGGGTCAAATGCAGGAAAATGGTTTTCGTTCAGTTCA